>NC_091769.1:70638071-70941102 GCF_029378745.1 Bos indicus
ATCAATTTTATCTTTTCAAAGAACCAACTTTTTGTTTCATTGATCGTCTATTGGTTTTCTAGTCTATATATCGTTTATTTCTGTTCTCATCTTTATGACTTCTTTCTTTCTACTAATTTTGTGTTTTGTTTGTTGTTTTTTCTCTAGTTCCTTTGGTGTAAGGTTAGGTTGTTTGAGATTCTTTGTTTCCTAAGGTAAGCATATGTCACTATAAACTCCTCTCTTAGAACTGCTTTTTAACAAAAGCATTTTTTATTTAAAAGTGTTGGTAGCTTTTTCATCCTAACCATAGAAATCTAGCCTTTTTTGGTTTCAGAATAGAAGTATAATCTTTGATTTATTCCACTCCATATGTACTTGAGCTTTACTTTTTTTTTTTTTTTGGTGTGTCTTTGTATGTTTCTGTATCACGTGGCTTGCAGGATCTCAGCTCCCCTACCAAGAGTGGAAATTGTGCCCCTTGTGGTGGAAGTGTGGAGTCCTAATCACTGGACTGCCAGGGAATTCCCTTGAGCTTTCCTTTAAAAAGTTTGGTATCTTTTCATCAGTATTTTGTTTGTTTATAGGATTATCTCTGGCCGAGTTTGCTTCTATATATTCTTCTGCCAACCACCTTCAATTTTTTAGAATAAAATTATGTATGTAAAAGTAAATTACTTTGATGCTATGGGCTTTAATTTTTTTTTTTTAACTTTACAGTATTGTATTGGTTTTGCCATATATCAACATGAATCCGCCACAGGTATACACGTGTTCCCCATCCTGAACCCTCCTCCCTCCTCCCTCCCTGTACCATCCCTCTGGGTCGTCCCAGTGCACCAGCCCCAAACATCCAGTGTCCTGCATCGAACCTGGACTAGCGACTCGTTTCATATATGATAAATTTTTTATCTTATATTTGATTTTATAATTTCCAACTTCTGGAATGAACCACTTATAAGACATGTTGTTAATAAGTAGACTTTATCAAGATCAAGACTGTTGTTGGGCTTACATGCCAGGGTAACAGGTATTTAAAATGTTTCTTTGATTTAAATCCTAAAATACGTTTGCTTTTTGTGCATTTTAATAGAATGTTGAATAAATGTTTTTATTTTCAAAAGATGATTACATCAGTATATTTCTGATCACTTGCATATTTCTGGTCTCTTAATTTTTATTTTAAAATATTAAACATATATTTAAATCAGTTTTATAATTTTTCTATTAAAAACAAAATTTTTCTGAAAAATAAATAAAATGGCACTTCTTAGTTGGTGGTGGGTTACTGCCCTTAATCCAAGAGTAATTCTGTAGTTGAAACATTGTTTGAGACAGCTTTTAAAAATGGCCTGAGGGTATCATTTCCATATAGATGAGTAACTTGATCAGTAATAAAGAATAAAATTCTTGGTATTTCTGTGGTGTTGCTAAGAAGAAACTCACTAAAAAATTCTTTTCTACTGTACATCATCTATGTATCTGTTTAACAGAAATTAACTATAAGGCTTTTGGGCATACAGTGTGGTGTGGTTACTTATGGCCCAGGCTAGGCCACCATCTCAGGACTCATTATTCTCTCCCTTTGGTCATCTGCCTCTCCTGGAAAATAAAGGTTGATCAAAGAGTTCTGTCTCTTCCTTGTGTAGAATCACCATTTGTTCACCTACCATCAGTTGTTCAGTAGTTTTTAAAACTCTCTTAAGAATGCACTGGAGAAAAAGGAATTTTATAATTAGAAAGCTCATTGTTATAGTTCAGAAAATTTCAGGAAGTCAGTTTTTTTACTTGACCTAGCCCATGTCAGGAAAACAGATTCCAGGTCTTAAGACTGTCAAGCCTTTGAGAGTAATCAGCCCTTGTCTGTACTTTCTAAAGATATTATTTCTTCTTGTACTGAAGTGTTTACCTAGAAACAATAGGAAATATTAGCTAGAGTGCAGATGTCCCCTGGTGAGACCAATAAATATTGTAAAGCTATGTTGATGGTTCATTAATTACTAAGAAAGCAAGCAAATTTCTTTTTCTGTTTTTTTTTTTGTTTGTTTTTATTTTTATTTTTTTAGTGTGAGTGGTCTTATTGAACAATTTCAGGCCTAGTAAGGGATATATTACTGATCCGTCTCTTAAATTCAGAGAGCCCTAACCTAGGTAAAAACCCTCAAGCAAATCAATAGACTCCTCCAACTTCTCCTGGGAGGTCACTTCTATGAGACCTCTGAAGAGACCCAGATGGTGAGACTGAACAGGATTTAAAATCTTGAAAGGAGCTGGTAAGAAATCCCAGAAATAGCTCTTGGTATGCATAGAGGTCACAGATAAAGAACAGGCCTGGTGCTGCACAACTGATATGATTTATGTGTAAAGAGTTGAAAGTGTATGTCTTTTTCACTGAATCATCATGACATACAATGATAACTATATCAATCAACTCTTTATAGCCTACTTTTCCTGAACAAAGATATATTTTTCTTTTCTATTTTTCACAAGGTGTTACCTTAGAAATAAGTATCAAGTGAGGAAGTATTTCTACCATTGGGATAGTTTAATGGGATTTCTTGGTAAGCCTTGTAAGTATTTTTATTTCCCTTGATTGTATTTCTTAATACTTGCATGGTTACAAAAGTACCATAGATAGGAGTATTTTAAAAGGTGATTGGGGGTGATTTTTCTCTCTGGATAAAACATTGGCTGTTTATAATTCTGTATAATTATAATAACCAGCCTGAATGTCTGGGTTGGGAGATAATTGTCTGTATGTTCTGAAGTATAGAGATGTTCAGACCCTGTTCTCGACAGGCTGTTTGCTAGGGTTAAGGAGAGGTATTCCCATGGTTCTAGTGACCCCTGGAGTTGTAAATGGTAACAGATCCAGCAAAACGTTAGGTTGGTAGAAGAGGCCATGGTCTGACTCATTCTTTACAATACAGTGAGGACAGGGAACTGTATTCAATATCCTATGATAAGCCACAATGGAAAAGCATATGAAAAAGAATGTGTATATATACATGTATAATCAAATCACTTTGCTGTATAGCAGAAATTGACACTGTAAATCAACTATAGTTCAATTATAAAAATAGCACTAAGAAGGAAAAAACAAGGTGAGTAATATTTTGCTTCAGAAAAGGGAAGGGGAAATGAACAAAAGTAGAGTCATAGAAAACAGAGAAGGAAAGCAATAGTCCATAGTGACACATTAACCGTCTTATGAGGAGGGCAGTCGGTTTGATTTGCTATAACAAAATTCTAGTTTTGTTTCATTGTTTTGAGTGGAGTTTACACTTCTCAAGTTGTCTGCTTGATCAGAAGGTCTCCAGTAACCTGTTTGTGCCTCAAGGCCATCTGCTTCTGGAGGCTTCTTTGGTTAGCATCAACTTGCAGTCAGTCATGGGAGTGAATGTGCATTGGTCTGAGTTTGAAGTTTATTTTCATTATGACATATTGCACCCTGGGTGGACTGTTTTAGCTGCTGTCAAGAGGACCTGAAATGGCTCCTTTTCATAATTTCAAACACTTTTGCATCTGTATCACTTAACATTTTCTACAAAACAAAATGCTTCCCAAACCAGGTGGCTTAACACAACCATTTATTTATTCATGATTCTGTGGATGAGCTGTTTGGCTGGGATTGGCTGGGATAGCTTTGCTTTGTTCTTTTCCTCATGGTGTTGTCTGGCCTTACAACACATGCATTTATAGTCCATTGATAGTTGATGGTCTCATTCACATGTCTGGCAGTTGCAGGACAGTGGAGGTCACGGGGCCCATCATCTAGTGTATCTTCGCGACCCAGGAATCAGACCGGGGTCTCCTGCATTGCAGGTGGGTTATTTACCAGCTGAGCTACCAGGGAAGAGAACATCTAGCAGGCTAGCCCAAGCTCATTCACATGAGATTGGTTGAGAGTTCCTAAGAGTAACAAGAGAGGGTAAGCTCCAATGTGCAAGCAGATTTCAAGCCTCTGCTTGTGTCATGTTGTTAACAATGCTTTTGTTGGCCAAAGCAAGTCATGTCCAAGGCCAGACTCAAAGAATAGAGGAGTAGACTCCCATCTCCTCATGGAAAGAAGTACAGGCATATGCTGAGGAGCAGGCAAATGGGATCGGAAGAATTTGTGGCCATTTTTGCAATTTAATACACACTGATATCTTTTCCAGTGAACCTGGTCACTGAGCTAGGAGGCATAAAAGGTAGGGATGATGTCTCCTTTAGAAAGGTGGCTTGTGCATGTTGAGGATAAGACAGTATACTAGATTGACTTCTCACAGTTCTCAGCTAGATCTGCATGCAACGAAATAGAGTGATTAGAGGCATTATTACCAATCGCATGGGACATCCTGTAATGATGTCCTAAGGGAAAAATCTGGATGAGCTCTGAGGAAGGGATCATGTGGCCATTAACAGTAGTGATGATACATGATACTAAAGCAGATTAAGAATTGCCACTTATTTAAAACTAGAGTCAGCAAGTTTTTTCAGTAAAGGGCCAGATAGTAAAACTTTATATAGGCCAAATATGATCTCTGTCATATATTTCATATTCTCTTCTTTCTCCTTTTTTTTTTTTTTTTGTTTAAAGCAGATGTTTTAAATATGTAGGAAACTTTTTTTAAGCTTGTGGACCATCTGAAAGCAGTCTGTAGGCCAGATTTGTCCCATGGGCTTTGGTTTGCTAACCCCTGATTAGGACAGTTTAGTTCCAGTGTCTCATTTATTCTTTCTACCTTTCCTGCATAGAGAGTACAGTTTTTATGTAAGGAGAGGAATCCTGCAGAGTTCTGTTACCAGGCAATGGGTTCTGCTCAACCATTGGTCGGTGCCTCGGTGGGCCCACCCACTGGCAACCAATTTAACCCTTAGTGGTCCTGCTCAGCCATTGGACAGCACAGCAGTTGGACCGCCCAGAAGCAACTAACTATCAAACAGCAAGAGTTAGATGGTCAGACAATGGTGGAATTGTAGTCGGGAGGTGGAGAGTGAGGTAAGAGTGGATCCCAGCCTTTTCCTGAAGGCCCTCCAGTTCACCCCGCACTGGGACAGTAGGTGAGCTGGGAGCCTCAGAGAGCAGACTGGGGGCTGTGTCCTGCAGGGCTTTAGAAGCCACCCGCTAGACTTGGCCCAGGCCTTGAGGCACCAGTGAGCCTCTCCCCCATCCTGGTCTCTGAGACCTGATAGCAGTGGCAGTTTGGGATGGCAGCCTGTGGACCAATCTCCACCACATGGGCAGCCTGAGGAGCCTGAGTGCCAGTTGGGTCCTGGGCGCCTGGCTCCCTCAGAGATGACAGGTGGACAGAATCTGGAGACCTGGCCCTAAAGGAGCTGCCAACTGAGCTTTGCCTCCTCTTAGCGAGGACTGGGACCTTGGAGGGTGAAAGTTGTACCTTGGGACCTTGCCCTTTCTTGCCATGACAGAGAATAACATTCCTTTGGTAGAGATTTACAGGAACATCGTTACCTGACCATGACCCAACTTCAAAAACAAAGGATCTGACACCAGGATGTTTGCAACAACTAACCACATCCCTCCCTTACCTTTTGCTTTTAAAAGGGGTTTGATGAAAGCTTTCAGTAACTTTGGGGTCCATAGGGAATGAGCCTCCCATCTCCTTGCATGACTTTCTAACAAACCTTTCTCTGTTCCAGACTCTAATGTCTTAGTATTGTGTGGCCTTACTGTGCATTGGGCATGTGGATTTGGCAATGTTCAGTAACAGAGTTCCAAGATCACTGGGTAGGAGAGTAGGAATTCCCTGTGCTCAGAATACAAAGTCTAGCAACTGTAACATCTGCAGCTTCTCATCAAGGAATGGGTTTTTTCCATCCTGAAAACTTACAGGCTACTGATACTATATATTTAATAGCCTAGAGATCTGGGTAGTTGTATTTCCTGGTGACTCAGTAAAGAATCTGCCTGCAATGCAGGAGACCCAGGTTTGATCCCTGGGTCGGGAAGATCCTCTGGAGTAAGAAATAGCATTCTTGCCTGGAGAATTCCATGGACAGAGGAGCCTGGCAGGCTACAGTCCATGGGTCGCAAAGAGTCAGACACAGCTGAGTGACTAACACATACACACACACACACACACATATGCAAATGGCCTTGAGAAGGGATTTCTGTATTTTGGCTCACCCCTCTCATGTTTACCTGGGTTATGTTAGCACAGGTAAGACATAATTTTACCACCTCCTAGTCAAATTTTGAAAAAGTTTCCATTATGTATCTACTGTGCAACTTGATTTGTTCCTGATGCAAAAAATTACGGGAAATTTAATTAGCATTCACTGGATGGACTGTGGTACTCCTGAGCAGCTGTCAGGAGATTCTCAGAACCCATCTTCATGGAGAGAGTATCCCTGTAATTGACACTATTGTTTTTCTGAAGTTTGGGTTGATTGTTATGAATCAATCAATAGTGAGTCTAAAATTGAGCCAGTATCCTTCCAAATTTGGTTGGGGAGGCTTGTCAATTTGGTGGAACTCATGGTTGTGGCAATAAAAGCTTTTTGTTTAGAATGTAAGTTAGAAAGGGCATTCATTGGTTTCTGGGAACATGTATGGTCTATGAATGTCTATCTTAACTGACAGGTATTTTTCAAAATTGAATAGCTTTTCAGTTCAGTTCACTCACTCAGTTGTGTCCCACTCTTTGCGACCCCATGAATTGCAGCACGCCAGGCCTCCATGTCCATCACCAACTCCTGGAGTTCACTCAAACTCACGTCCATTGAGTCGGTGATGCCATCCAGCCATCTCATCCTCTGTCGTCCCCTTCTCCTCCTGCCCCCAATTCCTCCTGGCATCAGAGTCTTTTCCAATGAGTCAACTCTACACATGATGTGGCCAAAGTACTGGAGTTTCAGCTTTAGCATCAGTCCTTCCAATGAACACCCAGGAGTGATCTCTGCTAGGATTGACTGGTTGGATCTCCTTGCAGTCCAAGGGACTCTCAAGAGTCTTCTCCAACACCACAGTTCAAAAGCATCAATTCTTCAGCACTCAGCTTTCTTCATGGTCCAACTCTCACATCCATACATGACCATGGGAAAAACCATAGCCTTGACTAGATGGACCTTTGTTGGCAAAGTAATGTCTCTGCTTTTCAAAATGCTATCTAGGTTGGTCATAACTTTCCTTCCAAGGAGTAAGCATCTTTTAATTTCATGGCAGCAATCACCATCTGCAGTGATTTTGGAGCCCCCAAAAATAAAGTTTGACACTGTTTCCACTGTTTCCCCATTTATTTCCCATGAAGTGATGGGACCAGATGCTATGATCTTCATTTCCTGAATTTTGAGCTTTAAGCCAATTTTTTCACTCTTCTCCTTCACTTTCATCAAGAGGCTTTTTAGTTCCTCTTCACTTTCTGCCATAAGGGTAGTGTGGTCTGCATATCTGAGGTTATTGATATTTTTCCCAGCAATCTTGATTCCAGCTTGTGCTTCTTCCAGCCCAGCATTTCTCATGATATACTCTGCATATAAGTTAAATAAGCAGGGTGACAATATACAGCCTTGACATACTCTTTTCCTATTTGGAACCAGTCTGTTGTTCCATGTCCAGTTCTAACTGTTGCTTCCTGACCTGCATACAGGTTTCTCAAGAGACAGGTCAGGTGTTCTGGTATTCCCATCTCTTTCAGAATTTTCCACAGTTTATTGTGATCCACACAATAGTCAAAGGCTTTGGCATAGTCAATAAAGCAGAAATAGATGTTTTTCTGGAACTCTCTTGCTTTTTCCATGATCCAGCAGATGTTGGCAATTTGATTTCTGGTTCCTCTGCCTTTTCTAAAACCAGCTTGAACATCTGGAAGTTCATGGTTCACATATTGCTGAAGCCTGGCTTAGAGAATTCTGAGCATTACTTTACTAGCGTGTGAGATGAGTGCAATTGTGTGGTAGTTCAGGCATTCTTTGGCATTGCCTTTCTTTGGGATTGGAATGAAAACTGACCTTTTCCAGTCCTGTGGCCACTGCTGAGTTTTCCAAATTTGCTGGCATATTGAGTGCAGCACTTTCACAGCATCATCTTTCAGAATTTGAAATAGCTCAACTGGAATTCCCTCACCTCCACTAGCTTTGTTCATAGTGATGCTTTCTAAGGCCCACTTGACTTCACATTCCAGGATGTCTGGCTCTAGGTGAATGATCATACCATCATGATTATCTGGGTTGTGAAGATGTTTTTTGTATAGTTCTTCTGTGTATTCTTGCCACCTCTTCTTAATATCTTCTGCTTCTGTTAGGTCCATACCATTTCTGTCCTTTATCAAGCCCATCTTTGCATGAAATGTTCCCTTGGTATCTCTAATTTTCTTGAAGAGATCTCTAGTCTTTCCCGTTCTGTTGTTTTCCTCTATTTCTTTGCATTGATCGCTGAGGAAGACTTTCTTATTTAACTTATATGCAGAGTACATCATGAGAAAAGCTGGGCTGGAAGAAGCACAAGCTGGAATCAAGATTGCCAGGAGAAATGTCAGCAACCTCAGATACGCAGATGACACCACCCTTATGGCAGAAAGTGAAGAGGAACTAAAAAAGCCTCTTGATGAAAGTGAAAGAGGAGAGTGAAAAAGTTGGCTTAAAGCTCAACATTCAGAAAACTAAGATCATGGCATCTGGTCCCATCACTTCATGGGAAATAGATGGGGAAACAGTGGAAACAGTGTCAGACTATTTTTGGGGGGCTCCAAAATCACTGCAGATGGTGATTGCTGCCATGAAATTAAAAGACAATTACTCCTTGGAAGGAAAGTTATGACCAACCTAGATAGCATATTGAAAAGCAGAGACATTACTTTGCCAACAAAGGTCCATCTAGTCAAGGCTATGGTTTTCCCAGTGGTCATGTTATGGATGTGAGAGTTGGACTGTGAAGAAAGCTGAGTGCCGAAGAATTGATGCTTTTGAATGGTGGTGTTGGAGAAGATTCTTGAGAGTCCCTTGGACTGCAAGGAGATCCATCCTAGAGGAGATAAGTCCTGGGTTTTCTTTGTAAGGACTGATACTGAAGCTGAAACTCCAGTACTTTGGCCACCTCATGCGAAGAATTGACTTGTTGGGAAAGACCCTGATGCTGGAAGCGATTGGGGGCAGGAGGAGAAGGGGACGATGGAGGATGAGATGGCTGGATGGCATCATCGACTCAATGAACATGAGTTTGGGTAAACTCCAAGAGTTAGTGATGGACAGGGAGGCTTGGAGTGCTGTGAGTCATGGGGTAACAAAGAGTCAGACACGACTGAGCGACTGAACTGAACTGATGATGAATTTAAGAATCATAATTCTTTTTATTGTTTCTTCTGAGGTCTTAAATCAATAGCCTTTTCCATTAGTTTTATTAATTAGCAATGAACCTTGCAAGGACTGGTGCAAGTAGAATTAGCCCATTCTACTAATAAAAAAATGGCATTGAATATGAGATCATTCAGGTTTGAGTAGTCTTGGGTAATTGAGGCAGGAGTTTATAAGAATAGATTTGAATCTTTGTAGGGTCAGCATTAATAAGCATAGTTCTTAGCCTTTGAATATGGTTCTTATTCCTAAGCTATGGCCCTTCTAGGATTTCAGTGGAATGTTCAAATTGTTTACTGGGCTCCTCTCAATTGGAGGGACTCTGTCTTTCCAGAATCAGGCAACTGTTGACATCTCAACTCAGCTCTTTCAACTTCCAGCTGTTGCTTTCCACTAGTTCCTGTGTAGTGCAGGAGTCAGCTAAGGATTTGAGAGTTTTTATGAATATATTGCCCCCCTCCCCATCTGTGGCTCTCTTCTTTATGGACTTCCCATGTACAATAAGTCCACCTTTCTGAGAGCCCTGAACGCTGATCCTGACTGCCGAAGACCAGCAAAACTGCCCCTTTACTTGAGTGCATCCTTCATGCCCATAGGCATTGGAAAATACCTCGGATAAATGTGGATCTCAACAAGTGTGTTTTCCTTTTTTCAAGGTAGTAATATTTCTTGTCCCTGCCTGCTTTTGATTCCTCCCCATTGCCTTCAAATGAAGGCAGAGTTTTTGTCCAGACTTTTGTCCAGAGTTTGTAATTGTTACTGTTAGGAGGGTTAGTCTGTTATAAATACCTTTTCATTACTAGAAGCTGGAATAGGAGCAGCAGTAAAATGGTGAGAGAGAGGTAGACAGACCTTCAATTTTTAAAATCTTTCCTTCCTTCTCTCTCCCCTTTGTACTATCAATCTTTCCACCATTGGCCCTCACCTAGAATGACCTCAGTAAGAAGGAAGGAACAAAATAGGCTATTGCTGTGAAGGGGTGGCTCAAGAATCTGGAGAAGAAAGATGGTCTCCCTTTGCATGTAAGTCTCCTCTCATCAGTGATATCCTGAAAACACGAGTGATTCCAAATCTGGCTCTGGACAGTTTAAAAACCAAGACACATAGGTACCACTCCGTACACAGACACACAGAAGTCGCTCAGTCATGTCCGACTCTTTGCGATCCCATGGATTGTAGCCCACCAGGCTCCTCGGTCCATGGGATTTTCCAGGTATGAATACTGGAGTGGGTTGCCGTTTCCTTCTCCAACACCCACCAACAAATCAACAGCTGGTGGAAGGGCCCAGTGGGTTCTGATGGTTAGTTGGGCCCAGTGAAGAGGCAGGCCTCAGATGTTTCTTGAATGGAACAGTGGATGAATGCACATGCACGACTGGCAGTGGTGAGATCATTCCCACAAGTGAAAACTGCCTTCTCTTCCACAGCCCGTCTCCACTATGCTGAGTTGTTGAGGGCTTGTCTGAGTGCTGTGGAAAGTATCAGCTAGCGTGTGTTTTGACAGTGATCTATGATGCCTTGCTTCATGGGAAATAGTTCAGGAACAGCCAGGAAGTCTGAGGTCCGTTGAGAATGTGTTAAATGTGAGGGGTCCTGTTAGGTTTCTCAATCTCTCAACAGTCTTGAAATTTGTTTGTCCTTGTTCCAGTTTATATGCTCCTGAAAAAGGCCTTTTATTGTCCTGAGCCTGTCACTTAAAGATATCCTTTAACTCAGGAAACAAACCTCACTGATCTTTAGAAGTGTTTTACTTGGATCAAAAAACAGCTGAATACAAATGCTTTATGATGCTTGAAAAATAACACCCAGAGGTACAGTTCTAAAGCAGTTTTGAAGTCCTCCCCTTTTCATAAGAATCTTTCTCCTTTGGGAGGATGATTTTTTGAGAGGTAATAATCTGGCTCTTGGCATCAACCTAAGACCCTTTGCCATTAATTGTGAACAAAGCTGTTGGTTGTAAGATGAACTTATATCAGGTTTCAGGGACTTCAAGCTTCCCAATAAAAAGAGGGACAATTCACAATGAACTGATAGCCTTATTCTGTAACTGCATTGGAAGATTTGGTTTAGACAGGAAAACTGTCTGCAGAAGGGCTTACTTGATGAAAGGATGTGGTCCCCATCCTCTGAGTGCTAAACGTGGTATAAATTGTCCCTAATAGATTTCTAGGATATACATTGTTATATCTTCACTTTTACTGCAAGTTTACTGCAGTAGCACTAATCAGTGATGAGAAAGTGTGTGTATGTGTGTTGTGACTTTTCTCTTCTGAAGGACAGTCAATAAACTACTTTTATGTTTAGCTGCTTCTCTTTTTTTCTTGGTATGCATTCACATCTGGATTTTCTCTTTTGGAATGTAACTTCCTGTGAAGCAGTGATGCTGATTTTAAAGAAAAATGAATATAACACCTAGCATAAGGTCATATATAGTTTAATATATAAAAGTTTTTTTTTATATTTTATTAATGATAATCATATGTACCAATTTGGGGCCTTGTGAAATTATACAAGCAGAACTTGAATTGTAATTTTTTGCCACCTATTTTTGCAGTAGAAGAGCAGCTGGATAAAAGAGTATTTAGAAACTTTATCAACTTTTTTTTTTCTTTCACTTTTTGGTCATGTAGCATGTGGGATCTTCCCAAAACAGGGATCAAACCCATGTCCCTTGCTTTAAGAGCATGGAATCTTAACCACTGGGCTGCCAGGAAAATCCTATATATTTTCTTCTTTTTTAAACTGAAGTATAGTTGACTTACAATGTTTCAGGTGTACACCAAAGTGACTGAGCTATATATATATATATATATATATATATATATATATATCCTTTTTACGATTCTTTTCCATTATAAGTTATTACAGTTAGTCCTTATTGTTTATCTATTTTATATAACATTTTCTTTTTCATGTTAGATTTTTTTCAAAGTTTTTGCCCAACATTATTGTTTTATTCGGAGAAGGCAATGGCACCCCACTCTAGTACTCTTGCCAGGAAAATCCCATGGACCAAGGAGCCTGGTAGGCTGCAGTCCATGGGGTCGCTAAGAGTCGGACACGACTGAGCGACTTCACTTTCTCTTTTCACTTTCATGCATTGGAGAAGGAAATGGCAACCCACTCCAGTGTTCTCGCCTGGAGAATCCCAGGGACGGGGAAGCCTGGTGGGCTGCTGTCTATGGGGTCGCACAGAGTTGGACACGACTGAAGTGACTTAGCATAGCATAGCATAGCATTGTTTTATTAGATTTAATCATCTACGTGGACTAGAGAATTAATTAGAAGGAAGAGAAATGGAGAAGAATTAAAATGTTTTGACAAAGAATTTTAAATGTATATTTTAAACTCAGATTGCATTGATCCTTTTCACTTCTATATGGACATAAAGCTTCATGAGGGGGTGGCTAAATTCCTTGTTTTTATGGGATTCTTCTTTAGTCTTTCCCCCCTTTCCCCTTTCTCCCTTAGAATGCTAAATATTCTCCTTCTATGTAGACTAAATTAAATACATCTTGAATTCATTTCTTAGAACATAAGAAATCTTTCTCTTACCCATAAGCTGTCAGTACCATTTATATTTTAAATGAAAGGCAACCCTTTTCCTGAAGGAGGAACTCCAACTTTCTTTGGGGATTATCTAAACAATGTCACGTGTCCTCTTTTCTCTACTCCATCTTCACATGAGAAAGCATAAATCATGTAGCCCAACAAATAAACACAATTGACATGTTATTTCTCTTTCTGTAGCGACATCAGTTCTTTAATCTCCTACTTCTTGCAAACAGGCCTACTTTGGAGGACTGAAATCCTAATGTATACACAATGGTATTCTGTAAGTAAGAAAGGAAACTCTAATGGAACTGTATGTTAGAGAAATTTAATGTAACATGACTACATGAATACCTCTTGCTGTTTTGCTTCTCTCATCCCACTTGGTCATAAAAACCAGAAAGCATTCCTGCTGAAAGGAAAAGAGCAGCTAGCTAAGAGTAAAATCTAACCGTGAAGGGCTGGCAATGCTCAATGCCAAGAACCTGAGACTTTCTTTCAGACATGATGTTTCATTGTTAGGGTTTTATAAGAAGTTAGCTTTAACCTATTAAGAAAAGGGTGATTTAGAAATAGGGAGAAAGGAACAATTTTCCCCCATTCATTCTTCTCTAGTATAAACAAGGTATGAGGCTAATGCTTTCTTGGCATAACATGAAGCTCTGAACTAACAAAAGAGGTGCAATTAAAGCTCACCTGGCCACAGAGGTCTTCTTTACATAAAAGTTAAATTCTAATGATTGGTACTCAGTAGCCAAGATTGGCTCAGAATATTGGCGGCATATTTAATTGATACAGAGCAGTTCTACCAAAATAAAAGTCATTAAACTGACTGGAGAAAGTCTAAGAGAGGAGCAGCAAGGGGATCCTTTTTACGTGTTTTTCTTCAGGGGAAAGCACTGTGGATAGGGGTCTGCTGGTGTGAATGTTTGGTTTGTAAGCCTCTCAAGGCAATCCAGGGGTATCTTTAAGAGTATGCTTCAGAAAGGCCAACAACATGAATCTTGTTCCCAAAGAATATGGGTTGTGCTATGATTTTATTGAAGTATATTTGATTTATAATGTGTTAGTTTCTGGTATACAGCAAAATGATTCAATCATACATATGTATTCTTGTTCGTGTTGCTTTCCATTTTGGTTTATTGCGGGATGCTGACCATAGTTCTCTGTTATACGGCAGCACCTGTTGCTTATCCATTCTGTATCTAATACTGTGCATCTGCTAATCCCAAACTCCCAACCTGTCCCTCTCCTGCCCCCTCCCCTCTGGCAACTGCAAGTCTGTCCTCTCTGTCTGTGAGTCTGTTTCTTCTTCATAGATAAGTTCGCTTGTGTCCTATTTTCGATTCCACATATATATGAAATCATATGGTATTTGTCTTCCTCTTTCTGACTGCAGTGTGATACTCTCTTGGTCTATCCATGTTGCTGCAAATGGCATTATTTTTCTGGTTGAGTTGTATGCATATATATACATATATATATGTCACATCCTCTTTATCCAGTCATCTGTCGATGGAACATTTAGGTCGTCCCCATGTCTTGGCTATAGTAAATGGTGCTGCTATGAGCATAGTGGTGCATGTATCTTTTGGAATTGTAGTTTTGTCTGGATATATGCCCAGGAATAAGATTGCTGGATCATATGGTAATGCTTTTTGTAGTTTTTTGAGGAACTCTCATACTGTTTTCCTTAGTGACTGCATCACTTTGCATTCCCACTAACAGTGCAGAAGCTTCCCTTTTCTCCACACTCTCTCCAGCATTTATTGTTTGTAGACTTTTAATGATAACCATTCTGACTGGTATGAAGTGGTACCTCATTGTAGTTTTGATTTGCATTTCTCTAATAATTAGTGATGTTGAGCATCTTTTCATGTGCCTATTGGCCATGTGTATGTCTTCTTTGGAGAAATGTCTGTTTAGGCCTTCTGCCCATTTTTTGATTGGGTTTTTTGTTGTTGTTCTTGTTGTTAAGTTGTATGATCTGTTTGTGTATTTTGGAAATGAAGCCCTTGTCAGTCACATCATTTGTAAATATTTTCTCCCATTCTGTGGGTTGTCTACTCATTTTGTTTATGGTTTCTTTTGCTGTGCAAAAGCTTTTAAGTTTGATTAGACCCCATTTGTGTATTTTTCCTTTCATTTCTATTGCCTTGGTAGATTGACCTAAGGTCAATAGGTATGATTTACATCAGAGAATATTTCACCTTTTCTCTTCTCGGAGTTTTATAGTGTCATGTCTTACATTTAAGTCTTTAATCCATTTTGAGTTTATTTTTGTGTATGGTGAAAGCTATATTCTGACTTCTGTTGTAGGCAGCCGTTCAGCTTTCCCAATATCACCTGCTGAAGAGATTGTCTTTCTCCATTGTATATTTATGCTGCCTTTGTCAAATATTAATTGACCTTAGATGTGTGGGGGTTTTGATAGGCTCTGTATTCTGTTCCATGTCTGTTTTTGTACCAGTACCATGCTGTTTTGATTACTGTAACTTTGTAGTATTATCTGAAGTCTGAGAGGGTTATTATGCATTTTATCTGGTATGCTTTGGTCTAAATGATTCCCAGTCTTCAACCAACAGAGAGCAGGCAGTGGAGCAGGCATTCTGACTCAGGTTTGGTTTGGTAGCTGCACTGATAGCATCTAGGAGAGCCAAGTTGCTTCCTGTGTAGAATAAACGAATCCTCTGTAACAAGCGGATGAAGTGAACTCTTTTTCCCAATCCAAGGCTAGATAATGAGCAGTAAGTATGCCTTTACTGTTGTGAGGTCTGTGCGTGTGTATGCTCAGTCATGTCCAAGTCTTTGTGACCCCATGGACTATAACCTGCCAGGCTCCTCTGTCCTTGGAATTTTCCAGGCAAGAATACTGGAGTGGGCTGCCATTTCCTACTCCAGAGAATCCTCCCACCCAGGGATTAAACACACATCTCTTGCTTCCCCTGTATTGGCAGATGGATTCTTTACCACTAGCACCACTCGGGAAGCCCCAATTGTTGTGATGCACTAGACCCTTATGGAGGAATTGCAAAGGGAGTGGTGATAACTTGACCCTAATACCCACTTCAAAGATAAGAAACAGGCTGATGCTTGATGTTAGAGAGAACTTCTTGGTAGAGAAGTTTGGTTTGGGAGTGATGCTGAGTTTGATGGCACCCAGTTCAAGAAGCTTCAAGCAGGCCACTTAAAGACCTTGTTTTTAGCAACTCCCTGGACTACTGTCTCAGGAACATAATGGTGAGACTCTGTGGCTATTACCCTGATACAGCAGGGGATAGAGAAAGAGAGCAACTGTGATGTATTAGAACTAGCCGCACTTATCACTAAAGGGGATGGGAAAGTGCAGGGATGTGTGAGTGGTTTTTTTCTTGGACCAGAAGTGGACAATGTGGGAGAGAGCCCTGCTGGAGACATTTTATATCTTCCTAGAAGGATTACCTAGAGGGGTGATGTAACCCCAACCAGGGTTGAATCATGAAATTCCCTGGGGCTAAGGGGAAAAGTAAAAAGAGTCAGCCATCGGGAAATGCAATGTACACGTGAAGAGCATTATAGTCTAATGTTCCCACTGGGATCACTGAGGAATTCAGAAATGCACAAGAAAGGTGGTCAACCTGAACTATCCACCCAGTTTAGGAAGCATCAGCTTAAAATAACTCTACAGCCAGAGGAGATCCACCCCCAACTGATACTGGTGTCAGTCAAGTAAGATCTTTTGTGCCGATGTCCACTCACCCTCCCTCATTCTAGAGCCTTTCAGCCTACTGAGTTGGGGAGAGCAAAATTGGGAAAGACAGACAGAGAAATCTGTCTTTGGAAAAGGAATCTTCCCCACTGCAAGTCTTCCTGCTGCAGGGCCCTGGTCTGTGGGAGGGGGGGAGGTTTGACGTTAGATGTGATTCAGAATTCTCACAATAACACTGGGGATTTTGATTTTTGTGAATTTTAAAATATTTATTTGTTTATTTGGCTGCCCTGGGTGTTAGTTGCAACACGCAGGACTTTTAGTTACAGCATGTAAACTCTTAGTCGTGGCGCATGGGATCTAGCTTCCCAACCAGGGATCAAACCCAGGCCCAGTCCATTGGAAGTGCAGAGTCTTACCCACTTGACCTCCAGGGAAGCCCCATTCTTTAAAAAATATTCATCTGGGATTTTTGTGATTTTTTTTTTTCTTCCTCAGTGATCAGGGAATTTTTTGTTAATAGGGATGAATGGATAGCTCCTGCTTTTATTGTGATTTTACTTATAATCTAAGAATTAGTAATATAATAATCAATCATGTTATCATATTGAAGAAGGAAATAGCAACCCACTCCAGTGTTCTTGCCTGGAGAATCCCAGGGATGGGGACCCTGGTGGGCTGCCGTCTATGGGGTCGCACAGAGTCGGACACGACTGAAGTGACTTAGCAGCAGCAGCATGTTATCATACTACTGCTTATCATCTAAGAGTGAATGGATAAGCTGTGCGTTCACTTGATTTGTCATCTGGGGATCAAGGAACAATGAACCTCAGACAGTGGACTTGAAGTAGAGTTCTGTTCTGTAGACCAGCTCATGAATCAGTTCTGCTCAATCAACATGCCAGGCAGAATTAGGAAATTACTTTATAAAAGAAGATGTTTCACATCCCTCTGCCTCACCCTGACATAGATATTTTCTGCTCCTGAAGTGCATTTGGGCAAATAAAGAATCAAATAAATGATTTCTTGAGCAGGTGAAAAGGTCATTAAAGAATTTAGTGTCCATGAAGTCCATCAGCAGATGAATGGATAAGAAAGCTATGGTACATATACACAATGGAGTATTACTCAGCCATTAAAAAGAATACATTTGAATCAGTTCTAATGAGGTGGATGAAACTGGAGCCTATTATACAGAGTGAAGTAAGCCAGAAGGAAAAACACCAATACAGTATACTAACGCATATATATGGAATTTAGAAAGATGGTAACAATAACCCTGTGTACGAGACAGCAAAAGAGACACTGATGTATAGAACAGTCTTATGGACTCTGTGGGAGAGGGAGAGGGTGGGAAGATTTGGGAGAATGGCATTGAAACATGTAAAATATCATGTATGAAACGAGATGCCAGTCCAGGTTCGACGCACGATACTGGATGCTTGGGGCTAGTGCACTGGGACGACCCAGAGGGATGGTATGGGGAGGGAGGAGGGAGGAGGGTTCAGGATGGGGAACACATGTATACCTGTGGCGGATTCATTTTGATATTTGGCAAAACTAATACAATTATGTAAAGTTTAAAAATAAAATAAAAAAAATAAAAAATAAATAAAAAAAGAATTTAGTGTCCATGAAAATGAAGGGGAATACATAGCCACTTCTTCAAGGTTCACAGACTATATGTTAAATGTTACTTTGTCTAGGACGCAGGCATGTTTCATAGTGATCATCCTCCCATTGAGTAAGAATCTGGAAATAAAAATTAATAGGACAATTTTTATGTTATAGAAGAGACATTATGTGTAGAGCTATCGATAGCAGGCACACAGCCACTTTTAATGAAGTCTCACTTCAAACATCCACCAACGCTTGATGAGCTCACTTGTAGTTTTTCTTTTTTAATGATGTGTTAAGTTCTAAAATATCTAGTTAGTAACCTGTTTTTGAAGTAGGGCTCTTTAGAACACGACAAGGTAATCGGTTCAGAATAGTGACACTCGGCTGGCGAGTGCCGCTCTCTGGGGTCAGGTGGAACATCTGCTCTTAAAGAATGTAAACTGGTGAAATAAATTCTAAATAAAGATAAGGTTGTTCCTGCAGGAGGAAGAAGGAGACTAAGAAAACTGCTAAACTCTTGAAAAGTGTCATTTCCCAATGCTGTCTAGGGAGTCTTTTGAAGGAAACAGTGATTAGTACAAAGGCTGCAGAGTGTCTGATAATTACCGTTTTATTTGTGTTTTTATTTGATTCATGTCATCCCCTTAGCTTCATGAGAGCAAGAACTCCTTGTCTCTCAAATTTAAAATGCCGCCCAGCCCTACAATCATTTGGCCTCTTTTCTTTTTCTTTCACCATCAGAGAGATTTCCCTGGAAAGGACCTTGTCTACTGTCTCTCTCATCAACAATTCCCTCTGCTAAGCCACACTCACTCCCTACCTTGGGATGTCTCTTTCAGGGTGTGAGGGTGACCCGAAGTTGCGGGGGCCGGGGTGCAGGTGAGTGGCTCCTGCACACACAGGCCTGTGGCAGCTTGGACAGACTCTGGAGACACTGGCCCTTTGGAGCAAATCCAGAAGCAGTAACGGAACTCTGATGAATATCCCTTTTATTTTGGTTGGTCGGTTTTTCAAGAACATACTTCAAATTACAGAGAAATGTAAGCCGCCTTACACTGTATCAGGGCTGCTTGGTACAGTGAGAAAATAAAATGTAGAAAAGCACCAGGGTTTACTCTTTATCCTGGGAACCCCTTCTTCTTCTTGTCAGCACTGACAGCCCTGCCAGGCTACTCTCCATTTCAAGAAGAGTAAATGGACTGTGGTGTGTGTGTGTGTGTGTGTGTGTGTGTGTGTGTGTGCGCGCGCGCGCGCACGCGCACATGTGCATGTTTTCAGCAGGGTTTAGTCCATGAGGAGAAAGTGTTCACAGAGAAGAAACAGAGCTTGTACTCTTGACCCTGCTGTTCATCTAGTGTCCATAGGTCCCCATTCCACATCTTCCTTCATCAGACTTTGCTTTTTAGGATCTTTGTATTTATAAACTATCCCTCCAACAAGTAGTGTTAAACTGTTTTTAAAAAAGTGAATGACTCTGGGTTTTATATTTTGGTTGTTGTGGTTGGCAACTAAACTAGAAATCCAGGGCAGGTCTCCCTCCTTAGAACACATGACTAGGGGATTGGCCTTTCTTCCTTTAGAGAGTCTCTTGGTGAAGAGAACTTTTAACAATTGTTCATCTTAAAATGCACCTTAAAAATTTCAAGAAACACATTAATTTTACTAATGGGAAGGCAGATTTAAAGCAAAAGCAGTGAAATCTTTTCATTCCTTCTAGAATGTGGCCCAAGGTGAATACATTAAGTGTAGAGCTTGGGATTTACCTAATGGTTTTCAGAAGCCAACTCCATAGCTTTGATTAATGCTGCCTCATAATACCAATGATGTGTACCCCAGTAAATCACTGGAACATTTTTCCCTGGTAATATATTAAAGTCATACATTAAGGCTACTGTGGTTTGGGTGATATATTGCTGGGGGGGAAAACACACCCAACTGCCTAAAGGCCGTGTTGTACACACTTGGGTTGACTTAAGCCTAGCTCCTTTTTCATGAGTATTTCATTGAGTATATTCAGAGAACTTTTTGAGTACCTGCCCACCCCCTACCCACACCACCGCCAACATTAAAGACATGGTCCTCAAATTTGCATGGGTACTTTGTTTCAAAGAACTCTGTTCAAATACAAGTACATGTGAAAAACGTTGAGTAAGTTAAAAGTATGGGCTTCGTAGTCCTCAAAATTGTTGGGTTAGAGTTCTAGCTCTTTCATTTGATGGGCTATGTGGTCTTGAGTAAGTAAGTCATTTAGACTTTCGGTACAATGGGGTGTGTGTGTGTCTATCTCGCAGTGTCACAAAGAGGATGAGCTGAAATCCTAAATGTAAGTGGATAGCCCAGTTCTTGGCACCAAGTCAGTGAGTGAGGGCTCCTTTTGAATGTTCTAGCAGGGACCTCCTAACCAGCATTTTTGTACTCTACTTGGAGTCTTCCGTAACAACTGCTTTATTTTGAGCTGCTTTGGGTGACTAGGTTTAT
Organism: Bos indicus; assembly: GCF_029378745.1. NCBI lineage: Eukaryota > Metazoa > Chordata > Mammalia > Artiodactyla > Bovidae > Bos > Bos indicus. The sequence goes on from NC_091769.1 coordinate 70,658,686, forward strand.
ATAGGAGTCAAGGTTAATGATCCAGGTAATGGCCTTCCATTTGGAAATGGTATGGCAGAGTTGCAGGGTGGTGCTAAGTACCTCGTCTGGCAGACTCCATTCTCCCTAGGCCACCTTCCTTGCTGGGCAGTAATGGGCAGCATGGCTCTGTGGTCTAAGCACAGAACATCCTGTGCCACAGTGTGGACAGGATCTCAGTGAGGGAGAAAGTAGTGGCCATTCTAATTCTTGTCCTGAGTTTTGGCTGTTGATGCTGGAGATTAAAGAGAAAAATGAAACTGGAGAGACAGCTTTTTTCACCAAGTTCAAGTGAAATGATTTGGTTTCAAGCATCCCAGATAATCTCTGTTAAACTTCAGTCCCAGCTGAGGCTGTACTGGTCTGATCTCACAGTCAGCAAAATCACAGTTACCTTTTAAAAATGCCCAACTTGGGTTGTTACAGAAATCCACCTATGCCTTGTGTGTACAACTTGTGGGTATAAATCATACTAACTGCATTTGTAAAATAGCAATAATAGTACAAATAAGGAAGTTTTCTCTAATTTCACCAGTCTGACTCAGCTACCGTTTTCATATTTCTAGAATCCTCTCCAAACTTTACCCTATGCATACACAATTTTATGTTTCCACTATTGCATAGTTACAATCATTAATTTTATTAGATAAGTAATACATGAATATACACATGTACAAATATGTACAAATTAAAAGTATAGACTTCCATAGAGCTAACAGTGAAAGTCTATTACCTCACTCCAACCAGTTTTTGTTTCATTATGTTTTTTTTCAAAAATGTCATCATCTGCTTGTGTTGTCTGTGATTTCCTTTTTTTTTTTTTATTCAGTAGAAAGACAGTGAGCTTGTTCTCATTTTATAGATGAGGCAACTGAAGCCCTTCCCCACTTCTTCCTGGAAGAAACAGCAAATCTGAGAATGAGGGCCATGTGCTCAGAAAGGGCCTGGGTCCCTGATGACTTCCTTGAGCGGTTCTCTCAGCTCTGGGTTGCCTACATCTGGTTTTGTATTACATGAGAGAAATAACCAGCTACTTGGTTTAGTCACTCTAGCAGGGTTTCTATCACATGCAGCCAAACACATTCCCAGCTGATACAGCTGTGTTCTCTCATAGACTTATCCACTTACCATTTGCTGATTTCCGGTCATGTGCCCACAGTGTACAGATTATGCACATAAGGCTAATAGTTAACATTTCTAGAACAGTTACTGCGGGCAATACTTGTATCATGACCTTTACATGTCTTCTCATTTAGTGCTCCACAATAACCCTAAAGTAGGTATTATTTTTCTGTATTTACAAATGAAGAAACTCAGAGAGATGAAGTATCCCACTCAATAGCACTCATCCAGTAAGCTCCATGCCTCTTGGACACTCAGCTGCAAGAAACTGCATCCCATTTATCCTTTAGGGACATAGGGACCGAATAGATTTTTTTGAGATGCCAAACAATATGGTTAAAGAAATCCTTACACTGTGAAGTATGTATGGTTATTCCCATCTTCAAATGAGATTCAGAGAGATCAAATGCCTTCAATGCAATTAATTCAGCCTGACAAATATCCACGGAGCACTGCATTCTGGAAACTTTCTCAGGTGCTTGAGGCTACCCGGCCGGATGAAGCAAGGCCTGGCTCAAGCGAATGCTGCAAGGCAGGCAAGACTTTTTCTGGAATTAAAGCAGTTGCAGAAGTTGTGCTTTCTCCGGCTGGCATCAATTACTGACTTTCTGTCAGCAGAATATTCCAGATGGGCTGGTTTCTGTAAAATCCCTAGGGGGAATCCCAGGGCTTAGGAAGGGGGAAGGGGAGGGAGGAAGCTGGCAAAAGAGACTGTTTGCAAGGGCTGCTTTTCAGTCTCCCCAAATCAGGTACAAAATCATGAACTGTCCCAGAACACACTCTATTTGTTAATTGTTCAGTTCTCCCAAGCACAGAGAGGAGAGAGAAAGGGAACCTTTGCCATGTGATTGGACTCAGATTTGTTTACCAGATCAAAGCCCTTGGGTAATGGAAACTTCAGAGGGGGAGAGGGCGGGCGGGGAGCAGCGCCGACAGCGTCTACTTAGCTGAATGCATCATTCTGTACGCTCTGGAGCTTGAGCTGCACGGTTTGGAAATGCCAGCTCTCTTCAGGCTTGTCACAAGAGGGTTCTGGGGCGCTGGAACAGCTCAGGGACGCTGGATGCTAAGCATGTTTATAGAGGGAAGCTGCTGGGCCACGTTCGTCTCCCATTCTGTAGACATCTCTTGTTTCTTAAGGGAAAAGTAACAAGTTCTTGGTTCCCCTAACATGTGTGTAGCTAATTTTGAAATTGTTAACATTTCGTGATGATAAACTTTTTTTTTTTCCATTAATAAACAGCAGGAATTTATTTCTTCTAGGTCTGGTTCTTCTAGTTCTTCTAGTTCCAAGATCAGGGTGCCAAATTGTCGGGTGAGGGCACTCTCCTAGTTGCAGAATTCTCGTATCCTCACATGGTGGAAAGAGGACGATAAACTTTCTGAAGGGTTCTCTGTATATCTCATGTCCTCTGGGGAAATACGGACCCTCCAAAAATTCCTACACTGAACCCTATCCCCATGGGGATATATTAGGAAACTGTCAGGTTTGGGGGAGGTGATTAAGGTTAGATTAGGTCATGCGAGTGGGGCCCTGGTGATGGGACTAGATCGTCACTGTTGCTCGGGTTTTTCTTTAGTTGCGATGTGTGGGCTTTTCACACACACAGTACTGGCTTCTCTTGTTGCAGAGCCTGAGCTCTAGGGTGCGGGCTCAGTAGTTGTGGTACGCTGGCTTAGTTGCCCTGTGGCACGTGGAATCTTCCCAGACCAAGGTTTGAACCCTTGTCCCCTGCATTGGCAGGCGAATTCTTAACCACTGGACCACCAGGAAAGTCCTCCTAGAGCCTTTATAGAAAGAGGAGGAGACAAGGAATCTCTGACTAAACCATACACTCTAATAGTTGTACTGAGAATCATTTATAGTTCAAAACATTAATTATAAATGAAGAGTAAAAGGGAAGGAAGGATATACCAAATTAATATCCTGGTCACCTCCAAGGAGGGAAGTTCAGTGGGAAGAGGGCCAGGAAGACTTTTACTTTAAATGTGTTGTTTGGATTTTTCTTATAATGAGTCTGTACTAATGTATTACTTCTATAATTAAAAATTTTTTCTAAAAAAAAATTCTTACACAGTACATATTAAAAGTGGCTCTTGCCTTTAGTTATTTTAAACTACGAGGATTCTCATCAATCTTTTAAAATAACAACTCAGCATAATGCCAGGTCTTGAAAAGTAATGTTTTTAAAATGACAAGATAGTTTGGGATTAGAATTCTCTTATAAAGTGGAGGTTGTTTGCACTGGGAATGGACCGATAATACTTTGCAAACAGCCGTTGAATGATTTGTGATTGCTAAGTGCCCAGAGGATGAGCAGCCCCCAGTGCATGCCTGGTGCTGTTATTAATGTATCTTTCATCTTTTGCCTGCTCTGCAAATGTTAACTGGTTCACTCTCAAGAATGATATGATAAATTCTTACTGCAGTTGGAACCTGAGGTATATAGGGACAGGTCAAGGGGATTTTTTCACTGTAATTTTTGTGGGAGCTGATTTAACAGTCAATAGAATAGAAGGGTCTGGGAGAGAAGACTGCTGTTTTTTTTTTAATTTATTCCTTTCTAGCTGTACTGGGTCCTCATTGCTGTGTGTGGGCTTTCTCTAGTTGCGGCGAGCAGGGGCTCCTCTGTAGTTGTGTTTGGGCTTCTCATCATGGTGGATTCTCTTGTTGCAGAGCACAGGCTCTCGGACTTCTGTAGTTTTGGCTCCCATGCTCTAGCGAGCAGGCTCAGCAGTTGTGGTGCATGGGCTTAGTTGACCTGCGGCATGTGGGATCTTCCCAGACCAAGGATCTAAACCATGTCCCTGCATTGGCAGGAGGATTCTCGACCACTGGACCATCAGGGAAGTCCAAGACTTCTGTTCAACCACCAGCAGGATGACCTTTATGTTTTATGCCCAGTGTCGCTGCCTCTGGGCCACACTTGCGACAAGGGTGTCTCTGGTGAGGCTGGGAGTCCCTGTGCCTGCCTGCTTGGGCCGACCATGAATAAAGTGTTTCAAAAGACCCTCTCCCTTTCAACTTGAGATTTTACTTTCTGTTAACTTTCTCTGTTTCCTCTGAAGACCTAAGAAAATTACTGTGTCAGATGTGTTATTACTAGGCACAGTGACTTATGGCAAAAATTAGCCTTCATGGTGAACTGTATCTACACAGGGAAAACCTAGAACCTGAGGGAAGCCATAGCTCTGGGCTTCCTGAGAGCTGTGACTCAAAACTGTGCAAGTTCTTTGAGGGCGCCAGGCACAGCAGCTATTCCTGTGGAGTTGTTACAGGAAATGCTACCTCCTGTGGGGCATGAGGGTCTAGACCGGGGCAGGGATCCCACACGGACCTCATGTGGTCTCATATTGTTGCACTGGAAGCCTGGAAAACCAACAGAAGAACCCACGGTGCCATATGGATTGCTGCATGGACCACTTCCCAGGGGAAAGGGAACACTGTTGCTGCCCTGCTGACAGGATTTCCTATCCTAGATTCTGAATCTAAATATGCTTGACTGTGGTCTTGTGCATCTGGATACTGAGTTGAGTCTGAGAAGCTGCCTACCCAGGAAGGTTTTACAGATCCACTCTGTAGCCATTTCCTGAGGTCTTGTGCCTCTCAGGGAGTTGTTAGGCATCCAGACTTGGTTCCCTTCTGCTTCCTATAAAACCTCTGCCCTTCTCAGGCCACTGGGAATCTCTCCTTGAAGCCTTTTCGATATTCCCATTTTTCTTCCTGTTCTCAGTACTGTCTCTTTGGTACGTATAGTCCTTTAATAAGATTGGAAGAGCCATTGCCTTCAAGCATCTTTGCCTTCGGCCCTGCAAAAATTGCTAAGGCAAGGAAATACGAAAGGCTATATGTTAAGAATGGTGGGCAGGGGACAGAAAAGAAAATTCTAATCAATAGGTGAAAAATTCATGCCGCCACACTTGTCAATATTAATAATAAAAGCTCTTCACATTATATAGAGCTTGGTTCTTTGCAAAGTGTTTTCACAAACAGTCTCTCGTTTCAGCCTGACAATATTATTAATATAAGGGAAGCAGGCAATGCAAGCCCTTGGGAAGGCTTGCTTTGTAACATTTGCTTGTCACCGTGGTGTAAATGCTCACACCATGGCCAGTTCCAAACTACCAATGACTTAACAATCTGAATTTCTAGATATTTAACTTGGGAGTCACTTTGGGAGTCAGGACATAGATAATCATCTTAATTTAAAGGTGAGCAAAGCAAAGCTCAGAAAATCTGTCCAAGTCACAGAGATAATAAGGAACAAAGCTAGGAACTTGAACTCATTTCTGCTGTTCTGTGCCCTTTTCTTGAATCAAGTCCATCCTTCTGGTATAGTAATAGTAAAAAAAAAATCCTGAATATATTTGCCACCAATGAAAAATACCTAAAAAAAATTCCCTTCACATGTCTACTTGATAATCAATCTTATTTCTCTCCTCCATCTGCTTTAAGGAAAGATTCTCTCAGTGTGCAGAATCCTTACCCTCCCCATTCATCTGGGACCACACTCCACCAGTTAATTCCTCTGTCTTACATCTCTGAATCATGACTCTTCCTCCCTCATCTGTATCTCCATTCACAATGTCTCTAATCCAAGACTGATTCCCTTCCTTTGACTTGTTCACCATCTATTTCTGATGATCATGCTTCTTGACAAAGTCAGGTTTATTCCAACATTTCCACCCCTACGTTAGGTCACTGTTTTTTGACGTGTCCTCCCAAACACCCCAGATCTCCCCTCTCAAAGGTCATCTGTGCCCTTCTCATGTCCAAGTTCGGGCTTTATATCAGTCCTCCTCTGGTTTATTCTTCCTTTGGCACTTGATGTGCTAATGATATCCTTCTCAAAACGCATTTCTCATTTGGTTTTCCTTCTCGGTCAGGCTCCACAATTTTTCATCACGTCTTTGTGCATGGTCTTCCTCTTAGAAAAGGGAGCCTCATGAGTATCTAGACAGAGCCTGGGGTTCATGCTTCATTATTCAGTCATTGACTCCAGCACCCTGTCTCTTCTGTTTCTCTCTACCTTTTACATCCAACCTGACACTTGGCAGAGGAGCCTGGCTGCTTTTGGAACACCATCATATTCATTTCACTTTATCTGCCCCATGACTCTGTGAAGATGCAACACCCACTAGGCAGGTGTACCCATATATTATATGAAAGGAAAACATCAAACTAGCCTGTGTTTCCAGGAGAAGTCCAGAACAAGTAGACCTGATGGAAGTGGCACGTCAGCTCACCGCCTAAGTCTCATGGTTCCTGACTTCACTATTCTCACAAAATTCTCTTGGACCCTTTAGATCACCAGAGTTTGGTCTGTTGGAAAGAATATAGGCTTTGAGGAAGGTCTGGGCTTGAATTCGGGTTCTGTCACTCACTAGCATCATGGCTTTGGGCACGCCCTGTAACCCTTCTAAGTCTGTGTTGCCATCTGAAGAAGCTAAGACCCTGTTTGTGAGGAGGCTGCGGGCTGTGAGATAAAGTATGAAAAGTGACAGCATGGCGGTCACTGAACAAATGGCAGGTCATTATCACTAACTAGGTTTGTGTTTGATGGCTCCCCACAGGCTCTAGTTCTCAATCCTAACCGATTTGGATAACCCCGCTCCTGGCTTGATCTGGAGCACCCGTCCACAGATGGTATTCCTGTCCAGACCCTGACCTTTGGCTCTTTGAACTCTACTTTATTCCCAAATTGAAGACATATAGGAAAGGAGTTTCACTCTATTTTAGCCCAGCTAGCTTTGCCAATCTCCCAGGTCCTCTTTTGCCTGATTTATGACCTAGTAGGGCCACAGTTTGGTTTGGAATTTCTAAGTAATTTAATGTAAACTGGAATGCTTTTTAGGTAAAGTTTAATATACATGCAGGTCTAAGTTGGTTTGCTATTTCTTTTATTGTCTTTTGAGATCTGTGAGCAATGGTCACTTCTTGGTTTGCAAAGAAATGCCTATCTCTTTTGAGCTCCAAACCAGTGAGTTTCTGGAAGTCAATTATGTTTAGCCCAGAGGATACTTTTGTATTGTTTTGTTTAAGAACACGTTTCCCTATGCTGAGTACTAAAAAGATACTATCTCAGTAATTTCTGTTGGGAGGTGAATCAGCAAATATAGAATTCCTTTCCTTAATATGATACCATCTGTAGTTTTGTTCGCAGGTGGCCCAGTGGTAACAAATTCGCCTGCAGTGCAGGAGACACAAGAGACTCAGGTTCGATCTCGGGCTTGGGAAGATCCCCTGGAGAAGGAAATGGCAACCCACTCCAGTAGTTTTGTTTGTTCATTTGTTTATTCCTGTACCTTACTTAGGACTACAAAAGTTGTGAAGATGCTTAAATCAGATAATTATGTATTTCTGAAAGGACTGAAGAGATTAAAAATCTTTTATGAACAAATTATTAAAGAATGATATATTTTCAAATTCAAGCAGTATAGAATCCATAAGATATAACACTATTAACATCACCTTTAGAGGATTTTTTGCATGTGTACTAACAAACACATGTCTGAAAAATATATATGTTTATATGCATTCTTGTGTGTGTATTCACATAAGGCTCTGCAATTTGCTTTTCTCAATTACAGTGGACTCTTAGAATTTCTGTGTCAGTAAATAAAATTTTGGCTTCTTTATTTTTAATCATATGCATAATACTGTCACTAAACAGAGGTGCAATTTCAAATCAACTCATTCATTCTCATTCCTTACAACCACAGAACTTTTGGTTCTAATAGGATTTCACTGAATAGTACCTAATTATTTAAATAGACAGCTCTTCCTGTCTGATAATTCATGAATAAATAATTCATTAGTAACTGAGGACGACCACAAACTTATATTTCTACGAAAGAAGAGGCTTATTGAATTAGGAGGATTTGTATACCTAAGCAGAAATGGCAAGGCATATAGGAGAAGACATTGCACTAGAGGCCGAAGATCTGGATTCTAGTTGCGATTCTTTTGTGTTGAACAAGGCACCAATATCACTGGGCCTCAGCAGTGTCAGTAAGTGAGGATATTAATGTCTACCTGCTTAACTCATAAGGTTCTTGTGAGGGTGTCATAAAATATACGCAAGCACTTTGAAAACTATCATTTTTGGCTATTTTGTTATTTAATGATTTCAGTGAGTTTGAGCAATTGAGAGTAAGTTGATAGTTGACACTAATGTTGAGATCTCTAATTATAACATGTCTCAGAGATTGGCCACAAATTCTGTGTGATATCTTCTATTGAGAGGAGATGTCTAATTCTTCCCAGCTTGGGTTCCAAACTCATGAATGAAGGAGCCATCTTGGGTATTCCAGCATTAGCAGACATGACGTGGTGAAGAGCCATCTTAGATACTGTAATACATATACAGACAAAGTACTTATGCTCAATATATACAAAGAATTCTTATAACTCAGTGGTAATAAAACAAAGGGCCAAATTTCTCTCTGCCAGCCCCCTTGAGACTAGGGTGCAGACATTTTGTCGCTTGGCAATCAGATGCACCTTCTCAAGTCCTTCGGTCCTGAGCTGGTGATGTGAACATACAGAACCATTTAAGGTCACGCCGGTGGCACTGAGTCTAGCGGCTGGTGACAGAGGCTGCAGGGACAGCAGGGTGTCCTCAGAATCTGTCCCGTTGATGACGTGGCTTTGACTTTGTGTCCTGCTGGCCAGCTGGAGTTCTGGCCATTTTCCCAGACTGATTCTCCAGCCTTCTAGTCCTGTGAGTCACCTGCTATGTTTCCAATAAGTTCCTTTTTCTAAGCCCAGTTGCTATGGTTTCCAACAAAGAGCTCTCACTAATTTGACAGAAAAACCTTCTTGGGATATCAGTGAGAGAAGGCCATGTGTGCAACTTCCTTCCCAACTCAGCAATCTGTTTTTTTTATAGGACGTTTATCATTCTTTTCGTGTTATCTAACCAAAGGACTAGAAGCCAAAAGTGTCTGTAAGTATAAGCCTGTCTATAGGGATGTTTGCCATTTAGTATTGTTGAGTTTTTCTCACCTTGGAAAATTAAAAGAGAAGTCATTCTAACATTTTTGGTATTCAAGTAGAAAGTATATTATGTCTTGCTGCTGCTGCTGATGCTAAGTCACTTCAGTTGTGTCCAACTCTGTGCGACCCCAGAGACTACAGCCCACCAGGCTCCCCCGTCCCTGGGATTCTCCAGGCAAGAACACTGGAGTGGGTTGCCATTTCCTTCTCCAATGCATGAAAGTGAAAAGTGAAAGTGAAGTCACTCAGTCGTGTCCGACTCCTAGTGACGCCACGGACTTCAGCCTACCAGGCTCCTCTGTCCATGGGATTTTCCAGGCAAGAGACCTGGAGTGGGTTGCCATTGCCTTCTCTGATATTATGTCTTAGAATGTTTTAAAAAAAAGTACATTGTTTTGGTCAAATCCATCTTGTCAGAAGAGTGTCTTGCTTTATTAATTTTTCCCATGTTCCCAGAATAAGAGACAGCAATCGAACATCAGTTCAAGGCCCCTTACAACTCTGAATGAATTTTAAGAAGAAAAAATTTCAATGAGGGAAAGCTTCCTGCTCTAAAGGTGAAGTCTCAGAGAGAGGAAGGAGTAAGAAGTCAGAAGAGAGGGCCACAACAGGAGTGGAGAGAAGATGGAGACACTAAAAAGACATGAACTCTGAGCACAGACCCAGGATGCCTCTGTTACCATTGTGTTCATACTCTTTAGATGGTGCCCTGAGACTCAGCTCTACTGCTCCAAACTGCCCAGGAACAGGTGAGAGGCAGGTGGTCAACTCAGTCATGGTCCAAGAGCCCTCACTGAGATGCTGTCTCCAAGAAGAAGGAGTACTGAGGCCACAGAGGCTCCAGTCTCAGCCCAGAGGTGAGGGTGCAGTGAATGGGCACAGGCTACCACTCCCCTTGCATATAACACCCAAACCAAGTTGGCCACTTACCTTCTCACTAATAAAGACCATTATGTCATGTTTTCACACATGCATGCTCAGTTGTGTCTCTTTTGCGACCCCATGGACTGGAACCAGCTGCCATTTTCTCCTCCAGGGGATCTTCCTGACCCAGGGTTTGAATCTGGGTCTCATGCATCTCTTGCATTGGCAGGCAGATTCTTTACCACTAAGCCACTTAGAATGTCGTGTTTGGTTTAGTTGCTAAGTTGTGTCCAAATCATTGCAACCCCATGGACTATAGCCCACCAAGCCTGTCATGTTTAATATATATTAAAAGACATTGGAACATATACATAAGTGATGAAACACAGTAATAAAATGGAGACCCTCCATCCCACTACCCAAATTAAGAACTAGAATGTGTGTGTGTATGTGTGTGTTAGTTGCTCAGTCATGTCTGACTCTTTGCAACCCCATGGACTTTGGCCCCCCAGGTTTCTCTGTCCTTGGAATTCTCCAGGCAAGAATACTGGAGTGAATTGCTATTCCCTTCCCGACCCAGGGGTCGAACCCTGATCTCCTGCATCACAGGCAGATTCTTTACCATTTGAACTACAGGGAAGTCAAGAACTAGAACTAAAACTACAAGGAAGTCAAGAACTAGAATAGCCAGTATTAGTATTAAATTTGCCCTTTCCTTTCTTTTTAAAATTCCTAGTATGGAGTGCTTAATTCTGTCAAAACACATATGTAGACTTGGGTGAACTGAAATAGACTAATACTGGATAATATTGGAGTAGGTTGCCACTTCCTACTCCAGGGAATCTTCCTGACTCAGGGATCGAACCTGCGTCCCTTGCATCAGGAGATGTGGATTGTTTACCACTAGTGCCACCTGGAAAGCCCTAAGAGTGGTTATTCAGTCTTTACTTACATATTCCTAGTTATGCTGTTATTGAACAGCCCCCTTTTAGAAGAGTCTTCCTTATATTGAACGGGAGTCTGTGTCCCATGACTTCCACCCATTATTCTTAGCTTTACCATTGGGAGGCACTGTGGTTAAGAGTGCAGATTCCAAGATACAGAGAGGATTAGCATGGCCCCTGTGTAAGGATGACACGCAAATTCATGAAGCATTCCATATTTTATTAAGAAAAAAAAAAGAGTGCAAATTTCAGAATTGACTAGATCTAAGTTCAAAGCTCAGTCACTTGCTGATTATGTGATCTTGGCAAGTTACTTAGCTTCTTTGTAACTTAGTTTCATCTTCTGTAAAGTGGGACTAATAATACTATCCATTTTATAAGACAAGCTGGACCAGACCATAAATGATGGCCTGGGTTTGAGGACTGTTGAGGTTTGCTTTGAATTACTGTAGCTTCTGTGTATTATCTGATCATTTCGGAATTACAGTACACTGTTGTTCACAAACCGGAATTATAGTGGTTTTTAAAGGTTAGTGGTTTAGTTTTTCTTCAAGTATAAGGGAGTAGCCAGTCCAGAGCTGGTATTTTTCTGCTCTGCCATTTTTAGTGGGTGGTTTCATGATTCAAGAAGGCCACTGAGTTCAAAACACCATCAGAGTTCCAGACAGAAAACTCAAAAAGGGAGACAGGGTACATGCCAATAGCCTTTCTTCTTTTTAAAGAAGCTTTCCTGTAAATCCTAATCAACAATGCTCACCTGTCATTCGACAGAGGTAAATCATGGGGCCATCCTTGGCTGTAAGGCAAACTGGGAAACGTAGTCTTTTAGCTAGAACGTTACCATCCTAAATAAAATTAGGATTCTGACACCAAGAAAGAAGAGAAAAATGGGTATTGGCAGCTTGCAGTCCCTGCTAAGTAAATTAATCAAGCACACACACTGATAGAGAGTACTCTGCTTTACTTAAAGTCTACTGAGTTAAATGTTAATCACATCTAAAAAATGCCTTGACAGAAGTCTCTAGACTGGTGCTTGACTGAGTCCTGTGACCCAGCCAGACTGATCCACAAAATCAGCCATTACACATACATTAAAGTTACAAACAGCTTTGGCAGCTCTGTGCCTCTGTTTCTAATGGATTGAAGTGGACATGAAGTTCAGTGAATCTACCAGCCCTGGAGGAACTTCCCAGATCACAAGAGCCCTGAGCCTTGGCTTGCCTTTTGCATCGTCTCTGGCTGGTGGGGTGGGGAGGTGCAGGTGGCAGGAGGGATGTCTGATGCTCTGGGGTCACCTTGTTACCATGGAACGCAGCCTTTGTGTTAGTCACAAAATATTTACTTCCATGTTTTATTTCTTACTGAGTCCAAGGGCACTACAGGCCTAGTCGGAGCCGGCTGTGAGTCACGCATGGGTTCTGTCAGCTCGCTCACCTAGACCTTTCCAAGGCTCACCCAACTCCACACAGAGTTCATTCTCATTCCTAACAAACATTTGATAGTCACTCTCACATCCTCTCATAAGTATTTCTTCTCCTATACATACCTGGTTTCCATCTTAGCACTTTATAATCTTGGATGTACATTGTCATATTGGCGGGGGGTGGGGGGGGGTAGTGGTGATGGGAGGGTGGGAAATGGGACATGTTAGTGCATTTCTCATTGTCACAGATGTTAGTGTGCAATGTAGTTAAATGCAGACTTTAAACAGCGGAGTTTTATAAGTTGAATAATAAAAGCAGTTTGTTTATAAGCACATGAATAGCACTTGATAGAGGAAACAAATCCTGTGTTCACAGGGGCATTTCATTTGCGGGTGTACAGCTCCCTCCCACTTCTGACCTGAAGAAGTCTGATCTGGTGACAGCTCGTTTTGCAGACATCACAACTGGAGCAAAGCCAGATCAGAGGAAAGGGGCGGGGGAAGGGTGGACTTGGTATTTACTATTTGGTGATACGCTGTAACTAAGCAGGAGCTTTACTGCACTTTTCCTCAAAGCCTCCAGATATGAAATCCAGGTAGAATTGATAGGGTAGAGGCCGAAAGAGAGCACTATGATGTGCTTGCAGTTATGTCTGGTGGTTTCTTACATTCTTACTTATATTAATAATGGAGAGAAATAGTGGCAAGGGGTGGGTTGGACAGAATGCATTTCACAACTGTCTCTCTCTCTCTCTCTCTCTCTATATATATAATATATAATCTTCAATTTGAAACTTCCCTTGGTTTCCACAGCCCAGCTGCAGAAGGCCACCCAATTAGTTAAAAAAGGTTTGAAATCAGGGCTGGGTTTCTTTGTGTGAACTAAAATAGAGGAAATGGCTACAATTGCCTTGCCAGGGGTGTTCAACCCTAAATTAGACTAAAAAAGCCATCATATAACATCAGACAACTTAAAAAGATGTAATACGGGAACTGCCTACTTTGCACATCTGTTAAGAACATCTGGCTTTGGCCTGAGCCCTGATAACTCTGACAGTTAGCTGGTGGCCCACAGATTAGAAAAAGAGACAAACCCTCAACCTGTCAGGCTCATGGCATAACCACTAAGCCCAAGGGCGAAAAGAAGCTGGGGCATTTGAAGCTGCCATCATGGCCTATGCTCAGCTCACATTCTGACTGCAAACTTGAAAGAGAGAGGCTTTTGGGGACTCAGGTGCTGGCCTCAGGATGCTGTCACTCTGTACCTGGCCCCAGAGGGCCCTTTGGCACCAGCATCATTGTTTTTGGGGGAGGGGCGCAGTTAAGGGGCTGCATCCCCCAATCACAGCTCCATTTCTTTGGTGGTATGTGTGTGCTTGGTCGCTCAGTCCTGTCTGACTCTTTGTGACCTCATGGACTGTAGCCTGCCAGGCTCCTCTGTCCATGGGATTTTCGAGGCAAGAATGCTGGAGTGGGTTGCATGCCCTCCTCCGAGGGATCTTCCCAACCCAGGTGGTACTGGGTTGTTGAAGAGATGTGCCCTGTGGCAGGCTGCATTTTCCAAAGATGGCCACGACGACATCTCTCATCCCACATGCTAGTCCTCATCAAGAGGCAGAGTCTCACTTCCCTGCCCTCGAGTGTAAGCTGGCCATAGTTACATGCTTGCAGCCAGTAATGTGTCTTGGAGATGGTGACTTCCGAGGTTGGGCTTGGAAGGCCATGCAGCTACCCCCAGGCTTTCTCAGAAGGCTTGCTTTTTGGACATCCCTCCTTTGGTGCTCTGTGTCAGAGCCAGCCGCCACGCTGTGGGAAACCCCAGTCACAGGAGAAGGCCACATGCCCATGCTCCTATTGACAGTCCCAGTGGAGGCTGGCCTTTGAGTCCTTTCAGCTTGATCCCAGACATATAAGGAAGGAAGCCTGCAGATCATTCCAGCTCCCAAATGAGTTTTGCAGCTGAGGCCCCAGACATCATGAAACAGAGACAATATACCCCTACTCTGCCCTATCCGAATTCCTGACCCCAAGCATCCGTGAGCACAATAAAGTGGCTATTAAATTGATGAGGGTCTTCCCAGGTGGCACTAACGGTAAAGGATCCACCTGCCAATGCAGGAGACAAAAGAGACAGGTTTGATCCCTGGGTCAGGAAGATGCCCTGGAGGAGGAAATGGCAACCCATTCGAGTATTCTTGCCTGGAAAATCCCATGGACAGAGGAGCCTGGCTGGCTGCAGTCCATAGGGTCACACAGAGTCGGAACCAAAGGAAGTTTTCAGTTGAAGATCTATATCGTCTACTAGGTTTGGGGTGGTTCATTATACAGCAATAGATAATCATAGCGTGTCCATAAGACAAACTTCCAGAGGAATCTGAATGCTATTAATCAGTACAACCCGTTCACTCTACCCACCTCCCCAGGATCCTTCTAGGCATGCCCATCACTATGTTACACGAAGTGCACTTTTGTAAGAGAAGTACAGGGCTACTACCTGCTGCTTTTTCATAGGAACAGAAAAAGATACCCATCCCTCTGAGACAGCGTGGTCCTGCCCCACATCACAAGCCTGGCAGGCCAAGTGCATACTCTTAACCTGGTAATATCTTGCGTAGTGTACCTGGTGATATCTTGCATAGTGTACTGTACACAGCAGCCCTGGAGAAGTGTAAAAGTAAGTCTCTCTTAAGGAATGTACATTCTTATCTATATGAAATATGTGTATTTTATAAAAGGAAAGTGTCAAATGCTGAATCATGTGCTAACACTGATTAGAAAAAGTTTTGTGCCCTGTGGACTGTAGTCCACCAGGCTCCTCTGTCCATGGAATTCTCCAGGCAAGAATACCGGAATGGATTGCCATTCCCTCCTCCAGGGGATCTTCCTGACCCAGGGATCAAACCTGGGTCTCCTGTATTGTAGGCAGATTCTTTACCATCTGAGCCATAGTGGAAGCCCATAGAAGAAGCACTGAGCTTTTAAATAGAAGATCTGGATAGAAGAAGTGGGCTCAGGTTACATTCTGCTACTGACCAGTATTCAAGGCCTTGCTTGGTGTCTGGGAACAGGTGCCTGGGTTCTTTGAACTTTGGTGTCTTTCACCTGGGTAGTAAGACTTGGCTCTTAAGTGGTCACTGTCAGATATTCCCCACTTATGGTAGAGCGGGGTCTAAGGACTTAGAATTACTGCCAAAACCTGGACTCAATAACTCATATGCACATTTTATTTGTTCACATGGCTTGGTTCTTGGGAGAAAAAAAAAATCACCTCAGTAGAAAAGTCTTCCCCAACCACCATCTTTAAAATATCAGAGCTCCGTGACCACTACTGTTCCCTCTCTGTGGTGGATTGGGGATGGCCGCACGTTCTTTGATCTCCTTCCTGTGGAGAGACAGCGTCTCTGTCACTTACATGTAGGCAGGTCCTGTGGTTTCTTTGAGCAACAGAATATGGCAGATGTGGGGCTGGGAGAGTTTCCAGGCCCAGGCCTTAGGAGGCTGACAGTTTCCACTTCCTGCCTCTTAGAACAGTTTTTCTGGGAGTCCTGGATTTGATTACCTGAAGCTGCCATGCTCAAGTAAAGTGGAGGCACTCCACTCAAGAATTCCAGCTTAGCCCAGGCTTCTGGTCACCTCCACTGAGGCTGCAGACACTCTGGACCTTCAAGACTAGTCCATCTGCCAGTTGACATCACTGACTAGAAGGACTCCCCCATCTGGGCCCTGTCTGGTCCGCAGAAGTATGAGATGTAGTAGAACAGTTCTTATTCCAAGCCACTAAGTCTTGGGTGGTTAGTTACACAGCAGTTCCAGTATCTGGAACACCACCCCTCCGTCTGCTTTGTTTTCCTTACCTCCAGTGGTGTCCTGGATCTGGCTCATACTGGCCTGTGAGAACAGAGGATAAAATTTTCAGGAATTCTGTGAGCTAGTTATTAAACAAAGCCATCACTAAAAATTAAATAGTTCAAATTACAATGAAATTGATAATGTTAAAAACAAAAGTAATAGATCCTAAAAACTCTTAACGTCCTAGTTCTTTTACTATGTTTTACCCTCATCTGTGCTTTGAGGTTATATCCCTTGTGTCTGTCTATGGTGCGGCTACTCTGCAATAGTGCATTACAGCTCATCTCCTCCCAAGTCCATGGTCAGGGATATCACACTGAGAGCTTCAAAGTCACCGTGTGTGTCGGCTAAGTCACTTCAGTCATGTCTGACTCTTTGTAACCCCATGGACTGTCACTGTTGCTGCTGCTGCTGCTGCTAAGTCGCTTCAGTCGTGTCCGACTCTGTGCGACCCCATAGACAGCAGCCCACCAGGCTCCCCCATCCCTGGGATTCTCCAGGCAAGAACAATGGAGTGGGTTGTCATTTCCTTCTCCAATGCATGAAAGTGAAAAGTGAAAGTGAAGTCACTCAGTCGTGTCCTACTCTTAGAGACCTCATGGACCGCAGCCTACCAGGCTCCTCCATCCATGGGATTTTCCAGGCAAGAGTACTGGAGTGGGGTGCCATTGCCTTCTCCGATAAATACCACAGAAATTATCAAATGCCTTCCAGAGAGCTGGTTGTTAACTATGTCTGAGCTCGCCGTTACTGCTGTTCACTGTATTTACAACCAACAGATATCTTAGGTATTTTACTGAGTATTTCTTTATTGTTTCCTTCCTCAGTGGACTCTAAGCTTCCTGGAAGGAGAAACTTTATCTTTTTTTTTTTCACTGTTGTGCCCCCAGAACCTCAGAAAACATCAGGCACAGAGGAGGCATTCTATAAGTATTTTGCATGAAGGCATTCTGCTCTGTAGCATATGTGTAGTGAAATTCATAGGTCATTTGCCACATCCTCTTCTCTGGAGACCTACTGGGATCACTCTCAGCAGCTGTGTGATCTAAAGTGCTGGCCACAGATTCGTAGTTCAAGCTAGACCAGTGAACATCCCTTAACCACACATTTGGAGTTAAGTGAGGGAATCCAAGATGAAGTGGGTGTGTGAGGATGAGGGAGTGTGAGCACAGGCCAGCAGTTGTGGAATGACAGGTACTTTAAAACTTTCGGGCTTGCAAGCTATAGATGTCCTTTTCCTGTTCATCATGGGGACTGAGTAGCAAAGAAAGCTCTTCTTCCAAGAAGACAAAGCCGTTTCTCAGAGAGACACAGTGATGAGTGATGGCTGCTTCCGAGGTCTCATGTATTCTCAACCTTGGGTCGCCCTGTATCTTATAAAATGTTCTCTTGGTGTGTATTCACTAACTTAAATTGATTTCTGCAACCCAAAACACCCTAACAAACACAATCTCTGTGTTTGTTTTAATATAATTTTTAAAATTATAAAAAAAAAAATAGCCATGTGTCTCTCTGGGTCCTTTTAGTAGTTTTGGAAGGATAAGTCATGTTTAATCTCTATTGTCTGAAAACACATACATGAGGTTTGTTGTTCAGTCACTAAGTCTTGTCCGACTCTTTGCGACCCCTATGGACTGCAGCACAGGCTTTCCAGGTGATTCTAGTGGTAAAGAATCCAGCTGCCAATGCAAGGTTAAGATAAGAGATAATAAGAGAAATAAGAGATGCGGGTTTGATCCCTGAGGTGGGAAGATCCCCTGGAGGAGGGCATGGCAAACCACTCCAGTATTATTGCTTGGAGAATCCCATGGTCAGAGGAGCCTGGAAGGCTCTGGTCCATGGAGTTACAAAAGAGTTGGACACGACTGATGCGACCTAGCATGCACACATGGACTACAGCACCCTAGGCTTCCCTGTCCTTCACTGTCTCCCGGAGTGTGCTTAAATTCATATCCATTGAGTTGGTGAGGCCACTCAACCATCTCATCCTTTGGCCTCCAGAAATTTGTCTCCTCAGTCACAATATGTTGGAAATTACGTAAAAGCTATGACAAACCTAGACAGTGTATTGAAAAACAGAGACATCTCTTTGCTGACAAAGGTCTGTATAGTCAAAGCTATGGTTTTTCCAGTAATTGTGTAGAAATGTGAGAGTTGGACCACAAAGAAGGCTGAGCACCAAAGAACAGATGCTTTCGAACTGTGGTGCTGGAGTAGACTCTTGAGAGTCCCTTGGACAGCAAGGATATCAAACCAGTCCATCCTAAAGGAAATCAACACTGAATTCACTGGAAGGACTGATGCTGAAGCTGAAGTTCCAACACTTGGGCCACGTGATGTGAAGAGCCAACTCACTGGAAAAGACCCTGATGCTGGGAAAGATTGAAGGCAGGAGGAGAAGGAGCAGACAGAGGATGAAATGGTTGGACGGCATCACTGACTCAATGGACATGGGTTTTAGCAAACTTTGGAAGATAGTGAAGGACAGGGAAGCCTGGCATGCTGCAGTCCATGGAGACGCAGAGAGTCGGACATGATTGAGTGACTGAACAGCAGCAAAGGTTAAAATATACTTGTGGGTTGAAACAGAAATGGCTTCCTTTTGCATCAGTTTACAGTTTATATTAGGACCATGACTATGGAAAAGACACTAGAAACTGATGTGTGCAGGTCCACATCGGAGAGAGTTTCATGTAATTATTTCTTATTATATGGTCAGTTTTAGGCAGAAGGAAAGTCTGATTTGAGACAGTCTTTTTTACTGTGTCAGAGAAATCCTTGTCTAAGGACTTTTTCATGAATAAAGATGATTCATGGTGTTATTCTTTATCTTGCCACTTAACCTGAAATTTTTATCACAGGTAAATGACATGAAGGTCTTCTATGACTTGTATTCCCCACAATCAACACTTTATGGCTTTTCAGATTTCATTTTCCTCACAACAGCCTACTTCTGTGCAGGGAGCACATTTGTTCTTTGCTCTTCCGCTTGACCACGGAGAGTGTTTAGTCTCCATGTTTGCTAAGTGAGCCCATTTTGGGAGGCAGTTTCATGATTAGTTGAACAATTGAATTCATTCACCCTACTTGGGTTTTTCCTCTTTGTTTTGATGTGGTTTTTTTTTTTTACCCCTTCATGAAGAAACAAAACAATTCAATTCTGAATTTGTATTCTGGTGGCAACTTTTCTTGGATTTGCCAGCCTACATTTTCAAAATGAGGGTTTTCAAAGCTACTGCCCATTTCAGCACCATTTTGTCTAAACTGACTAGTATCCAAACAATTTTGTTGTTGTTGTTACCTACTTGTTAAACCATTTAAATTTATGTTTCATACCTCAATGAAGTCAGAGAAAAAAGGAGAGCACTTTGAATTGAGCCCCTGCTGGTGAGTTAAAGAGCAGTTGCCCTTCACCCAAGCTACCTGCCAAGTCCTTTTTACTCCTTTAACTTAAAGGCAGGAGGAGAAGGGGACGACAGAGGATGAAATGGTTGGATGGCATCACCGACTCAATCGACGTGAGTCTGAGCAAGCTCCAGGAGATAGTGAAATACTGGGAAGCCTGGCTGTCCGTGGGGTCGCAAAGAGTCGGACACAACTGAGCAATTGAACAACTTAAAACAGATTGGCCACTTTCTTCACACGAGCTGCACCCTCCAGCATCATTCTGAAACCCACCTTGGTGAAAGCTTTGAGCAACTCCTCACTTACTCTATTTGCTTTTCCTTGGCTGTTCTGAGTTGAGACACCTCTCTTTTTAGGTGCCAAAAACTGTACTGCTCTTTCTTCAAAATATACACAATTATTAAAAATACTTGAAAATACACACAGCCAAGTGATATAAATGCTTGTGCTCAACACATAGATTTAACAATACTTACTTTTTGCCATAATTGCTCTAGGTCCTTTTTCTTACAGAAATTGAATATTACAAATGGAAAGAAAGCCCCTTTTGCAGCCCTGTCTTTCCATTGTCTCTCTCCTCACGACTGGTTTTAAAATGTCACTATAAGAGTGATGGCTTCATGTGTTATATTCCTCAGGGCTTTCCCAACTGAGAGGCACTGTGATTTAGGCCCATTTACGTCTCGACAATAACAAAGCCCATATTTGAAATGAGTATCCAGGTGCATGTCCTGTGCTTTGTAGAGTGACAACTGCATCTATGCTTTGGAGTGACTCACTGTGATGTCGCCAAAAATCTTGGCTTTCTCTGTCCACCAAAGGCAAATAAAAATACAGAGACACAGTCTGGAGGAAATAGAAAGGTGGCTTTTAATCATCAGCTAACGGAGGGGAGACTGTGCCGCATGAGGAATCAGGGGATATATAGATATGGGCTTGCAGTCGGGTTGGTGATGAGGAACGAACGTGTAAGAATCTTATATTCTTCTTCCTCTAACATTGTTTTAGAAAGAGTCATAGACTTGCATCAGGCGGCTTGGTAGTTAGGTCCACTGTCTTTCTTGAACTGTACTATGGCCTGCTTTCTGTAGCATGAAAGGAGAAGCATTACAAGGTATGTGTGTGTGCTGAGTCGCTCTAGTCATGTCTGATTCTTTGTGACCCCATGGACTGTAGCCTGCCAGGCTCCTCTGTCCATGGGTTTCCCAGGCAAGAATACTGGAATAGGTTGTCATTTCCTCCTCCAAGGGATCTTCCCAACCCACGGAATGTCTCCTGCATTGGCCGCTGGGTTCTTTACCACTAGCGCCACCTGGGAAGCACCAAGTGGTCTGCAAAGAGAGTGCTGGAAAGGTGAGCACCCAACACAGGATGTGATTATCATATCCGGTTAATCTTTCTTAGTCTCTAGACTACAGATTAGGAAGAGTTAAAGTAAAACACGTTCAGAAAAGGCCAAGAGAAAAAAGAAAACATTTTCCTCTTTTTTACTGCAACAACTGCAGTGGGGACTGTGCTACTTTCGTTTTCCAACTGAAAATTACCACCCTTTTAATAAGGTCAATGAAGAATGGCACTGAAAGTTACAAAACCAAGAATATCTGGGACCTCTGCGCTAAAGGAAATTCCAGAGGCACTTTGGTGATTCAGCAAGGGGGAAAGAGCCAAAAGCTAAATCCCCTGATTCCCATAGATGTGTCCTCCCACATAGACGAATAGGTGGTTCTATTTCACTCTCAGATCTGAGCTGCACGAGGCAGCCTGAGTACTCACTTTCAAGAAGGTGGCTCCCATGTAAGACAAATGGAGATTCTGGAGAAAAATTGCAGACAGCCTGCCAGAGGGGATAATCTGTCTCCAAGTTGGCATCTCCCAAGTGTCTGATTCTAAAGCTATAAAACATGAAAAGTGTGTGGGAAACAGGCAAGCTAATTCCAATGGTGCATGTCTGAGCTGTCCAATACTTGCTGACTTTAAGAGGCCTTTGTACCAGGAGACACCTTGCCCTTCACCACATAGCACTGCCTCAAGGGCAGGCCCTTCCAGGGTCCCAGTCACTTGTCATCTGGGTGATTCCAGCCTTTGCCAGCTTTTGTGTGGGGCTGAGTCAGAGGAACTCATAACAATAATAGCAAACATCATAGAAAGCTTAGCATGTGCCTGGCACAGCCAGAGAGGGTTTATATGCTTTATTTTGTTTAATCCTCATAGCAGCCCTTTAGGGCAGGTCCTGTGGCCCTGAGGTCACACAGGAATGAGTTGGAAGGGAAGCAGTGTGACCTGGAACTTGGGGCCCTGTGGCAGTGCTGCTGTGTTCCTCTCCACCCAGCTCTCATCCAATTACCATAAAACCACCTCGGCAGCCAGATACTTCTAATAGCTAAGTGTCTAGCAAAGGCTGCATTGTCTTTGGAGCCTTAAACACAGCCCTTTTAATTGGAATTGCTTCCTCATTCAGCTTCATATATCTTCTCTCCTCCCACACAAAAGAATCCATTGTATTGGTCTCAGGAACAAACTGGATGCTCCTTTGATATACTTTGCATGTAAATGTAAGGAACAAGACTCATCTGATTTCATTATATCCTTTATTGATGTGCCTGCAGCATTTTATTGTAGGTTTTTGTGACTAGAATTTCTAACAAAGGAGGGAGTGGGCTTCCAGGCTGGCAGCTCTGAAGAGAGAGGATTTACCACATCTGGCTCTAAAGGGACTCTCACTCGTGGCTGTTGTCATTCCTAAGCTTTTAAAAGGGCTGGATGTTTCAGGAGCTGCTGCTATTCTCTGACTGTAAAAGTGTTATCAAGCGCGAGACGAATGCTCCTTGCCACTGTAGGGGGGGTGGGGGACTTTTTGAACCTGCCTGAAAAGAGAGGCAGGATGACATGGTATCACTCGGGGAAATAAATGCACTCGCATGCCAGGACTGACAGAGCTGGTACCTAATCCTTCCTACCTGCAATGACAGGCTCCTGGGACTACAGAATGGGGTTAATTATTCCCAACATTCTTCATTATAATTCTAAATGAGATGATGATTAGAAATAGTACCTAGTCATTGAACTGTAAATGCCGGAGGCATTCTCTTGCTGGAGAAAACTAGCATTTTTTTTCCTATGGTGTGTTAATTCCTTCAGCACTATCTTTTTTTTTTTTTTTTTTTTTAGGTTTGGTTGGTCTTTTAAATAACTGGAGCCTCTGCAACTCTGTTGTGCCAAGTAGAAACAGTGAACAGTGACTAAAAGCTGACTAAGCACCAGGTTCTTTACTATGTTACTGCATTTAATCCTCACAGTCATCTTCTGAAATTGGGATTTTATTATTTCCATTGTATAGGTAAGAGATGGCAGGGAGTGACTAAGTGCCTTCATTGGTGGCACAGCTAGTAGGCTGAGGTTTTAGGACTTGAATCCACAGAGTCACACTGCAAAATGTAGGACGCTTGTCTCCGAAGACCTAGAGTTTTTTTCCCTTAACACCTGGCTTAGAGGTCTATCCTTATCTCATCTAGAAGCATCCGGGGTCTAAAGCCTTCCTGATGACACCACTTCAGCTTTCTCTTTGTCAATGTTCCAGTTTAATCTGTTCATTCTATCTTTTAGCAAGGCACATCTAAGACTACCCCCCATCAGCCAAAGTTTTGTTCACTGAAGAAAAAAACAACCATTCAATATGAAAGCTGTGAGTTCAATCTTATTTGGAGTTACTGAGGAATATAGCCCAGGAGACCACCTCGTATATAATTCTGAGGAACTGCTTCAAATAGGTAGGAGGTGAGGTCAGCAAATATATGATTTTGGCGAAGGGGGTAAGTATAATCAAGCACACATCTCAGTAGAAGCCTGCTGCTAGTCACGAGGAGCAAATGTCTCTGTTAATTAGTTTAGTGCTCTTCTAGACATAAGAAGATGAGACAAGGAAATGGCAACCCACTCCAGTATCCTTGCCTGGGAAATCCCATGGAAAGAGGAACCTGGCGGGCTATCGTTCATGGAGTCTCGAAGAGTCTGGCATGACTGAGCGACTAAACAGCAGCAAACAAGGGATAAGAAGATACAAGAAATTGGGTGCATAATATTTTTCCTGACAGTATTTATTTGAAGGCCTGTTCTGTCAGTTTTTCCCAAAGACAGAGTGCCTCATCCTGATTTCCACCTAACTCTTTTCAAGATGTGTTAAGTAAAGATCAGCAACAGGACTTCTGCAGCTAGTGACTTCATTTTGTAGAACCAGATGGAGAACCACATTCTTTAGTCTATAGTTTCTATGGGCACTGCACTTCACGAAAACTAATTGAATGTAGTTTTTTAAAATCAGGTCTTCACTATAAAAAGTGTTGGTATACAAAAGTACTTATCAATACAACAGAAGTCTTAGCTTGCCTAATTATATATACTACTAAAAGCTAAATTTGCTTTCCTTAGACTTACTGTAGTATTCCTTCAAATACTGAGCTCCCTCATGCATTTAAAGTGAGATTCAATTGATGACAAAATTGATTCACAGCTTTTTAAGAATGAATGCATAAAGAAAGCAACCTGCTTCAAATAAATTCTTTCATATATATTCATATTATTTCCTTTAACCTAGAAGCTCCATTGCTAAACAAGACTAAAGGTTTTTCAGGGCTTCCACACATCAGTGGAGCGCAATTCTCTTCCTATTTTCTTTCATTCCATTTCTAAATTGAGTATCAGAGTGATAGAAAGTCAATCATCAGATAATACCTTTCTATAATTCCAGAACTCACACACTGCTTTCTTTTACCATTCTTTGAAAAAATATCTTAAGATTTTCTAACTGATTGGAGAGTTAGTGAGAGCACAGTAGGGTCTAAATACTGTTATCTTTCAAAGACACAGCCAAAGAGTCAGAATCACTGACTAGTTCACACAAGCACTTTGGAAGATAATCAATAACCTTGAGATTATGTTTCTGGTTTGTTTGTTTGTTTTTTTTAGCTCTGCAAAAAGAAGTTTGACTCAAATAGCAAACCAGTGATGATTATGGATGAGATTCAGATGATAATCAAGTGAGTGGTGGCTTTTATTTCAAATCCAAAAAGCAGTTTATTACTGCTTTTCTTGCTCATGTTTCCCTGTCAAGTAGGCAGTCCCATGCTGGGGTTCCTAGCAACTTTAATTATCATGTAGTTCGTGACTTCCTTGGTAGGTTGGGCTCCCCATTTGGTCCCCACCCCTAATTTTCTACCCCTCTCTATTAAGTTATCTATCACTGTATGGCAAATTACCAGAAACTAAGTGCCTTAAAACAGCATACATTTAGGATCTTACAGGAACTGCCTAGCTGACTTCTCTGCTCAGTTTCACAAAGCTGAAATTAAGGTGCCCTCTGAGGTTAAGGTCTCGTCTGAAGCTTGGGGTCCTCTTCCAGATACATATAATTATTGGAAGTTCATTTTCTTGCAGCTATAGAATTCATGACCACTTGCTTCTGCAAAGCCAGCATCCCTAAACTCTAGGCTCTCTTTTAAGGAGCTCACCTGGTTTGGGCAGGCCCACGTAGGATAATCTCTTTTTGACTAGTTTGAAGTCCACTGATTACATCTGAAAAAAATGGCTTCATTTTTGCCATATAACAATAACCATAGGAGTGCTGCCGCATTGCCTTTGCCGTATTACACTGGTTAGAAGCACGTTACAAGTCCCACTGACACTCAAGGGTGTGGTTCAGTGGGGGGTCATTTTAAATTCTTCCTACCACATTCACTTTCTGGATAAGAACAGAAACGAGGCTCATGAGCACCCAGTAGCCACTCTTTCCTGCATTCAGGGTACTTTAATGTAGGTTAATACTAAAGAAAATGTCTTATGTCACCTATTTACATCATTGAATCATGTCCCAAAGTCAAAGATCCCTATTTTGAGAGTTTAAGGGTTTTCCCTCATTGGGCAACTTTGACATTAACGTGACTTTAGATCCAGTGGAGGTGAAAGGTGGGTGTGGTCATTTTGGATGTTTAGTTGTTCCTTTCTAGGGGCTATCTGAAGAAGGAAATGGCAACCCACTCCAGTATTCTTGCCTGGAGAATCCCATGGACCGAGGCGCCTGGCAGGCTATAGTCTATGGGGTCACAAGAGTCGGACATGAGTTAGTGACTAAAGAGAGAGAGAGGGTGGGGTGGGGGGCGGTGGGATATCAGGGAGCAAAGAAAGCTGAGTTTATTAGCAGGACTTTTCTTCAACCTCAAACGGAAAAGCAAAGGTGTTTTGGGATAAAAATCAATTCTTAGTCAAGTAGACTAAAGAGTGTCATTCAAAGTGTAAGTGACATGTGTGTGTCAGTAGATTTTGTAGAACTCACGATTCTAAAATTTGTTGATTTGGAGATGTGCTATTTGGAAGAGAGGATTAGAGCAGTACTCACATGTCTGTGTGCACATGTATGCATATATATTTACACTTTCACACTTTCTCATTGCTATTCAAATATGACCCTAAAATAACAATAATACCAATCAGTTATTGCGAATAATCATGTTCTAGCCATCTTACATGCAATATTGCTTATCTAATATTGTTAATGTAATACAGATAATGTTGGGCTTCCCCTACCTTTGAAATTTACATAAAATTGATTTGCATGTCCTAATTATCTGTGGAAATCCAATTTTCTCACCAAGATTAGGATCGATTCTTATGGTCACTGCCAGCTCTAATTTCATGTTCCTACTGAATTCTCAGTCTCATTGATATCTGGCCTTTGGAGCTTTCCCCTTATCTGTCCCATAGACCCAGGGACCCCAAAAGATAACATAGGTCCAACAGGACTGGATACATAATTTGTAGGATCTAGTGTAAGAGGAAAATAAGGAGGTACTTAGTCAAAAAGGTTTAAGAATTTCAAGATGGTGACAGAACCTTAAACCAAGCATGTGGCCCTTCTAAGCTTGGGGGTATGACTGTACACAACATGTGTCCATGAAGGTAATACTGTCTTAGAATTTCCGCAAGTACCACCCCTACAAAGCAGTCAGGTGAACTACACATTTCTTAGAGTGCCTAGGATAATAATAGAAGAGCATTGCGTTTAGGGATCACAGCAGCTCACAGTGAGAGAACCTCAGAATAAATATTTCCTTCAAATTTCTGTCCATATCTACTAAAATTTAGTTTATAATTTCCTCTTTTTTCCCCTGATATCTTTCTAAACCATGGCCCATACCCACGGTGCTCATCAAGGCATGCTACTGGGCAAAATTTGACCTATTCCTAAGAGTAACTGTCTCCTTCCCTAGGAATGGAAGTAGGAATAGTTGTATTTTAAATAGCAAATTATCCTCTTTTGTGCATGTTACTATTATTATCATTCTCATTTTACAGTTAAGGAGTTCTGATGTTCAAGAGAACAAAGCGGGTGAAATATCTGGCTTCAATGCTTGCATTCCTTCCACTATGCTTGCTGCTCTAAATCTGGAAGGGTTTATGAGAAGTTACAAATTAGTCCCAGAATGTGCCAAGACTATCTCTATGGGGTGCAGCCTGGTATAAATCTTTCAGTGGCTCCACTAGAACCAAACAGTTTGGACTGTTAGAGTCAGATTATCACGTGAAGCAAGGTCAGCCAGAGGGCTACCATGGAGGAAGGTTAGACTATGTCTCTCTTCCTTTCCTGGGTAGTGTGGGATTTAAGGACTGTTCAAGATCCCTTTCTTCATCTCTTTGTAGAACTGGAGACCACCATTATTATTCTTATGGTCTATGTACAGTGAAAAACAGAGCTATCCTCTTGGGACTGTCAGAGCCACTCTTGTTACTGAATTTCCCTCTCTCTACACAAGGGAGGAAGAGTCTCCGGTGTGTGGCAGACATCCTTGGGGACATTCTGTCCATTGTTGCTGTGGTCCACGTGCTGTGGTCAGTCCATTGCTCAGTCTTAGGATGACCAAATTCAAAGCCACTTGAGCCATCAAACCAGCTGTGTGTTTAAGCTGGGTATGTATGAATGTGCTACAGTCTACTTTTTGGGCTAAATTTCAGTATGAAATGCTGCCTTATGAATAGACTGCTTACATAATTTGTCACCCAAATGTACATTCATTAACCAACCAATTAGTTTTATTATGGTAAACCTATAAAGTCTGTTCAGAAAATATTTTCAAAAAAGAAATTATTTCTATAGAATAAAAATAATATATCAATGTATATTAAGAAAAATATTGTTACTTATATTTATTTCTGAACTTTAAAAGTGATACAATCTAAGTAATTAGTCTTAGAATATGTTAATGTGCTTTCTTTAGTTTCATAGTATTCTGTCTAATAACCATGTTGATTGTATGTTTCTGATGAATATTTTTTCAAAATGGTCTTGTTAAATTAAATATTCACAGACAAATGCTCAAAGTCATCTTAAAGATTACATTTTAAGGTTAATAAATTTTAAAATTGTTAACACCTTTAATTAGCTTCTGTTTGAGAAAATACTCTCTACAAATGCTAAGGCGCTTGTTAAGCTCAGAGCAAGCAAATTCTGCTAAGTAAAATAAGTTTGCAATTTAAATTTTTAATTCAAATTTTCAAATGTAATATTTCAGCCCATGTATTTTCACAAAGACCATCTTTTTGTCACTATTTAGTTTATTTCAACAAATAATTTTATAAGTAAAAACTCATTAACGTTTTCTTGATTTACAAATAGATTGCCAAATTTAAATGCCACTAAACTGTAGACCTTCTCAAGTTTCTTTCCATTCTGTAACTATAAATTTATCCTGTTAAAAAACAGGAA
Source organism: Bos indicus (assembly GCF_029378745.1). Taxonomy (NCBI): domain Eukaryota; kingdom Metazoa; phylum Chordata; class Mammalia; order Artiodactyla; family Bovidae; genus Bos; species Bos indicus. Next base: position 70,687,062 of record NC_091769.1, read on the forward strand.
TTTTTATCAAAATATACCTCCTACAAGATGAGATATTTCCAAGTACAATTACAGAATTTCAAATCATACCTGGGCATTATTTGAACTCTCCTTTCTGGGTTGTTGACTTTCTCACTTGGCTGTATAGGGATACACTTCAATATCTTTATATTTGTCAGCTTTGTTTTTAGTAATTGCAATTTCATTAAACTTCAGAATCTGAACTATTTGGCATTCCATTCAATAAATACGTCAATATTTCCAACTAATTTTCAATGAACTGGAGACCAAATGTAAAAAACTTGTTTACAAAAATGTAGATGGGAAGGCGAGAAAGCATGTAGTGCCATGCTGGTATAATTTAGAGTCTTCAATGTCAGATTTGTAGTTCAGTACTGCTGCTGCTACTGCTGCTGCCGCCAAGTCGCTTCAGTCGTGTCCGACTCTGTGCGACCCCAAAGACGGCAACCCACCAGGCTCTGCCCTCCCTGGGATTCTCCAGGCAAGAACACTGGAGTGGGTTGCCATTCCCTTCTTCAATGCAGGAAAGTGAAAAGTGAAAGTGAAGTCGCTCAGTCGTGTCCGACTCTTCGCGACCTCATGGACTGCAGCCTCCCAGGCTCCTCTGTCCATGGGATTTTCCAGGCAAGAGTACTGGAGTGGGGTGCCATTGCCTTCTCCATCAGTACTGCTACATGCTGTTATTGAGTCATTAAGTCATGTCCGACTCTTTTGCAACCCTGTGGAGTGTATAACTCACCAGGCTCTTCTGTCCATGGGATTTTCCAGGCAGGAACACTGGAGTGGGTTGTCATTTCCTTCTCCAGGGAATCGTCCTGACCCAACGATCAAACCCGTGTTTCCTCCATTGGCAGGCGAATTCTTTACCACCGAGCCACCATGAAAACCTAATGCTATGTATAGGTAATTTTATTTGTCTATTTTGTGAATTGAATCTTCTTTTATTTGGATATAACTATAAATTATATGAGGCTTCCCTGGTGGCTCAGATGATAAAGAATCTACGTGCCAATGCAGGAGATGCAGGTTTGATCCCTGGGTTGGGAAGATCTCCTGGAGGTGGGCATGGCAACTCTCTCCAGTATTCTTGCCTGGAGAATCCCCATGGACAGAGGAGCCTTCTCTATCAGAAACTAGATTTCTGATACAGCCATTCTGGAAAACAGTGTGGTAGTTTCTTATCAAACTAAAAATGCATTTACCATACAACCCAGCAATTGTCATTTATGCCAGAGAAATAAAAACTTATGGTCAAATCAAGACATATACATGGATGTTTATATAGAAGTTTTCTTTGTAAAAAATAAAAGTCAGAAACAACCTCAATGTCCTTCAATGATTGAACAAGCTGTGGTACATCCTTACCATGGAATAGTACTCACAAAAGAGAAGAACGAAGTATTGATCCATGCAACAAATTGGATGGACCTCAAGGGCATTATGCTGAATTTAAAAAGTGAATCTAAATAGGTCACATACTGCATGATTCTATTTCTATCATATTCTCAAAAAGACAAAATTACAGGTATGTAAGCTTACTCCTTGGAAGAAAAGTTATGACCAACCTAGATAGCATATTGAAAAGCAGAGACATTACTTTGCCAACAAAGGTCCATCTTGTCAAGGCTATGGTTTTTCCAGTGGTCATGTATGGATGTGAGAGTTGGACTGTGAAGAAAGTTGAGTGCCGAATAATTGATGCTTTTGAATGGTGGTGTTGGAGAAGACTCTTGAGAGTCCCTTGGACTGCAAGGAGATCCAACCAGTCCATTCTGAAGGAGATAAGCCCTGGGATTTCTTTGGGAGGAATGATGCTAAAGCTGAAACTCCAGTACTTTGGCCACCTCATGCAAAGAGCTGACTCATTGGAAAAGACTCTGATGCTGGGAGGGATTGGGGGTAAGAGGAGAAGGGGACGACAGAGGATGAGATGGCTGGATGGCATCACTGACTCGATGGACATGAGTCTGAGTGAACTCCGGGAGTTGGTGATGGACAGGGAGGCCTGGTGTGCTGCGATTCATGGGGTCGCAAAGAGTCGGACACGACTCAGCGACTGAACTGAACTGGTCTGAACTGTAAACATATTGATATTAACCAAGGGTTAGAGACAGGGGTGAGTGCAACTATCAAGAAGTAGCATGAGGAAGCTCCTTATGGTGATGAAGCAGTGGTATATCTTGTGTATTGTGGTAGTGATTATATGAATCTACACAGGTGATAAGTTTGCATAGAACACACACACACATGAGTGCAATTTCCTGGTTTTGATATCACACTGTAGTTGCCAATGTTTTGAACACTTTGGTAAATTGTTTATTTTTGTTTTATTGCACTATAGTTATTTAGGATGATGACTGGAGAAAAACAGGTGAAGGGTACTATTTTTGCCCCTTTCTGTGAGTTTAGAATTACTTTCAAACAAAAAAGTTACATGAAGAAACAAAAATACATTTGCCCCCCCTTTTATGTTGTATTTGGTATTATGATATGATATCTGCTTGCCTGGAAAGGAAAAGTAATAATCAAATGATTTCAAATTTCAGTTCTTTTTTTCCTTTCTTTTTTTCTGTATTTCTTATTTGTTTTGTGGTGAGTATGTATTATTAACGTAATATATATAATGAGGAGGTAAAGTAAATGTTGGACTACTAATGTCAAGGAGGATTGAGATGAAGGAGCAGCTGCTGAGATAGTGGCCACAGACATCAGTGGCTGTGTTTTTCAGTGTCATGTATAATGCATACGTAATGTATGACTCTCAATAGGTGCCCCGTGATGGTTCACTGAATGAAAAAATGAATATTCAAAGGGTGCCAAACAGAATTCAGAGCAGATGGAAAGAGGTTCAGAAAGAGGCTGGAAAGCCAACAGGTAGCAAATAGAATAACTTCCTCTTAAACCAGAGCTCATAACTGAAATCTGTTTTTAAGCAAAGGACTGATAATCTCAAATGTGGAAGAAATCCAGATCAGAACTGACTCTGTGCGTGCTTAGCCATGACTGACTCTTTGTGACCTCATGGACTGTAGCCCCCCCAGGATCTTCTGTCCATTGGATTTTCCTGGCAAGAATACTGGAATGGGTTGCCATGCCCTCCCCCAGGGAATCTTCCTGCCAGGAATCAAACCTGCATCTCCTGCACCTTCTGTATTGCAGATGAATTCTTTACCACTGAGCCAACATGGAAGCTCAGGACTGTTTAGACCAGGCTTAAATGCTAAACAAGATCTCACTGGGTTCAGAGAATAAACCACTTGAACTGCTAATACTTCCTTGGATCTGGAGAGCCAACACTGTGTCAGGTAGGAAGGAAGCTTTGTTTTATGAAGAGCTGAGTGGGTGCCTGCTGAAGTCCTGCGAGGCATAAGCATCATACCTTAGAGGAAAGACCAACAGCTCTAGACTCAAGGAAAATTCCCTGTCTCTCAGAGCAGAGCTGTGTAAATTTCAAAAATGATTTGAGGCTTTCTTGGAGTAAGTCATTACCTTAATCCCACAGGTCAAGTTTAGCTTGTGACAAGGGAAGAGTGGAGATTGGATGCTTTACTGGGCCTAAGTAACATGAGGTTGTCCAGCAAGGAGTTCTGTTAGCTCCGTGTTCACTAACGCTTGCCACACCACCAGTGATAGCTCAGGTCTTGCCTCAGTTTCTTTGTGATGCCAGGTGAGAGGCTCACCCTGTGCTCCGTGTGTGGTGTGAGCTCTTCATTGGTCATATGTGTCAACCGCAAAGGCACCTTTCAATGCTGACTTCCCTCTTGTAGTAATTATCATTATGTAAACAATCTAATCTGAGTGCTGATATGTGTAGTTTCACTGAGCTGACAATACTGAATGTTGAGTGTGCTGTTCCACAGACCTGCTTCTTTCCCAGGTGAGGGGCAGCAATGATGAGCATCCCTTCTGTGGCCACACAGAGTTCACAGGTTTTCAAGGTCTTCAGAGGAGCATAGCAATTTTCAGGTCAGTAATAGGAAAAGGGGTACGTCAAGGCTATATATTGTCACCCTGCTTATTTAACTTATAGGCTGAGTACATCATGAGAAACACTGGGCTGGAAGAAGCACAAGCTGGAATCAAGATTGCCGGGAGAAATATCAATAACCTCAGATATGCAGATGACACCACCCTTATGGCAGAAAGTGAAGAGGAACTAAAAAGCCTCTTGATGAAAGTGAAAGGAGAGTGAAAAAGTTGGGTTAAAGCTCAACATTCAGAAAACTAAGATCATGGCATCTGGTCCCATCACTTCATGGCAAATAGATGGGGAAACAGTGGAAACACTGGCTGACTTTATTTTGGGGGGCTCCAAAATCACTGCAGATGGTGACTGCAGCCCGGAAATTAAGACACTTACTCTTTGGAAGGAAAGTTATGATCAACCTAGACAGCATATTAAAAATCAGAGACATTACTTTGTCAACAAAGGTCCATCTAGTCAAGGCTATGATTTTTCCAGTAGTCATGTATGGGTGTGAGAGTTGGACTATAAAGAAAGCTGAGCACCAAAGAATTGGTGCTTTTGAACTGTGGTGTTGGAGAAGACTCTTGAGAGTCCCTTGGACTGCAAGGGGATCCAACCAGTCCATCCTAAAGGAGATCAGTCCTGAGTGTTCATTGGCAGGACTGATGTTGAAGCTGAAACTCCAATACTTTGGCCACCAGATGCAAAGAGCTAACTCATTGGAAAAGACCCTGATGCTGGGAAAGATTGAGGGCAGGAGGAGAAGGGGACGACAGAGGATGAGATGGTTGGATGGCATCGCTAACTCAGTGGACATGAGTTTGGGTAAACTCCAGGAGTTGGTGATAGATAGGGAAGCCTGGCATGCTGCGGTTCATGGGGTCGCAAAGGGTTGACCACAACTGAGTGACTGAACTGACTGACTGACCCCTTTTTTTCACCCATTTAGAGTGAAAATCATAATAAGATATACAAGCGTTTGTGATGGATAGCAGCATACTATAATTCAAGAGAAGAATTACATATTTTTAGAATAATATTTGATGGTCCTTTGGAACATTTTTATGGTTGAACATTCATTTCCTGGGAGCAGGACTCTGTAAGCCTACCTAGTTTTACCAGCTAAGCCACCCAGTTTTGTTCCTAATCTGTGGTAAATTGTCTTTCATGGTCAGTCTCCTGTCTGAGACATTTTGCAGATCTTCTGGTTCCAACTCTCACATTTATATTTCAGAGATGCATAGACCACAGATATAGGAGGGACAGAGCTGGTCTCAGGACTTGCCTCATCCTTTTCATTGCAGCGCTGCTTCTCCCAGGCTGCACACCACCTTTACAGGCTGCAGGACGCCAGAGGACCTGAGTAAGGCCAGGGGACAGTTAAACGTGATATTACTTTGTGACATTCAAAGCTGCAAGGAATAATGGCAGCCAGATATATTCATTCGATCCATTCAACGATTACTCACAGAGTACTTTCTATGTGCCAGGGACTGGTTTAGGTGCTTGGGATGCAGAAATGAACAAAATAGCAAAAATTCTCATCCTCGTGGATCCCATGTTCTAGTCATAGTACAAGGAAATACATAGCACTTACTGTGTCCCAGCTCTGTCCTCAACACTGCACGTACATTAACTCATTGAATCCTCGCAATGACTCTTCGAGGTCAGTATGATCATTCAGTTCAGTTCAGTCGCTCAGTCGTGTCTGACTCTTTGCGACCCCATGAATCGCAGCACGCCAGGCCTCCCGGTCCATCACCAACTCCCAGAGTTCACTCAGACTCACGTCCATCGAGTCAGTGATGCCATCCAGCCATCTCATCCTCTGTCGTCCCCTTCTCCTCCTGCCCCCAATCCCTCCCAGCATCAGAGTCTTTTCCAATGAGTCAACTCTTCACATGAGGTGGCCAAAGTACTGGAGTTTCAGCTTTAGCATCATTCCTCCCAAAGAAATCCCAGGGCTGATCTTCTTCAGAATGGACTGGTTGGATCTCCTTGCAGTCCAAGGGACTCTCAAGAGTCTTCTCCAACACCACAGTTCAAAAGCATCAGTTCTTCGGTGCTCAGCCTTCTTCCTATGATCGTTAATCACGTGTTAAAAGTAAAGAGACCAAGGAACCGGGAACAAAATTAAGAAGCTTGCTCAAGGTCGTGTTTTAGTCGCTCAGTCATCTCTGACTGTTTGTGACCTAATGGACTGGAGCCCCCCAGGCTTCTCTGTCCATGGTATTCTACAGGCAAGAACACTAGAGTGGGTGGGCACGCCCTTCTCCGGGGGATCTTCCTGACCCAGGAATTGAACCCAGGTCTCCTGCATTGCAGGCAGATTCTTAACCATTTGAGCTAGCTGGGAATTTTTATTCACTTGCTCAAGATTGTGCAGCAAGTAAATAAGCAACCCAGGATTCAGCCCTGGTTATTTGGTTCTTAATCCCTGCTCTAAGCCACTAAACTTGACTGCTTGACTCACGACTGAGGTTAGAGCCAATCTTCTTTTATTTATTTATTTTCCTTTGTAAACAATAGAAGCCTCCCTCTTTTTAAAAATGAACTTCGGGACATCCCTGGCAGTGCAGGGGTTAAGACTTTGTGCTTCCAGTGCAGGGGGCGCCGGTTCAATTCCCGGTCATGGAACTAAGATCCCACGTGCTGTGCAGCACAGCCAAAAACAAGAACAAACCAAAACAAAAAAATGAGCTTTCTTGTGGAGTGCCAAAAAATGCCTTGTCCTAGAGTTTGCTCTTACTGGACAGCAGGAGCTGATCAATAACTGCCTGCTTTTAGAGAGCCTCTGCTCCTCCTGGGTCCCTAGCCCATTAGACCCAGCATCCTGCACAAAGGCTTTAGAAAGAGCTAGAGTAGAGGTACGGAAAATAGAGAGATTGACTTGTCTACGTCAGTTCTGGGAGGTTAGAGGTATTGTCCTATTAGTGTCATCAGAATAACTCAGGATTTTCCAATCTGTACCTCCGCAGTGTGTGTTTTGGGGACCCTCTCCCATCCTTTGAGAATAACTGATGCTGTGGTGCTCTTCTGTGACTGATGAGAGAGGGTCTTATTAGGGGAACAGTGGGAGGTTGAAGGCACATTGAAAACCCAGGGATGCGTGCCTTCTCATAAGACCTTCTTTTGCCTCCTGCCTTGACTGTCTGTGGCCTTCATGATGTCTGTCTGGAGCCACAGACAATGCCAAAAAGAGGCCTCACAGTCCTCGGGCTGTGGATCCCTTTGAGCATCCACCGAGGTCAAGTTTTATAGACCTCTAAGGGCTACTGTGACAGTGTTGAGGAAGTTGCCTTCCAGCAGCACCATTATTACACCATCTCTTAAAAGAGTAGAATAAATATTACTACTTCTCTTCCCAAAGAACCTGCCTGAAGTTGCCAGATTCAAAGGGCAGTACCTGGGGTATTTTGTTTCAGAAAGTCCTGCAACGGAGCAGTTTATAAAGTCATTTTGCCAAACCTTTCTTTTGCAGCCTCTCCCATTCCCAGCCCTCAGTAATAAGCTGGAGGTTTGGAGATCATTTGCTCAGGCCAGCCTGGAGGTAGCTTTTCACCAGCGACTCCTCCAGGTTCCTTCTCACTGGGCTCTGCTTTGAATTGTTAATTTCCTCTCTGAGGGCACTTTCTGACTTTGTTAGCAGGTCTGACACTGTCTGGCTGCTTGCAAAGAGCAACCAGTGCCAATTAGGTGCCAGCACTGTTCTGGAAGTGGGAGACATAAAGGGGAAAAGATCCTGTTTCTAACCTCAAGGTGTCCACAGATCAGTGGGTAGACAGCCAGGCAAACATGAGATTACACTATGGTGTGATATCATGTTATAATTGTCAAAGGAAGGCTGTAGTGGGAATGAGGCAGAAGGATGCCTCATTTGCTTGGGAGAAGCAGGGCTTTTTGAGAGAGGGAACCTACAGCTGAGACTTGGAAAGAAAGAACTTCAGGGATATATGTGTTAAGTTGGAAGAAAACCATTGCCAAGGATTTTGTGGCATCATGCCATACGTGGTATCTAAGGCGCTGAGCTGTGGTACCTAAAGAGAGAAACACTGGGTTCCTATACCTGCTTCTCCACCATCAGGGCAATCACATATTAGTTTAGAAATTGATCATTACTTCCTTTGAACTCTCACCAGAACCTCCTTGAGAACTGGTGCTTTTTAAAAAATTTCACTCTTTCCTGTCCCACCTCACCCCCAGGAACAAGTATAATAATTTTGCCAATTAGCACTAAATAATGGGAGCCAAGTTAAACAATGCAAGAATAAAATGGGAAATAAAAGATGGAAATTAGCTGGCCAGGTTGTGGAACGCCTTCCATATCAGTAAAGCTAAGGAATGTGGGTTTTACTTGGAAGCAGACAGAAGACTGATGAGGACTAGAATGAAGGAGGGACAGGTTAGCGCTAGAGATCAGGTTTAGGCCATCATCAGTATGCAGTGAAGAATCCGTTGAAAGCTGCCAAATGGTAAAAATTCTCAGAGTAGAGAGAACCAGAAAAAAAAAAGAAATGAGAACTGCAAATATAATCTTGAGGACACCACAATTAGAGAGCAGACTCAGGAAAACCTGTCTTAAAGTATTGCCTTCCACGTATGTAGATATTAATAGCACCACCCAGTCTGTCTGCTCCAAGGATTTATTGAAATAATACAAGAAAAGTGCTTAGCATAGTGCCTGGTGTAGAGCACTTAATAAATATCACTCTTCATTTTTATTATAAAAGAGTGATTTCTTTTTTACATTGAGATTAGTTCGACTGATGTACAAATACTAATTGTTAATATATGCATTGATGATTTGTTGCCCGGTAACTATGATTTTTGAAGTGACAAACTCATTTCAATGTTTGCCTTTTAATTAAAATGGGTATTTCGGCATTTTAAAATTCATTTTTGAAGGAACCCCCTACTGAGCTGCAGCATCTCAGGCACAGCAGGCGTATACTACCATTTTTAAAAAGCCAGCTAACGATTAGTGTCATAATTTTGTATTTATCCTGCTAATTACAGCAGAGACAAACCCCAGTTTGTCCACGACTGTGCAAACAAACAAAGAAGTCTCAGCACCAAGAGGCAAGTTACTTGTAAATTTGCATATTAATTACTGTTTACCGCCTCTGCCCCTGTGGCTGATTACTTCTAACAAAGAGCAGACTATACAGTGACTTGGATTGTCTGAGACCACCTGAAATGCAGCCACTCTAAGCAGGACTGGAGAAGGACACCATGTTTACTAATGGTGACATGAACAGAAGGGAACAGTCCACACCCCTGTCTTAAGGGATCTTTATGTGAAGAGTCATCAATTTCTAAGACTCTTTTTCTTTTTTTTTAAATTTATTTGGTTGTGCCAGGTCTTAGCTGAAGCATTCAGGACCTAGTTCCCTGGCCAGGGATCGAACTGGGCCCCCCCTGGATTGGGAGCACAGAGTGTTAACCACTGGACCACCAAGGTAGTGCCCCTGAGATTCATTTTAATAAAGACAATAGACAATAAAAGTGGTTCTACAGATTCTCACTCAAGTAAGACCATCTTTGCTAAGGACTTCAGAGCAGTATTATTCTTGATGCATGCCATACAATGTGAAATATAATATCTACTAATTTTTGTGCTTTGAAATATTACTCATACATTATAATTAAACTCTGGTCACAGGACCTTGGAATAAAAGATTTCCTAAGGCTCTGGCACCAACTGTCAGGAGGACAGGGTGCTCTGGGGGGAGCCACCCAAAATCCAGTCCTGTTTTCCCCTAACGGTGTTGAATGGATTGGGACACGTTCATGTCTAACATGGGAATGGGAGTTTAGTGTGTACTGTAGAATTTAAACTTGGTTGTAATTGGAAACAAAAGCCACATTAGTTGATTTAAAGACACTAAAAGCCTGAAAGAAATTCTTTGTGCTCACAATTCGGAAAAAGCGAAAGTATCCTCCTCTTGAGACGAAGGCCCGTCCAACAAAGCCCTTGATGGAGGCAGGAGAAAAATCAATGGAAAAATTTTAATCCTTACATAAGCATAATACATTATGCATGATAATCTTCAGAATTTGAAATCCACTTATAGGCAATCATCTGAAAAAGCAGGGGCTGGTTTACAAGGTGACTTCATTTTTCCTGTAGTTGCGTGAAAAGTGTTCAAAGTGTAAGAACAGAAAAACTCCTTTCTGTTTTTAATCTCTGAAAGAAGAAAACAGATGCTTTTATGTGTAATGTCTCAATAGCCACCCCTTAGGAAAGTCAAAATAATATAACAGTAATAATAACGATAATGATAGCTAACAGTTATTAAGTGCTTACTCTGTTCCAGGCACTTAATATGCATGATCTCCCTTAATCCTCACAATGAGGAGGGTTTTGATTTTTCATCCCCATGAAAACAGCTGAAGAGACTGAAGCTCAGAGAGATTAAGAAACTTGCCAGAGATCACAAAAGTAGAACTTGGAAGAGCTGGGATTTGAACCCAGGCAGACTGACTCCACGGCTGCCATGCTATGTGGTTCTCATTTTATGTATTAGGAGACTGCTGTTTATTTCCCTAAGGCCTCAAGTTTTGTTGTAAAGTTGGAATTCCATTCTAGTTTTCTGAACTCCAAAACCCATTGTCTGATACTTTCTCTAATTAAAACCATTAGATTTGAAATATCCCAATATCTTACAGTAGAGATCAGTGACTAACTGACAATCTGCCTACTATCTGATTTTGTAGATAAAGTTTTTCTTGGAACACAGCCATGCCCAGTTGTCTAAGTGTTGTCTGTGGCTGCTTTTGTGTTACAGTTGAGTTGTTGTAATAGCGTAAGGTCCACAGGTTAAAATGTTTCCTATCTGGCTGTTCACAGAAAAAGTTTGTTGACTCATATAAGAAACGTTTCTTTTCTTTTTCCTAACTAACCTATGGTCCACGTCTTCAGCAGTAGCAGCTTTGAGTAAGAGAGTAGGTATAGTGATGACTAGCCTGGCTAACTGTGCTTATTTAAAATCTGAGATTGTCTGTTGTTCAGTAGCTAAGTTGTGTCCGACTCTTTGAGACCCCGTGGATTGCAGCACACCAACCTTTCCTGTCCTTCACTACCGCCTGCAGTTTGCCCAAACATGTCCACTGAGTCAGTGATGCCATCAAGCCATCTCATCCTCTGTTGCCCCCTTCTCCTCTTGCCCTCAATCTTTCCCAGCATTAGGATCTGGGGCCAAGTAAATGCAAGGACAGAGGCTTTGTTATAACAAAGTGTATCTGGTCTTTGGTGCTTTCTCTCAACCTGCCATAGAATTGAAGAAAAACAATTCCCTTTTGTATACCCAGCACCTTCAACACTGCCAGAGCTATCATAGACAATTGGTCTGATTGATAGTCAGAAATATCTTGCAATAGACCACAAATTCTGTCTCCAGTCAGTCTCCAGGATGGAGTTCAAGTTCAGTAGCCTGACAGTTGTGATCCTCTCCCCTCCCCCTACATATCCTAGCTCATTTGCCTATGCAACAATTTCTATTTCTTCAAGACTTAACTCCTGACCATTTGACCACTCAGAAAGGCCAGATTTGCTAGGCTGGCCAGATCACAGCTGGCTTTGGAAGAGGACTGATGTGATCAAAATGATGCTTATGATGTGCAAAAGAACCTGTAGGGGGGAGAGACTGGAGGCTAAGGGGTCAATTAGGAACCTATTTGAGGTGATAATTGTGTAGACAGGGGCAATGAGAGTAGAGAGGAAGGGACAAATTGGAGAGAGATTTGAAAGGAAGCATCTTCAGGAATCTGATGACTTAGTGATCTGAGGGATGAAGAAGATAGAAGTGTAACAGTAAGAATTTTAGTGTTAGTGACTAGTAGATGGTGTTGTCATTGACAAAAAATAGATATTCTCAGAAGAAAAGCAGGGTAAAGGGGGTGAAACAAAGTGTATCTGGAATTAAGATTGGGATTATCCTCCTGATAGTTGTGTGGAATAGGAAATTAGTGGCACTTTTGAATTGAGGCCTAGAGATTTTAACCTAATAAGAATTGCCAAACAACACTGTAAATCAATTATACTCCAATAAACCTACAATTTTTTTTTTTAAATTGACAGAGGGACTCATGCATTCATTCACTCAGCAAATATTTATTTGAGCCACCACAGTGTGCCAGACATAGTTCTAAGCCCTTGGGATGTATCAGAGAACAAAACAAAGATTCTTGCTTTTATGGAGCATCAATTCAGTTCAGTCGTTCAGTCGTGTCCGACTCTTTGCAACCCCATGAATCGCAGCACGCCAGGCCTCCCTGTCCATCACCAACTCCCGGAGTTCACTCAAACTCATGTCCATCGAGTCAGTGATGCCATCCAGCTATCTCATCCTCTGTCGTCCCCTTCTCCTCCTGCATACATTCTAGCAAAAGAGACAAGCAATAAATAATGAATATCATAAATAAGTATATAGTATAATAATGTGTTAAGTGTATGATTAGGCCGGGTAAAGATTAGGCAGGGTAAAGTGTCTGGAGGCTCCTGGAGCAGGTGAGGGCCTTTGCAACTTTTAAAGTGTTCCCAGACAACACCTAGAGCTCTTTTTCTATGATCTGTGGTTTGTTATTTGTCTTCTGACTGAAGGAACAGAAGAAAAAATGGTAGGGAATTGGCTACTGTGTGATGTTTTAATAAAGATTCTTTGTGTGCCACATCTGGAGGCAATTTTAAAAAAGGGAAACTTCTTATGGTTCCCATTTCCTGAATGAGTAGCACTGCGATGAAATTTAGGTGAGTTGAGGCTGATAATTTTCAGCAATTTAAATGTCGTTGCCTTTCCTAGAAGGAAGACCTTTGTTTATAAACAGCTGGGTCAATAGAAGTTGTAGCTTCGTTATTCACATTCTTCTGATAGGCTCCCAGTCGGGACACAGGGTGCAGAAGGGACATACAGGGGTTTGAAGCATCATTATTTAGCTTCGGGGTTTTGTTCTTTGTGATGAGGGGGGAAAGGTACAGAACTAATTTCTCTCTTTCTTAGTAGACAAATTAGATGGGATGACAAACTTTTCATAAAGACTGAGAATTTAAGCAATTACCTAGTGATGCGTAGGAACATTATCTGCATTCTTCCCTTCTTGGATTATTAACAAAGTCCCCACTTGGGTCACATGCTAAACAGCTCTCAGTTTTCTGTGTTTCTTCAATAGGATATGATGTGCCAAAGAGCCACTTTGATTTCTACTGCTTTCCATTGCCAAGATGCTTATTTAGGGTCCGCAGAGGAGAGGGGATATTTAAAAAGGAAGGAGAGAGAAAAGAGAGGGTGACATGGTTTTTGGACAGTGTCTGAAGACACCCTTGGTACAGATTAAGAGAGAGGTATGCACTGTAATTCTAAAATGGCCTCAGTTCTATTGAAAATAGAGAAACTTGATTCTTTGATGTGGAAATGAACTAAAATGGGAAAGGAAAAGGTCTACTTGTAAACTCTGGGTCTTTTTTTATGTGTTGCTTTTCCTGAGCCAGTGAAATTCCCCAGGTGCAGGGGGCAGCCTGATGCTTGAAGGGACACCCATCGAGCAGACCCAGGTTTCCCTCCCTTTGTGTTGACAGAAGCAGCTGCAGCCACAGCAGTTGGCAAGGTAAGATCCTGTCTGCCTTGGAAGAATCCTGGGAAGAGCCCAGCATCAGTTTGCATCTTTTCAGCTGCAGGTTGAGTAGGACAGAAGGGGTGGGTACTGGAATCGTTTTTAATGTAAAACCTTCTGCACTCAGAGAACTGGGCTCACATACAGCCATCCTTGGAAAGGAGTCATTTTTTAAAAAATTTTTACTGAAATATAGTTTACTTACAATGTTGTGTTAGTTTTAGGTGTATAGCAAATGACTCAGTTATATGTATATATGTGTATATATATATATACACATATATACACACACACGTACATAATAACATTCTCTTCCAAATTAGGTTACAAAACATTGAGTAGAGTTTTCTGTGCTATATAGTAGGTCCTTGTTGGTTAACTATTTTATGTGTAGTAGTGTATAGATTTTAATCCCAAACTCCTAATTTATCCCTCCCCTGCTCCCTTTGGTAACCATAGTTCATTTTCTATGTCTGTGAGTCTATTTCTGTTTTTTAAATAAATTCATTTGTGTCATTTTTTTTTAGATTCCACACATAAGCTATATCATAGGAAAGGAACTATTTTCAGTTAGAAGAGCCCTCACCAAAGAATGTCTTCAGTGGAAATGCATTTGTTTAATATTGCATTAGCGATTTCTACCCCTTGCACCTATCCAATTCAACGTTTATTAAACTCCTCATGGGTGCTTAGGACTCTGTGTGGTGCTGCAGACTAAAAGGAAAGAGTAAACTTGAATTAATGACAAAGTAAAGTGAAACGATTTTTTTTTTAGCAATCTTCGTAGGAATTCCATTACAAGGAAGCAATGAGAAAGCATGGACCCCACACTAGTGATAGCCCCTGGCATTCCTTATCCTTTCACACACACATACAAACACCCAGAGATGTGCTCAGGTAGGAATGCTCTTTGGGTAAGAATACCCAGGGCTTTTTACACAGTGCCACTTGTCCTAGCTGGGCTACCCCATGGTGTCATCTCATTGATGAAATGCTGATTAAGTTGCTTTGTGCTCCATCATGGACCAATGGGTCATTCTCTGCTTCTTGTCAACTTCAAACAGGCTGGGCAGTCTGAGTTTGTTTTAACTCTACTGACCCCAAATGCCTTTTGTCTTTATCAGACTTTATTCTTATCTTTTCAGAAATGGAATAGTTTCTCTTTTTCCTGTTTCCTCAATATTTGCCTAAAAGATGCAAACTTACAAAAGATGTTTCTGAAAGTGAAGCCGACTGAAAAAGTACCCAATTTTGTTTCTAAATAACTATAGAATTTTCCAAAGACAGTCTGTCACAGATGGGGGATTCCATCTCAGTCTACCTTGAAAAGCAATCAAATTAAACAAACATTTGGTGAGTATCTGCTTTGTATCTGACTTTGTTCTAGGGGAGTTAGAAAGGAAAAAGGATTTATCCCTGCCCTTGAGGAGTTTAAAGTCAAATTGAATTAAGAGGCAACATTAATTAAGCCAAGAATTTACTTCTGAGTTCTTGAATTTGCATTCTTGGCTTCAGTGTTTCTGAATGGCCAAAAGGGTCCATTAAGTTTAATCTATGCAACATAGTAGATTTAGTTGTTCATGAAAAAGAGCTCTCTAACCCAAATAAAGGAAACTCAGTCTAGACACTGGGGATGCTTTAACTAATTTTCAAGCTAATTTGGCTTAACTAGTTCTTTTCCTAATAGTACTTCCTTCCAGACTCTATGAGCATTAAGCACTCACGCAGTCCGGCCACTTTCCCTGGAGAGGTAAAGCTGAATCAGGCATGAATCCAGCTCTCAAGAAGCTCACTGCCAAGCTCAGCAGGTGAGACAGAGCACGAGGGAAAAAGTCGCTGGTGCACAAGGACAAGAACCACGGGACCAGTAACTGGGGTTGAGAGGTTGAGAGAATCACTCCTCTGCTTTTTCTTCAGAGTAACTTCATCTCCCCATGTCAAAGTGTAGTGTAAGGACTGTGGGGAATTCTTTGTGCTTTTGGATGCAAGGTGTATTATATAAGGTCTATAAAAAGTTTTGGGGTACATTTAGAAAAAAGTGATAACAGTGATAATAATATCTAATATGTATTGAGTGCTTATTATATGCCTGGCATTAACCTAAAGATGGGAATATAGCTCTAATCTGTAACTCTATTTTATATCTGTTGACCCCTGAATTATCTAAATATTAATTTCTAAAAGTGCGTTTTTCATAATCTTTTTATAATTGTTAACCTGGGTGACATTTTCATGAGAATTCATTAATTCTCTCTACTTTTGTGTCTTTAAATTTTTCATAATCAGAGGCCACGCTAAAAAAGGAAGGGGCCAAATAAACTTCATTACCTAAATAATACCTCTGACAAATGATGAAGGCTAAGAAGTCAACAGTTTTCAGTATTTACTATGAGCCAATCCTTCACATACTATCTGTGAACTAACTGTGATTGCATTTTACAGTTGAGGCAATTGAGGCTCAGAGAGGTTAAAGGACTTCTTAAGGAGTTGAAGGAAAAGGCAATGGCTCCCCACTCCAGTACTCTTGCCTGGAAAATCCCATGGATGGAGGAGCCTGGTGGGCTGCAGTCCATTGGGTCGCTAAGAGTCGGACACGACTGAGCGACTTCACTTTCACTTTTCACTTTGCATGCATTGGAGAAGGAAATGGCAACCCACTCCAGTGTTCTTGCCTGGAGAATCCCAGGGATGGTGGAGCCTGGTGGGCTGCCGTCTATGGGGTCGCACAGAGTCGGACATGACTGAAGCGACTTAGCAGCAGCAGCAGCAGCAAGGAGTTGAATGCTGGTCAAAACTTATGTATGCTCTTTCCAGCATACCATCTTGCTCTCCTGGTCCATATGGTTTCTAAGGACAGGATCCCTGTGTTTAATCTTGGCAGCCCCAAGTGCCAGTGGGTAAAATCATACTGCTACACTTCAAAAGTCTCTCTCTGACCTAGTTCAAAACCAGATAAAATGTTCTAAAAACAATATGACATGTATGCTTTAGGAAACATTTCAAAGAAAGATAGAGAAAACTGGCAAAGCAATGGTTAATGATAATTTGTCTCTGAGCGGAATGTCCTTAAATGTCCCTTCACTGTGTGGGTGTGAATATGGAAGCATAACATTTGGGACTTTGGGGTAACCAACATTTATTTCCAGACATTTCACAACCTCTCTTTAAGGTTATATATAAGGCCCATTTTACAGATGAGAGAAAGGAGGTTGAGAGGTCCAAGTTGGCAACACCAAGTGTCCGCTGAGCATTACCATGCCATGGAGTGTGGTGCAGCTGGAGTTCAAATCTGGCCGTCCTGTCCCTCGGTGAACATCCTCTCACCACAACAGTTAAGTGCTATGGTAGAATCAGATGCTTTCTTCTGTGCAAACACCATCTATTAAAGGCTACAGAGGGTCAACCAAATTCCTCTATGTGGCCTGGGAGCGGGGAAGCATTGGGTGTAACAAAATGGCAGCATTTCTTTGTCATGAGGCAAAACTTCCCCCACTCTGTTTGGATTTATTTGGTCTGCTTGGACCAAACTGAACAGAAGTGAATTATCCCATCTGTTGTCAAAACCATCCTCCCTGACTTCAAAGAGTCCCAGCCCCCGGAGGGAGAGCCCCCCAGGGTGCAGAGAGAGATGGAAGCCCCTAGGCCTCCTGTCGCCGCTTCAGTCTCTGGGGGCTGGAGCTACTGCCTGTCATCCCAGCTGACTTCACTTTGAATCTGCAGCTCCTCACCACCCCCAGCCTTCCCCTCAGCTCAAACAGACGAGGCCCGATTTCTGTTTGAAGTAGATGTGCTACTCTTCACACGGTGGGCTCTCCACGGAGGTGCAGCGGGATTAGAGGAAACGGCTCCCCGTGGGGCGAGGCCACCTAAGCCTCCAGCGGCAGTGGCGACAGTCAGAGCTTTCAGCCGCTCAGGGGGCAATAATGGCATTCCGGGCTTTTCCACAGGGGTCCCCAGGCCACCGAGGGATCTTAATTAAAGTGGCTTTGTGGGCCTTGGAGGCAAACACAGGCCCAGAACTCAGAGGGGGTTCTTGTTGTGAGTTCTGGTCTCAGAGGGACCTAGTTCATAGGAGCAAAGGAAATGAAACAACTTGGGCCTACTGTCTAAATTCTAAAGCAAAAGTCTTGTTCACCTGAATAACCCAGAGCGGTCCCCGCAGAGCATCACCTGGTATTTCCTTTGCTGGTGTAGAAATGGTTGGGAAACCAAACTGGAAATTGCTCAAAGTAGAGCTTTCCTGGTGGCTCACTGGTAAAGAACCTGCCTGCCAATGCAGGAGATGCAGGTTTGATTCCCTGGGTTAGGAAGATCCTCTGGAGGAAGGCATGGCAACCCATTTCAACATTTTTGCCTGGAGAATCCCGTGGACAGAGGAGCCTGGTGGGCTATAGTCCATGGGGTCGCAAAGAGTTGAACGCAACTGAAGCAACTTAGCAGGCACACACCATGCATTGGAATGATGCTTTCTCCTCCCTCAGATTATTCTGAGGAAAAGGTAATAAATAGATCTGTAAGGAAATTAGTTATCTTAAAGTTTAATTACATGCGTTAGTTATTACCTTTTCATGATGATAGATGAAAATTTTGAGTTATTTTGCTATAGGGCAAGTATCTCCCCATAGATATTTTAAATGTAGCTCTAAGCAAATATTTTTTAAAAAGATAATACAAAGTTAAATATAAAATTATCTTCTCTGTAAAAATATTTTTTATGAAGATCAATTTTGTGTGTGTGTGTTTGATTTAATTTGAGTATTACTCTCTGGATAGAATCATAGAATATATTTGTTTTGAAAATGTTATTTAAAAAGGAAAAATGAAGTCTGGGTGCCATTTTTAAATAGAATATCAATAATTATATTTTCTCATTAAGACGATACAATTAGATAGGATTAAAAGAAATATTAGTATCCAAGGATAATTTATATTGATGCCTTCCCCTCTGTTCTTAAAGTATGAAATTATTTACACATCCCTCTAATTGGCAGTTGTTTCACAATTTGGAGATATATATACATATATGTGTGTATATATATACATATATATATCACAAATGTGTGCAATTGTTTAAATAGTGCCAATTTTCCTCCTAGACCTTAAGCTCCAAGAAGGTAGGGACTATATCTGATTTGTTTACCATTGTATGCCCAGTGCCAGACATGTCTTAGCTGCTCAAATATCTGTTGAAATACATAAGTAATCACTCAAAGAGATGTAATGTAATAATGATGGTATTTATTTGTTTTTATAAGAGTGCCTGCTTTGAATTTTTTCTCTTAATCAAGAGAATCAGGTAATAAATTTGGACTTTATGATTTTAAGAAAGCACTAATGTTTATCTACAAAAAATTATGACTGAAAATAGTCTATGGATTGTCACATCAGGTATGCAATGGTTTACCAGTTCATACAATTGAGACTTTCAAAAAATTGGTGACTGGTCCCAACAAATCAGAGTAAGGGTAAAATTTACTCAATATAATTGTTTAAAGAGTCTACTTGTAGCTGAAACACGTTTAAATTTTGCCTGGAGATGAAGTAGTCTTATTTCATGGTGTTAGTACCAGAGCAGGTAGTTCTAGGGAATTTGCACAATTGCTGTGCTACGCATTTCATCTATAAAGATGACTAGCTGACATGGCAGAGCTAAGGGACTGAAGTTCAAAGTTGGTGTAGACATCTGTGATTGACTGTAGGGAATGCCAGGCACTGCCAGACAGATGTGTTGGGAATTCACCCCCAACCTTCATGGAATCACCTTGTGCTCACTCCTTCAAGAGAAATCTGGTGAAGGGGAACTTTAACAATGCTGAAAAAGAGCTAAACGATAACCTTTTCTTCCAGGAATAAGGATGCCTCTGGTTGTGCACGAGTCAGTGAGAGTAGGAGCTGTCTCATAGCCTTGCAGACAAGACCTGCATTGTCCAAGGTTGCTGTTTCCGCTGCCATTCCCTGGTTCCCCTCTGCCCTCAAAAGATTTGTAAAGTGGTCAGGGCCATGATGTTGCCCAGTTTTGCTACCAACTTTCTTTTCTCTTGATCTTTTGTTTCAATGTCTGCTTTCTTTCGTCTATGTGCTCACTGAAGCCTAATTGTGGGGGTCAAGCTATAATTAGTTTATATATGAAGTTTAATTCACTGTGGCTCTTCTGGCATTAGACTCAAATGGGCTTTGATGTCTGGCTGGAGCTTTGATCCCTGTCCCTCGAATGGTGGTCATCACCCCAACTCAAAAGACTGCCTTTTATTTTTTTCCCTCCTATTAGGAGACAGCTTTTCCCAATTACATCATTTGTGTTTGTTTGGCCATAAAAGCTGGAAGGCATCATTTTGTTGCATTGCTCTATAGCTAAACGTGCAATTGATGCTCCTTACTTTGCTGGGCTGCAAAAAAATGTTCACTGCTGGATAAGGCATTTGTACAATGATGCTCAGACTTTGTGGGGGGTGCTGTTGGGAGTCGTTCTGCCCAAGGGCAAAGCGTCAGACTGTGTCATCTGAGGGACCTTTCCTGGCTTTGCCCAGGAAATGTCTTTAAGTGTAAGCCACATGACTGTGATATATTCAGTCAAGATTCTTTTTCATGCTGGCAACTTTATCTTACTCTCTAGATCCTCCGGGTGGCAGATCCACCCCGTCTTTAATGTCACACATTCTGAGTGTCGATTAGCAGCCTTTCTGAGAAGACAGAAGCCTCCAGGGAAAGCAAAAGAACTAAAGAGAGCTGAGCAATACTAGAAAAGAGATAACAAAGTAGCATTGGTGGAGGAAGAAGCACCAGTACTTGCTTTAAAAAGAAAAGGAAAGAAAAATCAAAACAGTAGGGCAAAGTGAGATCCTGTAGCTGACAGGAAGGAGCAGCAAACAGTGGGTGATTACCTTCAACTGCTTCCCAAATACCTGCAACCAAAACAAAGACTCAAAGAGGAAAGAAAGCCTAAGAAAGAAAGACTAAATTGGAGAGGAGAAATAGGCTGTTGGGTTAAAAAGAGAATAGGGGCAACCCAACCAGGCACACTTAATCTGACAACATTAGTTTTCCTGGAAAAACAATTACAGCGTTGAGCTCCTTGGTTCTAACTTCACTTGACAGCCTGAGTTTGTTTTAATTGGTGCATGAATGAACAGCATTATTTATTAATGTGTAATGGATACTTTGGAAAGCATAACCTCTTTTCCTATTTGTGACCATTTTATTGGTGGAGCCGTTTGAATAGATTAGTTTTAATATTTAAACTTGCTGGGAACACTTTTTCATGGACATGTACAAGCTGTTATGGCAAATGGTTTGCTTTGGGCTAATGAGCCAGCTCGAAGCTGCATTTGGTGAGGAGGGGGCTGGGGAGGTATAGAGGTTTGGAGACACAGTGACTTGTCTGTCTACTTTAACAAGATTTATTAGTAGTGTGTAAAAACATGTTTCGGCTTTTTTCCCCCCTCTCGACTATATAAATATAGTTGTCAATGTGTGACATAACACAGGCCCCAATAATAGACTCCACCCAGCCAGAAGGAATCTAATTCAGAACTAGAAAGCAAGAAACTTGCCTATAAATGAAAGGCACAAGACAATGACAGAGGACAAAGGGGTGTGGCATTTGGCAAAGAGGACCAGTCATTATTCTTTAGTGCTTTACTAAAATAGGAAGGAAAATTTGGTTCCTTTATTATCAAGTACTGTGTTTGGCACACAGTAGGCATAAAGCTTAGATGAGCTGAAGAGAATTAATTTTGTATGCTGATGAGCACCCAAGCATAATTCCATTTTTACATTTTTAGATTTAATATACAATCTAGTTAATGGTGAATCATGGTTGTAGTTATAGTTCCAATTATGACTGTGAGGGCAGCAATGGGGAGGTCAATGGAGAGTGGCTAGAGAATTCTTATTTTTGCTTTTTGGTAAATGTGAAATTGTTTTTTGCAGAAATTAAGTTAGTTAGACACTGTGTTAATGAAAAAACAATTTACAACCAACCTGAAGTTTCTTGAATGATTGCAAAGGCATTGTCCTGACTATAGTAATACTTATTGTTAGGTCACTCAATCGTGTCTGACTCTTTGCGACCCCATGGACTGCAGCAGGGCAGGCTTCCCTGTCCTTCACCATCTCCCAGAGTTTGCTCAAACTTATGTCCATTGAGTCGGTGATGCCATCCAACCATCGCGTCCTCTGTCGTCCCCTTCTCCTCCTGCCTTCTGTCTTTCCCAGCATCAAGGTGTCTTCTAATGAGTCTTTTCCAATAGTAACATTAAGAGAAAAATAATCACTGCCTTCGAGGAATCCTAATAATGTAATTGGAGAGAACAGATACACATAAATACCTATGTACATAGTTATGTGTGTGCATAACCGGATAAATAACCATGCAAAGAGCATTTGGTAAGAATCAAATATTCATGCAGTTGACTGGAATTCAGAGGAGAGAAGTGAACTGATCTTGGAGGGAAGAAGGTTGGCCCACACAGAGGGGAGAAAGGAAGAATTCTTAACAGGGGTAAGAAGCTTAAGAAAGGTCTAAGAGTCTTAAATAATGATATAAAATGCATACAACATTGTGCCTGAACTTCAGCAAACTGCAACTGGCTGAATTCAATTTCTGAGTACATCTCTTGGACGTACTGCTTTTAAAACAGATATGGTACTTTTCCATGGACAAGCCGACGAGAGGCATTTCCAGACCCCATCTCACTGAAATGCCCTGAGACCTGTGTCCCAAGCATAGATGACAATATTACAAATGCAACCGCAGGGGGAAAGTTTGTTAAGTCCTTCTGGAGGAAGAAAAGAAAGATACAACTTAACTCACATAACCTTTACTCTCTCTGTGCCTGTGCCACTGTAAACACACTATATATATATATATATATTATATACTGTATATTATTATAATTCTTACAACAGGCACCTTGTTAGTAGTTCCATTTTACCCTTGGGGAAACGGAGGCACAGAGAGGTGAAGTTACTTGCCTGCGCAGCTAGTCTTGGCAGGAAAGGGGATTCAAATTCAGGCAATCCGGTTTCAGAGCTCTTGTGCTTGCAGACTAAATAACAACAATAAAAAACTCTTAACAAAAAACCCCAAAGCGCGCAAGCGCACGCGCACCCCCTAAGCCCGGAGCTTGTAGAAGAATTGATGCAACCGCTGGCTGTACAGCGACATCCTCCTGCCTAATTTTAAATGCCTTCCATGAAAAGATTAAAACAACAGCAGCAAAACCAAGAGTTCAACAGTTTTCGGACAACGCTGCACTGTGCCTTGTAGGGCTTGCCTTTACAACTTGGAATCACAAAAGCCAACTCCAAGAAAAAGTCTTTGAATACACTCGCAGTACCTTACTTGGTAAGGTGGAAGAAACCTAAACCAGCCTGAGTGGATACGAACAGTGGACGTGTGGGGAAAGGGTTAACATGGTGGGCTGCAACTCGGTCGAGTTTCAGAAAGTTCTCTGGGGAGCCCAACTGCTGCGTCCCTTGGCGGACCCTGCCAGCGAAGCCGGCTGTAACAGGATGCTGGGGCTCGGGGTGCTCGCCCCTGGCTTTGTGCGATTGTAAAGAACCAATAAGAAGCGAGGCAAAAACTGGGTGCCGTAAACCCGAAAAGGGGGCGAGGAGGCCCGCGGGGAAGAGCGGGGGAGGAGAGAGGGAGGAGCGTGGAGGGCCAGGCGAGCAGGAGGCCGGCGCCGAGCGCGAGCGGCGCCCCTGACACTAGAGGGGGAAGCCGAGGGGGAGCGGGCCTCGCAGCCGAGGGGCCGGCGCGGGGAGGGGGTTCGCCTGGCCGCCGCGCGTGACGTAGCGCCGGGCAGGGCGTTATCAGCTGCGGGGCCGCGGAGAGGGACGCGCGGCGACAGCGGACGGCGCCGCCCGGGGCCCGGACGGCTGCAGCCCGGGGCCGCGCGCGGGTCCTGAGCGCTCCGGGTCCCCGCCCCCGCCGCCGCGCCCTGCCGCCGGGAGGCATGAGCCCGAGGCCGCAGCCCTAGCGCCCGCTCCTCCGCCCGGGCGGCCCGGCTGCGGGGACGGGTGCGCGCGGCCGGGTTGGGGGCCATGAAGCCGAGTCCGACTGGGACGGCTAAGGAGCAGGAGCCGCCGGCGCCGGCCCGGGGAGAGCAGCGCACGGCGGAGCCTGAGGGACGCTGGCGGGAGAAGGGCGAGGCGGACACGGAGCGGCAGCGCACCCGCGAGCGGCAGGAGGCCACGCTGGCCGGGCTGGCGGAGCTGGAGTACCTGCGCCAGCGCCAGGAGCTGCTGGTCCGGGGCGCCCTGCGCGGCACGGGGGGCGCGGGGGCCGCTGCAGCCCGCGCTGGGGAGCTGCCGGGGGAGGCGGCGCAGCGCAACCGCCTGGAGGAGAAGTTCTTGGAGGAGAACATCTTGCTGCTGCGGAAGCAATTGGTAGGTCGTGTCCGGAGGTGGGGGCACGGCTGTCCCTGCCCACGGGCCGGGGGTCGGGCAGGTGGTCCGTGGTGGGTGCCTCTAGCTAGGAGCAACCCTCTGGCTTCCCGGGACCCCCGCCCGGCTCTTCCCTGACCTGGGTTCCTGCGGGTCCCCGGGGGCGCGTGTGTTGTCGACGCCCACGCGATCCCGGCGTGTGCCCGCTTTGTGTCAGGTGAGGGGCCGGAGACCCCGCGCGGACTGCCCGGGAGAGGCTGGCCGCTCTCTCCTCCGGCCCTGCCTTCGGGATTCTTGGAGTAGTCTGGTCGGAACCTCCAATCGCTCTAGTTAGACGCATGCCTGCCCTCTCCCCGAAGGTTTGCAAACCCTCATTTAAAACAGCATTTCTTTGGAGGGCTTCTTGGCTTTAGGTCCTCCCGCCGAGAGGGGACAAAAGCCGAGGAGGGGACTTTGGGGCGCGATTGACTGTCCAGTGCCGAATTTTACTATTACACGGAAGCGGCCGCGGGGAGCCCTGCCTGCCCCTCCCTGGGCTCCCCACCTCCAGCCTGCCAGCTTTTGCCTACTCTGCTGCTTAATTTCAGATAGAAGCCCTTTGTATAAGACGGCTAAAACAGATGCACATGATGGAAATTTGGCTGGAGAAAGTGCCCCCTCCTCTCATAGGTACTGCTCGTTGTGACTTGAGGTGGAGGTGGGCGGAAGGGAAAACCTCCTCTCAGGGAGCATTTATCTTATTGGATTTGTGTCAGCATCTCAGACATTCTCTACCGTCTTCATTAACGGGGAAGAAAAAGAACTTTGACGCTTAATGTATTGATGAACAGCTTTGACCCAGCCTCAGAGAAATGGCGGCAGCTTTGTTTCCATGACCTCAAAAATGTAGTTTTGAAAACAGGAAAAAAAAAAAAAATCCTTATCTGACCATGTGATACTATCTGAAACTAGACATATACTAGATAATGTCTCTCCTGCTAACAGAGTGATGCCTTGTGGTTGTTGAGTGTTTTCTTGTATTATCTTTTTTCAGATAATTTGTCTCTTTTTTGAGCGTCAAAGTGATTTTACTTGGTTGGTTCATTTTTTTCCTGAAGAAACTCGTTCTAACAAACAAGCATGTTATGTGTCCAAGCTTTTTAAGTTCAAGGACAGACAAGAGGAACAGATACTCATATGCATCTGTTTTGTAAGGCTGTGTGGAAGTAGTGGTTTGTGCAATACCTCAGGTTTGGCATTTTGCTGTGGTTTTTGGTAGCAGACTGATTTGAGTCAATTGTTGCTGGTTGTGCCTGGTCATTGACATTCTGTGCATTGTCTTATACAATAGCACCTTCTTGTCTTCATGAATCTCACAATTGTGAGTGGCACATTCCTGTTGTTCCCTGGAGAGGGGCAAGACAGCATGTCAGGAGAATTCCCGTCCAGTCAGTGTTTGTGGTACTATTTTCATTTGTAGACTTGGCATTTGTGATTTGAACCAGATGCCTTTGAGTTTTCTTTTCTTTTTTTTTTGCTTTCCCAGCAATAGGAAGCACTAGGTGGCGGTGTGACTTAGCACTACAATCTGTCACCTTTGGAAACCCGAGTTGAGTTCAAATCTTGATGGACCTTCCCTTGAGGGTTTTGGATTCTGCCAGCTCACATTATACTTGGCACTGGCTATTAGTATTAGTTTCTCACTTTCAAAGGCCCTAAGACTGATTAAACCCCACAAAGTGACTAATAGAAATCAAAACTCTGCAGGACATTTGGCCAGAAAATCTCACCTAAGAAAGATTATAGTGTATTGTAGGAAATCTGTTACACTCTGACTTCAAATTAAAGAGTTTACTGTGAAGTACTGTTTTGTAATAAATTGGCTGTACACAGAGGTGTTTTTTTTTTTTTTAATCTCAGTGGGTTTTTCATATCCCTACCTATAAAAAGTAAGTTTATATATATATTAGCTGAAACTAAAACCAAGTTTTGTTTTTATGAAGAAAATTTATATCACTGCAAAATGTGAGAAAGTGGAATTAAACAGGACATATTCTTGAAGTTTTTCTTCACTTCAGATCATCCAGTAAAATTTTGGTTTTGAAAAATTTAGGGAACTCTTCAGATGGTAATTTGAATACTTAGAGCCAACTTTGTAGTTCTTTGTCACCAGAATTTTTTTTTTTTTCCTTTCTCTGTTTCTTCCTCATCAGAATTGTTTGAGGAGAAGAGATGCTGGTTTGTTGAACCAGTTGCAGGAACTCGACAAGCAGATAAGTGACCTCAGACTGGATGTGGAAAAGACATCTGAAGAGCGCCTGGAGACAGACAGCCGCCCCAGCTCAGGTGAGTGTGGGGGCACGAGGAGAAACTCTGCTGTCATGAGTTCTGTCTCGGCTCCCTGTGCTTAGCATTCTCAGACCTGCAAAGGACAATGGAGTTTGTTTCCAGTACAGAGAGACTACAGCAAAACAAAACAAGAAAAGTCTGTTATTCAGTTGCATGACAGGGAAACAAAATCAGGCAATAAATTTATTGAAATATAGTTGATTTACAGTGTTGTGTTAATTTCTGCTGTACAACAAGTGATTCAGTTACTTGTATATATATTCTTATCTATTATGGTTTATCACAGGATGTAGTTTCCTGTGCTGTACAGTAAGATCTTGTTGTTTATCCATTTTCTTTTTTTTTTAATTGATTTTTAATTGGGAGAAAATTGCCATCCATTTTCTACGTAATGATTTGTATCAGCCGATGCCAGATTCCCAATCTATCCCTGCCCACCATTCCCCAGCAACCACAAGTCTGTTCTTTTATATCTGTGAGTCTATTTCTGTTTCATAGATGAGTTCATTAGATAACAAAATTTTTAATAATGAGACTCATCTGACTGAAGTCCCCTGAGTTTAAAAATAAAAGCTTCTATGCAAATTTCTGGAAGCGTGATCCTCCTTTGAAACTTGAGAAAGTCAGAACAGGGCTAGAAAATTAGTCACACTTCAGCTTCCTGAGACCACTTCAAAAGTTTTCTTTTTTCCTTTTAAACCATTTGGCTCCTTACATAGATTTGTTTTTCTCTTCAGGTTATTTTTTTCTGAAATGTTTGTGAAAAAGTTGACACTCTCACAGATCTGAGTCTCTTTCCTTGCCCATCTTTAAAGGTAGGGTCAAGGAGGAAGGTCAGTTTGAGAGTGAGAGTACTCTCAACTTTGAAACGTACTTGTAGTTATGGGCTTTTTGCCTTTTTCTGAGGATTGCTGGAAACGAAACCCTAAAGTCAAGACACTATATCTCATGAACCAAAATTGCCATCCCTCCCTCCATATTCTCTTTTCTGTCTTTTGTACATGATTACCCCTTTTCCTTTTAAGCACAAATGTGTATTTTTGCTTGACATGATCTTAATTTCAAATGATGTTTTGATTTGTAGGGTTTTATGAACTGAGTGATGGGGCTTCAGGATCCCTGTCCAATTCCTCGAACTCGGTCTTCAGTGAGTGTTTATCCAGTTGTCATTCCAGCACCTGCTTCTGCAGCCCCTTGGAGGCAACCTTGACTATCTCAGATGGTTGCCCCAAATCTGCAGGTAAGACTTTTTAGAATTGACATTTAAAAAATTTCTTTTCAATTGGAGGATAATTGCTTTACAGCATTGTCTTGGCTTCTGTCATATAACAGTTTGAATCAGGCATAAACATACATATGTCCCCTCTCTCTTGAACCTACCCCCACTGCACACCATCCCACCCTTCTAAGTTGTCACAGAGCACTGCATTGAGCTCCCTGTGTTATATAGAAATTTCCCATTAGCTATCTCTTTTACATATGGTAATATATATATTTCAATGCTACTCTCTCAATTGGTTCCACCCTCTCCTTCCCTCTGTATCCAAAGTCTGTTCTCTATATCTGCTTCTCTATTCCTGTCCTGCAAATAGGTTCATCGGTACCATTTTTCTAGATTCCATATATATACATTAATATATGTTATTTGTTTTTCTCTTTCTGACTTACTTCACTATATAACAGGCTCTAGGTTCATCTACCTTCCTAGAACTGACTCAAATGAGTTCCTTTTTATGGCTGAGTAGTTTTCCATTGTGTATATGTACCACAACTTCTTCATCTACAGAATTGATAGACATTTTTAATTGGAAGGGGTCAAAGGTCCTTAAAAGTTGTCTAGCTTCAGCCCCTTCTACTGATGAAAAACAAAGAGAACTTCATCTGCTTTTTGCCTTTAGTGCCATAGCTACCTCTAGGATCAAGATCACCACTATTCCCAGTCCTTTTTGGGTGTTACCTGGCTTTATATCCTGATGGTAGCAAGATAGCTTATCTTTAGAAATCCTGTCCCAATATTATAGATCTTGAGCTCTGTTTCTGAATCTTTGCTGTTAACTTGTTTCCGTTTTCAAGATTACTTTAGATCTGCTTTCTTCTTCCTTTAATCATTTAAAGTTAAGGCTTCTCTGGTAACTCAGTCAGTGAAGAATCCTCCTGCAATACAGGAGACCCAGGTTTGATTCCTGGGTCAGGAAGATCCCCTGGAGAAGGATATGGCAATCCACTCCAGTATTCTTGCCTGGGAGATCCCATGGACAGAGGAGCCTGGCAGGCTACAGTCCATGGGATCATAGGAGTTGGACATGACTAAACCACCACCACCAAAGCTTACATCAAATTAAATATATCTGTCAGCCTGCTTAAGAGCTGCTTGGCTCTTCTGGTGGCAGTGGCCCTGCGTGTTCTCCAGAATGCCTTGTGTGATGGCAGCTTTCTCTTCTTTTAGAAGGTGGATGGGGTTAGATCCCCTCGACCATTTCCCCCTTTGGGGCTATTATTGCAGTGATCTCTAGAGAGAATCATGCCATTGTTGGTTCTGGAAGAGTTTCTCCATTTCCACTATGTGTCTCACACACTGCTGTATGCTCCGCGTACATTTCTCTGCTTTGAATCCTCCATACAGTTCTGCAAGGTGCAAGTGTTGTCAGCAACCATTTTATGTATCAGAAAATGGAGGCCCAGTGAGGTTAAGTTTGGTAAGTTGCTTAAGACTATATATAGTGAGTAAGTGGCAGAAGCAGGGTTCAAGCTTAGGACTAACTGCTAGATCCTTGTTTTTCCACCACACTAAGGGAATTCAGAAAGTGTTGTGTTCAACCTTCTCATCAAACAGGAGGAATTTGGTTTTACATGCCTTTTTTCAGAGACTCCTGGTTTTGCTGAATGGCAGAGTTGTTGCTGAAATTTGGGACATCTTCCTTAGTTCAGATTTAGTGTGATTCCTCAGAAGAGCAGAGAAAATACAGAGATTAAAGGAGGCGATAGGTTCTGGCACAAGTCACTATACCCTTGGTTTTATGTATTGTCCACTTAGGTATAGGCTGAATTTCTGAGGTCTAGGCAGTGCAAACATAACACCAAACAACTGAGGCTGCTAATCAGCTGGTGTCTCTGTAGTGTGTGGTGTTAGCAGCAATCATTTGGGGAAGCACAGATCTGTGTTATCTAGAGTGTCTGGGTCTCAAGTTCATTGGTAATTGCTGCCTTTCATTCTGCAGATTTGGTTTCAGAGGGAAATTTTATAAACCCATTAAAGGTACTTTGGTATAGGTTTTCCTTAAGGACAGACTCCTCTATCCCAAATGTCACATCTTCTCATAATTGAGACAGTTGGGTTGGCCTTTGGGGGCTGGGATGTCTGTCTTGTTCCTTAACTCTAGAAAAGAGGGAACAGGGACGAGAGGTGTCATGTAGGTAAATGTGGCTTTGAGTAAGATAAGGATAGGCCTTGGGGTAGTGAGGAAGAATGAGCACAGATATTACCTAGAGAGATTTCCCCTTCTTACAACGAACTGTTTATTGGGAGTGGAAGTGGAAATGGGGACATGACACATTTATTTTATAATAAACTTTTGTTTACAAATGAGTATCATTTCTGGGTCTAGACTGGCCCTGCCACCCAGACTGCTAATAATCATAGAAATTCACAGGGTTTTTCTTTAAACAATTAACATATAATCTAGCACATAGTAGGTTTTCAATATTTGAGTGAATAAATATAATTATAATGGAAAGCAGATTAAATAGGGACAAAAACTTTGATCTTCTGTAACTAAAAGTCACACAGAGGACTTGATATTTATAATATATACCAGGATAAGAGAGCAGAATAATCTAATTAAGCAAGAAAGCTTAATTTCATTGTATTTTGGCATCTATGTTTTTGAGATGTGGAAATTTTATTCATTAGTACTACTCCTCAATCTTTTAAAGCCTTATCAAAAGTTCCTTCATAAAATATTGTGCTTTATTTTTTAGTATAACTATTAAAAACATAAGGTGATTATTATTTAAATTTAGTTTTGATTGAAATTAGTTTCCCTGACCTTTCAATTGACAGTTATATTCAAACACATGTCATTAAGAATTAGGTCTAAAAAAAAATTCAAAATCAGGAGAAAGCCCATGAAAGTATAGTTTATCTCAAGTACTTAAAGGGAAACCAGGAATAGAACACAGAAGGGAAAGTGGCCCAGAGAAAGAATGGCTCAAAAAACGTTTATTTTTCCAGTTATAAATGCAGTACATATGTGAAAGTGAAGTCGCTCAGTCGTGTCTGACTCTTTGTGACCCCATGGACTGTAGCCTACCAGACTCCTCAGTCCATGGAATTTTCCAGGCAAGAGTACTGGAGTGGGTTGCCATTTCCTTCTCCAGCATACTTTTATTGAAAAGTTAGAAAATAGAAAAAGAAGAACGTACCATTACTTGCTTTCCCAGCACTTTGAGATGCTACTATTAGCATGTTCACATGCTTCATTTCAGACGTTTTTCTTTGACTATATCCAGTCT
Source organism: Bos indicus (assembly GCF_029378745.1). NCBI lineage: Eukaryota > Metazoa > Chordata > Mammalia > Artiodactyla > Bovidae > Bos > Bos indicus. The sequence continues at coordinate 70,717,867 of NC_091769.1, forward strand.
TAGTAAAATTATAAAGTTATGATTTTCACTCCACTTTAAAGTGTTTTCCATATATTATTCAATAGTTTGAAAGCATTTTTAATGGCTGAATATTTTTCATTCAGAGTTATATCTTGTTAAAAATTCCTTTGTTGATTATTTTTTTCCTCATCTAGTAGTATGAACTGTATATGAAATACTACTAGAGTAGTATTGTCTTATATTTGTTGATTCTTTGTTATTCTCTCACTACCTCTGAAATTGTCTTCATAGAAACTGGCCTGATCAAGCTGGTGCTGACCAGTTCATTTCTTCAGAGTGTGTACCTTTAAATGTTTTTCAGATCTCATAGGATGGCTGGAATATAAAGAAGGCCATTGTGAAGACCAGGCCTCAAGGGCAGTTGACTGTTCCCCCTCCACACCACAATCTAATTCCCTTGCTGTCATTGCAGATGTGAATCCCAAGTACCAGTGCGATCTGGTGTCTAAAAATGGGAATGATGTGTATCGCTACCCCAGTCCACTTCATGCTGTGGCCGTGCAGAGCCCAATGTTCCTCCTTTGCCTGACTGGCAACCCACTGAGGGAAGAGGAGCGGCTTGGTAACCATGCCAACGACGTTTGTGTGGGATCTGAGCTGGACGCCGTCAAGACAGACACTAACTCACCATCTCCAAGCAGTTTGTGGTCTGCTCCCCATCCTTCATCCAGCAAGAAGATGGATGGTTACATTCTGAGCCTGGTCCAGAAAAAAACCCACCCAGTAAGGACCAACAAACCGAGGACCAGTGTGAACGCTGACCCCACGAAGGGGCTTCTGAGGAATGGGAGCGTTTGTGTCAGAGTGACTGGGGGTGTCTCACAGGGCAACAATGGGAACCTTAAGAATTCGAAACAGGTGCCTTTGCCCTCCGGAGGCATCCCTTCTTTGGACAATGGGGGCTTCTCCCCACCAAAACAGTGGTCAAAAGAATCAAAGCCAGAACCTCTGGAAAGCAAGAGGTTGCCCGCGCCTGAAGGCTGTTCTCCAGGCACTGCTACCGAACTTCAAGGTAAGCATTTGCCCAAAAATGCCAAGCCCGTCTCCCAGGAACATGCGAGGTGTCCCCCCGCTGGGACAGGGGAGTCCTCTAAGGAAAGCGGGCAGATCCCAGCTGCCTCTCCGAAAGAGAGCCCTGGGAGGGTCCTCGCACCGCTGCAAGAGAACAAAGTGGTCCAGCCACTGAAAAAGGTGCCACAGAAAAACAGCCCGCAGGCAGGCACTCTGGCGCCCCCTCCCGCCGCCTCAGCCCTGCTGCCCCCCACTTTCCCGGCGGAAGAGCGGCCGGCCCTGGATTTCAGAAGCGAGGGCTCTTCTTCTCAGAGCCTGGAGGAAGGGCCCCCGGGGAAGGCGCCGCCCGTCCTGGCGCCGCCTCCGGGGGTCAGGCCGCCCCGGGGTGCGCGCCCCGCGGCCGCCCTGAGGGGCTCCGCCGTGAAGCACCGGGCGCTGGCCGTCCACGGGCCGGAAAGTGCTCTGCCCCCCGTGAGGGAGAAGGCCCGGGTGGCCGGCAAGAAGTGTCGGTTCCCCGACGACACGGATACAAATAAGAAATTGCGGCGAGCCCCGGCTAAGGCGCGGCGGGGCGGGGGCGGCCAGCCGGACGCGGGGCTCCCCAGCCGGCCTCTGGGGGCGGGCCACCGCGCAGGGAGCCGGGCGCACGGCCACGGCCACGGCCGGGAGGCGGTGGTGGCCAAGCCCAAGCACAAGCGCACCGACTCGCGGCGGTGGAGGTCGGCCGCCGAGGTGTCGTACGAGGAGGCGCTGCGGCGCGCGCGGCGGGGCCGACGGGAGCCCGCGGGGCTGTTTGCGGCCGGGCCTTACGCCAGCCCCTACGCGTACGCGGCCAGCGACTCCGAGTACTCGGCCGAGTGCGAGTCCCTGTTCCACTCCACTGTGCTGGACACCAGCGAGGACGAGCGCAGCAACTACACCACCAACTGCTTCGGCGACAGCGAGTCCAGCGTGAGCGAGGGCGACTTCGTGGGCGACAGCACGAGCACCAGCGACTCGGAGGAGAGCGGGGGCTTGATTTGGTCCCAGTTCGTGCAGACGCTCCCCCTGCAGCCGGTCCCGGCCTCCGACCTTCGCCACAACCCCACCAAAACCTTCGTCAAGATTAAGGCCTCGCACAACCTCAAGAAGAAGATCCTCCGCTTTCGATCGGGCTCTTTGAAACTGATGACGACGGTCTGAGGCACATCCTCCGTGTAGAGCGGGGCTTTCTAGTTCCCCGCCAGTCGGTGGTGTCTTCCTTTTTTGTGTGTAATAATTTCACGGAGTGCTTTCCTTTGGTTAAAAGAAAACCGAGGTGAATTTTTGTCTCATCTTCGTCACGTATGGACACTAGTGCCTTTAATGGAAGGTAAAGAATGTTTTTTTTTTGCTGGTTAGAAGTGAATATTGAGTTTCTTATGGTGGTGACAGTGAGTGGATTTTGTGGTATCAGATGATTTTTCTTTGAAATGGTCTGAGCATCTGTGAAGGCACAGGTTTTGATGTTCAGGTGTTAAGTGGCTGAGACCTTTTGATCTGGAGGTCAGGTGGATGGCATTTGAGGACATGCATTTGCTATTTTTGGTTCTTCAGGGCAGCGTCGCCATGAGGGTTTTCCTGTTGGGGGTATCACATACAGTTGTGTGAAGCAGATACAAGGGGCAGTCGTGGTTTTCTGTCATTTTTTATATATTCTGCTTTTCTCAGATGTAGCCCCATTTTGTTTTCTTCTCAGAACTATTTGGTTTACTGGACTCAGAACTTGAAGACCACACCCTACATCCAGAAAGGTGATCTGGGTAGGGAGGCTGGTAATACCTTAAAAGGATTCGCTAAAACCTTTGCCACCCTTGGTGCCTAGGCCCTGGTTACAGTAACCCCTTCTAGGGCCATTTACCCAACATTGATGCCTTTTTCCCGCCTCTCTAATTTACAGCAGATCCAACCATTTCTCCCTTGGAGACTTGCCTTTGGTATAACTTTTCGTCATTGGGTGCAGAGAAATTCACTCCTAATGAAATAACTCTTGGGTGCGACTCCAAGCTCAGAACTGCTCACAGAGCACTGTGCCATCTAAACATTAGCCCAAACATATTAGTGCAATCCAGTCCAGATTGGACCACTGACCCTGTCTTGGAAGGGCTTTTTTTAAAAAAAATTTTTTTGGTAAACAGTATTGTGTAAAATTGCTTTTTTATACCAATATATGCATGTTTTGTGCATGAGTAGTATTTGTTTTGATATTCCTGTTGATGTTAAATGACTGTATGATATAAACAGTATGTGTTTTTATATATCTTTGTGTAAATTTAATATAACACATTATATGCTGTAATAAACGATTTGTTTTCCTGCTGTTAAGTTTGTTATTTGGGTATAAAACCAGATGTTTACACCTATAAATCTTGTGCTGATTATTGTGGGATTTATATTAGGCCTATTCTAGCATTTGAAATATTATTTATAATAATTAAGGCAGATTTTAAGAGTATTTGAATGGATGGTACATAAACAAATGAGGACAAGCAATTCACTTGTTGAGAATGGTTAAGGTGCTTCTTTAAAATTGAAGGTATGTTTAATAGAGCTCTTCTAAGGAAAATATTTCTGTGAAAACCTCCTCTCTCCCTCAACTTCTAAGTATGCAAAATTGTCAACATGCAAAAGTTGAAAGGATAGTACAATAAACACCTGTGTAGCCACCACCTAGATTCAACAATTGTTAAGATTTTGCCATGCATGGTTTAACACTCTATATAAATAGATTAGATTAAACCATATTGCTGGTTTTGTGGGTTGAAGATAGATTTGGTAATCTTCCCTCTCCCTACTACACTACTACATTATTTTAGAGTAAATTTCAGGCATCATGATGTTTCATTTATAAAAACCAGGTATTTCCTAAGAACAAGGCGATTCTCCTATGTAACCACAACACCATGATCACACCTAATGAAAATTGACAATAATTCTTAATATCAAATGTTTAATCTCTGTTCAATAGCTTTCCAATTTGTTTCAGGATTTTTAAATAGCAGCTTCACTTCTCCGTCCAACCAGGATTCAGTCAGTTATACTCTGCATTTGGTTATAGATCCCTAGTCTTAGAATTTGTTGTTGTTCAGTTGCTCAGTCATGTCCGACTCTTTGCAGCTCCACGGACTGCAGAACACCAGGCTTCCTGGTCCTTCACCATCTCCTGGAGTTTCCTCAAACTCACGTCGATTGAGTTGGTGGTGCCATCCAACCATCTCGTCCTCTGTTGCCCCTTCTCCTGCCTTCAGTCTTTCCCAGCGTCAGGATCTTAATCTTAGAATAGCCTCTCCATATTTTTTTACAATGACATTTAGTTGTTAAAGTCAGCACAGTTGTCTTGTAGAAGAGCCCCATTCTGGATTTGGTTGTTTCTTTGTGTGTGTATGTGTTTTTTTGTTTTTTGTTTTTTTTTTTAACATCTTCTAGTCCCTCTATTTCCTGTAAACTGTGAGGGCTTGATTGGGTTTAAGTTAAACATTCTTGGAAAGAAAATTTCACTAATGACCTTGCTGCTTTTATTGCTTCACATCAAGAAACAGAATATCAGATTACCTACTATTACTGAATTTAAGAGTGATCCCTTGGTCAAGTTAGTGAGCAGAGCTTTCTCCACTGTAAAGGTTTTGTTTTTCCTCTTTGCTGATGGTTAATATTTGTGAGTGATTCTTTGGTACAGTGTGTATGTATATCCTATTCTTCATAACTTTGGACTTAATGGCTTGAGTTTACTTTGCTGATACTTGCCTGAATCAGTTATTGCCTTGGGGATGCAACATGGTGGTTTTGTAAATATCTTTCCTTCTACTTTTATTGGGTGACATGATACAAAAAGGAACTTTCCTTATTTTTTTCCCTTTGTCTCTTTAAACGAGCATGGTGAATTCGTGGATTTTTACTCATTTAATACTTTATAATCACTTATGTGTATTGTTCTTTTTGATGCTCAACATGTCCCAAATTTGACCAGTGAGAGGATAAATTTCATTAAAAGACTGTGGAGTCAGCTCAGTCTCATCTATTTGAAATATGAGAAATTGTACTCTATTAAAATGATTTTTCAGATGCTAAATTTCAATGTAACAAAAATCTGGTAACTATCCATTTTTTATTCTGTCTTGGAAGTGGTCTCTTTTCTGTATTTCTCTCTTATCTCTAAGAAGGCTTTTAACTTTGAAACTATAGCAAATTATTTCTCTGAGGCTTATAAAGATAAGGCTTTTTTTTTTTTTCCCAACAAGAGTTCTTTTTTTAAGAAGACATCTCAGACAATTTTTGAAAATGTAGAGTTGCTAGTCTTTTCATATTTGTATGTTTTTACATGTAGTCATTCTTCTTTGACTAGAATTTCTTTGGTTGCCTGATTAAATCTAAGCCAAGGACAAACAAGCAGATGATCTGACCATCTTTTCTAATGCTATGTGTGATCCAATCTTTTTGGGGGCAAGTTATAAAGTTTATTGTGTAAGGCAGCTGTGACCTACAGTCAGTTCTTGAATCATGTCCAGGTTGTTCTCAATAAGCACAGAAGGGGGACTCTTTCTAAAAACCAGCTTCTGAATAATTAAATTTTAGGTGACAGAACACCAAAGAAAGAGAAGTGAGAAAAACAGGATTTTCAAAGAACCTTGGGTTTGTCCACTTCTGTCTGTTGCTTGACTTATCTGTAGCTAACAGTTGTACTACTCAGTTCAGTTCAGTTCAGTCGCTCAGTCATGTCCGACTCTTTGCGACCCCATGAATCTCAGCACGCCAGGCCTCCTTGTCCATCACCAACTCCCGGTTGTAGTACTAGAAAATTGGAAAATTGGATTTTAGAAAATTGGATTTTGTCCATTATTTTCAATGACAAGTATACCTTGTTATACTTGTTATTTCAGACAAAAGAACTCTTTAAAATATTTTTCTTTATTTAAATAAATTACAAATTCTCATTGTCAGAAGGAAAAACTGTCAGTTTATGTACATATGTTTGCACTCTTAATCTTCCTCAAATCCTACCCTTTAATAATGTTGGTGTGTATATTTCCATACTGTGTTATGTGTACAAACATATATTATCATTATATTTTTTCTTCAAAACCAGGTCCCGGTCTATATTTATCATTCTGTAACTTATTCTTTCATGAATATAATTCTCTGCTTCTAATGGGGTTCCAAGTACTTCCTCACTGAAGAAAAAGGCACCAGATTTTATGGGGCTACTTATTTGCCCTACTTAGAAAAATTCTAATATTTAGCAATAAAAGTGTTACCCAAGTGCTGTACACTTGCAGACCTACTGCCTTTTTAGTTTTCTCATGTGTTATTGTTCAGTGTCCTACTCTTTGCAGCCCCATGGACTGCAGCACACCAGGCTTCCCCATCCTTCACTATCTCTCAGAGTTTGCTCAGATTCTTGTCCATTGAGTCGATGATGCCATCCAACCATCTCATCCTCTGTCAGCCCCTTCTCATGTCCTCAATCTTTCCCATCATCAAGATCTTTTCCAATGAGTTGGCTCTTCGCATAAGGTGGCCAAAGTATTGGAGCTTCAGCTTCAGCATCAGTCCTTCCTATGAATATTCAGGGTTGATTTCCTTTAGGATTGACCAGTTTGATCTCTTTGCTGCTGAAGGGACTCTCAGGAGTCTTCTCTAGCACCACAGTTTGAAAACATGAATTCTTTGTCATTCAGCCTTCTTTACGGTCCAACTCTCACATCCATACCTGACTATTAGAGGAACCATGGCTTTGACCATATGGACCTTTGTTGGCAAAGTGATATCTCTGCTTTTTAATATGCTGTCTAGGTTTGTCATAGCTTTTCTTCCAAGGAGCAAGCATCTTTTAATTTCGTGGCTGCAGTCACCTTCCTCAGTGATTCTGGAGCCCAAGAAAATAAAGTCTGTTACTGTTTCCATTGTTTTCCCCATTTATTTGCCATGAAGTGAAGGGACTGGATGCCATGCTCTTCGTTTTTTGAACGTTGTGTTTTAAGCCAGCCTTTTCACTCTCCTCTTTCACTTTCATCAAGAGGCTCTTTAGTTCCTCTTTGCTTTCTGCCATAAGGGTAGTGTCATCTGCATGTCTGAGGTTATCGATATTTCTCCTGGCAGTCTTGATTCCAGCTTGTGCTTCATCCAGCCTGGCATTTTGTTCACTGTATTTTATTATTTTTTACTGTTAGGTCACTTCAGTGGGTTATTATTGGGGGAAATCTTGTGAGGCTTGATTAAGGATTTGGCCATACCGAGGAGCTTTGTCTTTTTTTCTCCTAGGTGCCTTAGGGACATATCCACGCTGGACCACTTTTAAGTTCATTTGTCTGTGTTGGGGTTACCTGCCCACAGAGGTAGTACAAGTGCAAATCCTAAACCCACATGGAAGTACGCTGGTTACATGTTCTCAGAGGAGACATTTCCCACGGCAGAAGAGCATCTTTATTTTCATCCTGGGCCAGGAAGTGAAATTTTTTTCTTGGACCAACCCTTCGCTGAGGGTGTATCCCTTCTGTGCCTGTAGAAAATATGAAGAGGTCTCAGTCCCAAATGCTACAAGTCCTTGTCCTCATGTGCCTTGCTTCAGGGACCAGAAACTTCTCCCTCTACTCTCCAAAGGTAGACCGAACTTGGGTGCATTTGTAGTGAAGTCAATACACACGTATGAGGATGTTTGTTAATAGTTCACCCATCATTTCTAAGTGTTTTACAGTGAAATGATTAGGTTATCTAGCCCATCAAAGGGCTGGAAATAAAATCCATACAGGCACCCATTCATTGCCTTTGCCAATAAGTTGCATTCTCATTTCCTTCTCTCATTTTGGTACAGTATTATCAAGGTACAACTGAAGTATGGTAAAATGCACATATTTGAACTTTACAATTTGATCAGTTTTGACATACTTATATAATTATGTAATCATCACAATCAAAACAATGAAACTTCCATCATTCTCAAAAGTTTCCTTGAGATCTTTGTGTCCTGTCTCTCTCTCTTGCCCTCCACCCCTTTCCCCAGAAAATCACTGATCTGCTTTCTGTCACTATAGAATACTTTGTGTTGTCTAGAATTCTGTATAAATGAAATTAAACAGTGTGTACCCTCTTTTGCCTGAATTTTTCATTCTTCATAATGATTTTTAGGTTTATGTATATTGCTTCATGTCTCAATAGTTCTTTTCTGCTTTATTGCTGAGTTGTATTCTTCTATACAGATAAATAATGATTTGTTTATCCCGTTTACTTGTTGATGGACATTTGGGTTATTTCCAGTTTGGGGATATTATAAATAAATCTGTGAAGAACGTTCATGTACAGGTCTTTGTGTGGACAGATGTCTTTGTTTCCTTTGGGTAAATGAAATGTGTTGGTCTTATGGTAGGTGAATGTTGTAGAAATTGCAAAAATGTATTCCAAACGAGTTGTACTATTTTACATTCTTATAAGTGACATAATGAGAGTTTCAGTTGCTTCATATCCCTACTATCATTTGGTGTGCTCCGTCTTTTTAGTTTTAGCCAATTTAATGGATGTGTAGTGGTATCCTATTGTGGTCTTAATTTGAACTTCCTTGATGACTAAGAATGTTGAACACCTTTTAATGTGTTTATTGGCCATCTACCTATCTTCTTTGACAAAGTGTCTGTTCACATAGTTTGTCTATGGGTTGTTGGGCTTCTCATAATGCATTGTGAGAGTTTTTCTTTTTTAAAAATTTAATATAAAAGTCCTCTGATGAGTATTGTGAGTATTTTCTCCTAGTCCATGGCTTGCCTTTTCACTTTAATGGTGTCTTATGAGGAACAGACATCTGTAATATTAATCAAGTCCAGCTTTTTATTTTTTCTTTTATGGTTTGTGATTTTAGCATCCCATCTAAGAAATGTTTTCCTAATCCAAGGTTGTGAAGATCTTCTCCTATGCTTTCTTCTAGAAATATTATGGTTTTAGGTTTCCATGTAGATCAAATGACATATTCTGAGTTAATTTTTGGGATATAATGGGAGGTAAGGACAGATGTTCAATTTTCCAAACACATACTTTCAGTCTAGTACTATTCATTGAAATGATTTTCACTTCTGACTTGGCACCTTTGTAAAAAAATTGAAATATATATACATACACACACACACACACACACACACACACACACACACACACACATATGTTTGGATTCTATTCTAGTTCATTTATCTGTATGCCTATTTTTTCACCAGTATCAACTGACTTGATTTTTGTAGCTTTACAGTAATTGCTGAAATCAGGTAGGGCAAGTCCTCTCAACTTTGCTTTGTCATTTTCATTCTTTTAAAATCCTTTGATTATTCTTAATCCTTTTCATTATTATTTAAATTTTATAATCAGCTTATCAATTTCTACCAAACAACAAAACCCTGCCAAAATTTTTATTGGTATCACATGGAATGTAGTTCACCATAGATGTATTACCATCTTAAAAATAGCCTTTCCATCCATAAATTTGCAGTATTTATTCATTTATTTAGGTCTTTTAAATTTTCTGAAGCAATGTTTTATAGTTTTTAGTATAAAGGTCTTAGTCATCTGTTGTTAGATTAATTCTATGCATTCTATGATTTTTGGTGATACTGTAAATAGAAGTGTGAAAATTTTATTTTCTAATTGTCTGCTGGTGATATATATATATAAGAATACAATTGATATTCTATATTGACTGTAAGGGCTTCCCAGCTGGCGCAGTGGAAAAAGTGCCTAACAACGCAGGAGATGCAAGAGATGCTGGTTCAATCCCTGGGTCGGGAAGATCCCCTGGAGAAGGAAATGGCATCCCACTTCAGTATTCTTGCCTGGAAAATTCCATGGACAGAGGAGCCTGGCAGGCTGCAGTCCGTGGGGTTGCAAAGAGTCAGAATGATTGAGCACAACAATAACATTATTGACCTTAAACCCTGCTAAATTCATTTATTAGGTTTAGTAATTGCTTTGTAGAATTCCAATCTTAGACTTTTTGATATTGTCCTAAAGATCTGGAGTGTTGGAGAAGACTCTTGAGAGTCCCTTGGACTGCAAGGAGATCCAACCAGTCCATTCTAAAGGAGATCAGTCCTGGGTGTTCTTTGGAAGGAATGATGCTAAAGCTGAAACTCCAGTACTTTGGCCACCTCATGCGAAGAGTTACTCATTGGAAAAGACTGATGCTGGGAGGGACTGGGGGCAGGAGGAGAAGGGGACGACAGAGGATGAGATGGCTGGATGGCATCACCGACTCAATGGATGTGAGTCTGAGTGACCTCCGGGAGTTGGTGATGGACAGGAAGGCCTGGCGTGCTGCAATTCATTGGGTCGCAAAGAGTCGGACACGACTGAGCCACTGAACTGAAAGATCTGGAAACCTTGTTCATTTTTCCAATACTTTCTGTTTTTCAGTTTAGATGATTTCTATTGATCTATTTTCATTTTCCCTTGTTACCTATCTATTTTCTGCTATTTGGCCCATCTAGTGAATTCTAAAAAAAATTGGATATTGTATTTTTCAGTTTTAAAGTTTCCAGTTGGATTTTTTGTTTGTTTGCTTTTTTTTTTTTTCTTTTTTTGTACTTTCTGTTTCTTTACTGAGAATCTCTATCCATTCATTTCAAATGTATTTTCCTCATGGAGCATAGTTACAGTAGTTACTTGAAAGTCTCTGATCGTTTCAACATTTAACTGATCTTGAGGTTGGCATCTGTTGATTGTTTTCCCCTTGAGATCCGGTCATATTTTCCCGTTTCTTTGGTTGTCAAGTAATTTCAGATTGTATCCTGAACTTGTCAGAGTAATATTGCATAGGTTCAGAGTCTGTTTATAATCCTCAGGGGAATGTTGATGTTTTTGCTTTACCAGGCAGTTAATCTTGTTAGGCTCTGACCCTAAGTTCTTCTCACCTTTGTGGGCAGTGGTTTAACTCTCACTCATTTATATAAACCTTTGCTGTGGTGCTTTGGGTCTGTTGGGTACCTGCACAGTTCAAGGGTTAGTCTGACACTTAGGTTGGTGGTTCCTATCTCATTTAAATTCTCAGAGCCTTTGCTGATGTTGGTTTGAGTCGGTACCTTGCATACTTGACTCAAATGTTAGATTGAGCCAAGGGTTTCATACACAGAAGTGGGGGACCCCCTTTCTCTAGCTTTTTTCTCCTCTGAGGTTTCTCCTACTCACTTCACACCACAGGGTGATCATTTCCTGGTTTCTCTGGCTAGAAAGACGTTTTCTATTGGAATTTTAGCTGCCTATTCCACACATTGCTTTGAAACTGGGACCAATTCTTAGGATGAAGCTGCATGAGAAAAGGAAAAAATGGAAAGCACACCCATCCCCCCATCCAGCTGCTTTTGTTTACTTTCACAGTCCTCAGGTAGTTTTTTCTCCCCGTATTTTTGTCAGAGTTTTTAGTTGTAATTAGTAGGTGGACTCGGAGAAGGCAATGGCAACCCACTCCAGTGTTCTTGCCTGGAGAATCCCAGGGACAGAGGAGCCTGGTGGCCTGCCGTCTATGGGGTCGCACAGAGTCGGACTGAAGTGACAGCAGCAGCAGCAGCAGTAGGTGGACTAGCTGCCATAGTAGAACCAGAATCCACTGACCTATTTATTTTTAATATGGATAGATTTCAAAGATGCAGCAGAATCCTGAAGGAAAGCCAATCATATGCTTCCCCCAAATTCCCCACCCGACTCTGAAAAACACACAAGGCTTTCTGTGTTCTGGTTTTTAAATCTCATGACATAGTAAAAGTCATTAAAGGCAAGGAAATACTTTACCTGGAAGAAGGTGTATTTAGGATTGGTATGGTCAGTTTTATTTTACTTTTTTCTAGGTGCAGACCTTTAATTTGTAGGATAGAAGGGAGCTATATAATTGTTTATTTCTTTGATTCTTTCCTTTGGGGCTGAGTGAAAAATAATTTTCTCTACACATGTGTATATTGCTTCAAAGGTAGCATAAAAGTGCCTTTTGTTTCCTTGAGTCATTTTGTTTAGTTTCAGACCTGTCACTTTTATTTATTTACCTGATCATCATATCTCTGACTATAATATAAATATAGTATATAATTACATTTTTGAAAATGGTTATTTACTTGTTGGCCCACAGTGGTTTTTTTGGAGCTGTTACAACCTATCTGTTAAACATAAGGAGTAGCAGCATGAAGCCCAGAGCTGATTCAGATAATTATTTTAAGTTGAGGACCATTGCCCAGGTAAATAACAGCTGCTTTGGAATCATTACTGCTCAAGTGGTCAATGAATAATTTACCTTTCCTTTTAACTATAACAGATGAATATTTCAAGGTTACCAAAATATGAAAAAAGTCTTAAATATCACTAGTTCATCTAGCTGTTATATTTTAAGGGAATGTTATGCATAGATACTCGGAGAAGGCGATGGCACCCCACTCCAGTACTCTTGCCTGGAAAATCCCATGGATGGAGGAGCCTGGTGGGCTGCAATCCATGGGGTCTCGAAGAGTCAGACATGACTGAGCAACTCCACTTTCACTTTTCACTTTCATGCATTGGAGAAGGACATGGCAACCCACTCCAGTGTTCTTGCCTGGAGAATCCCAGGGACGGGGGAGCCTGGTGGGCTGCCGTCTATGGGGTCGCACAGAGTTGGACACGACTGAAGCGACTTAGCAGCAGCAGTAGCAACATCAAAATGATCAGAGTGTGAACTTGGTTTTGGTAAACAACCCTAAAATCTATTTATGTATCAAAAAACTATGCAAAATGTGTTAAGGCTTTACACTGGCAACTTGGGCAGGGAATCTTGCAAAAGCAACTTTTCCCCATGGGATTTTCTTTCTGAATGTATGTTCTTTACTTAAAAGAATGCTTCCCACATTTCTGGCTTTCTATAGGTTCTGACATTTAGTTCTGAGTATTGTATGTAGCCAGGACCAGGATAATGCAGAGGTCTATTTTTAAAACTGAAGGGGGCTTTTTTTCCATTGAAAATATTCTTTTATTATTACAAACACAGTGTATGTGTATTATAGAAAGTCTAAAAAATACAAATAAGCAAAAAGATAAGGCTATAAAAACATGATTTTTGTTATCCAGAGATGATTCCTGCCAACTCTTCATTGCATATCCGTCCAAATCCCCTTCCAATTACGCTTCTATGTATTTTTGTCCCTCTGTTGTTCAGTTACTAAGTTGTGTCTGATTCTTCAGAATGAGATTATACCTTTCATACTGTTTTGCCACTTGATTTTTAAAGACAAGGATCTCTACCTTCCCACGTGCAATAAATGCACTTTTATTTTGTCTAATATCCAGTTCACATTCATATTTCCCCAATTGTTTAAGGGAACTTTAAAAATTTTTAAAAATTCAAAAATCAATCTTTTATTTCTAGGGGTGTTATTCTAAATATTTGCCTCAATTTGTTGGATTCAGATGATTCATGGGAGGTCTATGGCAGGCCTGATAGTTGGCATTGATAATCATGTGGTCAATTTGGCTATAGATTAATTGATTCTGCTCACAGCTCTAGAGTTACCAAAACCAAAGATCAACCTGTGCTCTGGTGAATTGAGGGACTAAAATGACTCCCATTCTGTCAAGAAGTTCTTAATAAAATTGAGAAAATATACAATGTAAAAAATATATAGTACTTTATATTTGTAGCATTTCACTTTCTTTTGTATTACTTTATATGATGCCTGATTAGGGTTTACCATGGGAGCAAGTTAGAACCTTTGGAAAGGACCCAGGTAATTGCTGACCATTAGAATGTATCCCATAAACAAGTTTTTTTTTTTTTTTTTTTTTGAGTTTTGTCCCCTAAATGATATCACATGTCAGGAAAGAGTTACAGTTATTCCCAAAGAGCCAAAAGTAGTCCAAGGGAGGAACATTCTTTCACTGGAATCTCATCAGTTGATATTTAGAGGAAAGGATTTAGGAGGCTGAAAATATGGCTTGTTGCCTAAGATACACATATTTTACTCTTCAGAAACAAATTTCTGGAAGAGTATCACTGTAACATTTAGATAAATGTGCCTAATTTTCTTTTTGTCCTTACATCCAAGTTTTTAAATATAAAAGTTGAAAATCTACAAATTAAATGAAATTGAGAAAATAGAGAAAAAAGGAAAATTATCATTACTTTATCTTCCTACTCAATTATTAGTGTTTTGATGTTTCCTCCAAATATTTTTCCTATGCATATACCATAGCTACTACCATATACATGTATACATATGTATACATATACACATATTTATATGAAAGTGCATACCATGCATGTATTTATGTAAGTACTTGCATGTTCATTTTATATACATATAGTGTGTACTTATATTTTTATATACAAATAGATATATAAGTGGAGAAGGCAATGGCACCCCACTCCAGTACTCTTGCCTGGAAAACCCCATGGACAGAGGAGCCTGGTGGGCTGCAGTCCATGGGGTTGCTAAGAGTCGGACATGACTGAGTGACTTCACTTTCACTTTTCACTGTCATGCGTTGGAGAAGGAAATGGCAACCCACTCCAGTGTTCTTGCCTGGAGAATCCCAGGGACAGGGGAGCCTAGTGGGCTGCCGTCTGTGGGGTCACACAGAGTCGGACATGACTGAAGTGACTTAGCAGCAGGAGCAGCAGCAGATATATAAGTATACATTATATGTGGGCTTCCCTGGTGACTCAGTGGTAAAGAACCCACCTACCAACGCAGAAGCCACTGGTTCAATCCCTGGGTGGGGAAGATCTCCTGGAGAAGAAAATGGCAACTCAGTCTAGTATTCTTATCTGGGAGATCCCATGGACAGACAGAAGGGGCATGCAGTCTATGGGGTCGCAAAAGTCCGACATGACTTAGTGACTAAACAAGAACAAATACATTTTATGTACTAAGTACATAAACATATGTACTCAGCAATAGTGGAGCACTGTTCTCTGATTACTACAGCCTTTCTAATCAGCATTTGGTAACGGTTACATAGTGTCTTCTTCCAGTGTTCAATAATTTATTTAGCCCTTCCACTCATGATGGAAATATATTTTGTTCCTATTCAGAACCCAGTGTCTCCTAGCCCACCCACCAAGTGTGCCCGAGATGCTCCGTGGAGGGTTCTTCCTCCCCTTTCCCTCCGGATCTCAGGGCATGGCTCCAATATCCACATTCTAGAATGTTCCCTCAAGGAGCCTGATCTCGGGTCAAGCCTCATTTCCGCTCTTTCACTCTGCTCTACTCTGATGGACTTGACATTTTGAACTCTTCTTTCTCGTTCAGTCTGCCTTGCCAGGAAGTCGGACTCAAGTTCTGCGCTCTTCTCTGCCTCTTCCCAAATCTGTCTGCGTCTTCCCATCTAGTCCCGGGTTTATAACTCTCGCCTGGGCCAGAGTGCTCGGCCTCAGCTCACCATTGGATGGGAATGAAGGTGGCAGGGGAAGGTCACTGGATCTTTAGTTTGTGCCTATTATAAATGACTCTGGGATGAACATTTTTTCATAAAATTTCCCCTCATACTTAGGATTATTTTCTTAGGATAGAATCCCAGAAATGGAATTACTGAATTTAAAATTATGACTGTTTTTAAAGCTGCTAATATTTGTTATCAGCTGTTATAGCTAATATTTAATAACCATTTCTGAGACAATATCTCATCTAATTTTTATACCAGTTTTGTGCACCTCCCTATTGAGAAGACATATATGGTATGGGTAACACTACAGTGCATTGTTTTGGGCTGTCATCGTGGCATCATCTTTGTTTATTCTAATTTAAAAGGCAACAATAGGCTTTGTTAATGTGGTTGCTTAATTCAGGGCGTGGGGAGTAGGTATAGTAGCAGAATAGGTTCATCAAGTAATTTTATTTCTTTTAAAAAAGAACTGTGTTTTGGGTTTGTTTGTTTGTTTTTTTTTTTTGAGCATTATTCGTACAAAAGATCCTCAGACATGAAGACAAAATCTGTTTTAAACCACAAGAAAAGCAGGAGAGGGATCTTGGTTGATCAGGTATTTCAGCACCTAGTAGATGCCTAACTGTGTAGATATTGAGCTGTAATGTAGGCTTCACAAATGGAGGACAAGAGAAGGACCCTGTCTGCTTTGGTGTTTCCAGAGCCAGGATGCTCAGTGCTGGACACTTGGTAGGTGCTCAGAAAATGTTTGTAGAATGAATGAAAATTTTATCAGTTCGAATTTGGGTCATCAGTGAGTGACAGAAACCCCAAAATAATAGTGGCTTAAACTGGATAAGGGGTTCCCAGGAGAAGCTAGTGGTAAAGAACCCATCTGCAAATGCAGGAGACATAAGAGACTTGGGTTCAATCCCTGGGTCAGGAAGATCCCCTGGAGGAGGGCATGGCAACCTGCTCCAGTATTCTTGCCTGGGGAATCCATGGACAGAAGACCCTGGTGGGCTATAGTCCATAGGGTTGCAGAGTCGGACATGACTGAAGTGACTTAGCATGCACGCAAACTGGAAAAGTTTCTTTCTTACGTAAAATAAATCTAGAGAAAAGCAGTCCAGGCTGTTTAAGGAAGGTTCATAATATCAGGGCCCAGTTGCTTGTGTCTTATAACTTTGTATTCCTTGGCATGTTAACTTACTTTAGGGTCCCAACTCACTGTTTGAGCTCCGGCCATTGCATCAACATTTCTAAGAAAAAAGAAAAGAAGAGCATGCTCCCTCTCTTTAAATTGCGTACAGCCCTTTTACTTATGTCATATTGGCCAGAACTTAGTCACATTGTCAATTCTAGGGTGAGGAGGCGACGAAATGTGGGCTTTGTTTTGGGGGCTATATGCCTTAGGTAAAATCAGGAGCTCTGTTACTCTGGAAGAGGGAAAGAATGTATTTGGGGGACCACTAGCAGGATCTCTCATAGTGAACTTAAATCTTAGGAGGTGAAACTATGCGTACATTAAATTTTAAATAATCACATAAAGCTTTTATATTATTGAAACCAAACAAATTGTATGGATGATATGAAGCACAGGGAGACCAACTGAAAGGATATAGTTGAGAACGGCATCATAGCTGAGGGGTGGGACTGGGTACACAGAGAGTGGTAGGCAGAACTGGAAGCTAGTCCAAGGGCAGCAGATGTTTTATATTAGGTAAAGGTGGTAAAAATACAAAAATAAAATCATGTTGCTGATGAATAAAATCTATCTACTTTTGATTGTGAAAAAAAGGTCATAGTAATACAGTTTCAAAATAAATATATTTTATTTAACGGGTACTTTTACTTCCTTGAAACAAATCTTTAAAGTCATGTTACTTGGACTTCCCCCTTCAAGCCTCCTGTGGTTCTTCTGTATTTAATCAGTGGTTCTCCAAGGCCTCAATTTTCTTTATAAGGCTCTTCTGTTCTTTTACGGGGCACAGAGCACTCAAGGAATCCTTGTGGCCAATGGAAATTTCTTCCAGAGTTAGGGCACCATAGTTCTCCCCCCTCCCTCCTCTGCCCCACTTCCCACACCAGTTCAACAACTGTTGTCTCCTAAGTTTCCAGTACAAAAAAAGGGGAATGAAAAACTCTTCCACGTATTTACAGAGAGTTTCTTTCTCTTATTATTATTTTTTAAAAGCACACAGATAATACACATTCACCAAACAATGAGAAAACAGGGGTGAGCAAAAAGAAAAAAGTAATCTGTAATTCCACTCTCCAGTGTTCGCCACAGTTCTTCTTTTTTTTTAATTGAAATATAGTTGATTTACAATATTGTTTGTTTTTGGTGTACAACAAAGTGATTCAGTTATATATACACATATATATTCAGTTATATATATATTCAGATTCTTTTCCATTATAGGTTATTATAAGATATTGAATATAGTTCTCTGGGCTATACAGTCGGTACTTGTTGTTTATCTATTTTATATACAGTAGTTTGTGTCTGCTAATCCCAAATTCCTAATTTGTCTCTCCCTACCCCTTCTCCCTTTGGTAGTCAAGTTTGTTTCCTTTGTCTGTGGATCTATCATGTTTTGTAGATAAATTCATTTGAATTATGTTTTAGATCCCATAAATGATATCTTTTAATATTTGTCTTTCTTTGGATAGTTCATATTTTGTTATTAAGCCCTAAGAGAAATTTTAACTCCTTAAAAATATATTTACATAACCATTTATTTTAAAAAAACACTAGCAAATTAATGTTTTATAATTTGCATTTCAATTTAATAATCTAGTGTGAACTTTGGTCAAGATATAACTGATCATTATTTTACAGCTGCCTAATATTTTATTGGGAAATTGTGGAAGGACCAATTTTCAGTGATTCGAAAAGCCTGTGTGCTGTGCTTTTCATCAGGAAGTTAGAACTGAGTGGGAGCAGAAGGCTTGAAAGAAGGTCATCAGCAAAGGTTAGTCATACCCTTGCCCGAGGCTGAAAGACTGAATCTGATACCTGGACAACTGGTGCCTCCCAGAGGAGGCTGTCTGGAGAGGTGGCTGTCAGTGGGGATTGGTATCGCTCAGAGCCTGGGGCTCCCCCAGGAAGCGGCCTGGAGCCCAGGTGAGAGCCTCTTTGAAGGCAGATGGCTCTCAAGCCAGCTGGTGTTTGCAGAAAACCCTCATCTGCCGGATGAGGACCTGTCGTTTCTCCAGTTGGTGTTGGAGAAAAAGAGCTCTGTGTAGCTGCTGTAGTTTTAGAACTTCTTTAGCTGCTACCTCATTCCCGTTACCTCACCCCTCATTCCACAGTTGCTTGCATTCCGCTACCACTATCTGATGGCCACGGAGAGCAATGACTTCATGAGCTAGGTATGTGTGGCGCTTAAGCTTTCCCACTCAGGAGCCTTTTGAAATAAAACTCAGATTAGCTAACTGCTAGGACTGGATAATCGAGTACATTTTTTAATGGTGACATAATGACTTTTCTCAGTTATTTCCTATTGTTTGAAGGGGGTCATTATCTCTCTGTGAAGCCATATCTGATATGGAGGCTGAAGTGAATTGCTGAAATACAGGCCCTTACCTCTGAATGGTAAGAGCCCACCTGCCTCCATGTAATGGGCTTTGCACCATCAGGACACTGAATGGATGCTGGGCGCTTGCAGGCTGCCCTGATGTTGTGCATTAAGGTTATATTTCTTATAATATGAGAGCTACATCTGACATAGATTCTGTTCCACAAGAATAATTTGTTCTTTCTTGAGAATAAATGACCTCGGGGATCGTTGGCTTTTAAGTGTTATAAATTTTTATGACATTATGAAAGGAATGGGGGCTATAGTAAGCCACTTAGTATTATATTTCCATTTTCTGGATAATGGATTAGATATAATGGCCCAGCAAATGTGAGTAGACTACAGAGAGACTAGAAATAGAATAGGACACAAAATATGCACAACAAAATCGCCTAAGAAAGTCAGGTTAGCTCTCCTCTGATATGACCAGTTGTTAAAATACAAAATACAAGGTAAATGCTGAGGAACAATGTTAATGATTGATGGGAAATTAAGTGAAAATAAAACCTGACTAAGTTCTTAGAGGACCCTAAAACTGGAATTTGGAAAAGGTAAAGGTAGCCAGAATAGCAGAGACTCAGGCTAGATATCAAACAGGAAACTGGGGAAGTGGATTGAGATAAAACCAGAAGATTCAGATGAGATGAATGCAGAGATGTGACCCTGAGGAAGAAAAAGGAGGAGAGAAATGCAGGAGGGAAGGAAAGAAAAAAGCAAGAAAGGAAGGAAGAGAAATAATTGCAAATATAATTTCTATGTGGAAATATAAATATTTCATAATGCTAAAGTGTTTTTCATCTAGGAGAGCAGGGGTTTGAAATGAATTCACATATTAAATAGGATTCTGCATGTTAAGAAGGATCATTTTTATTCTTTTTGATAGGAGAAAAGGAAAGATAGTGAGAAAGATGCTTCATATTGCTAGGGGCTAATCTTTTTGCCTGGAAGCTGCTCTTACTCTTAGTAGTTACAGAGTTAAAATAAGTAGGCTTTTTTTGTTGTTCGTTTTGTTTTGTTTTGTTTTTAGGGAAACTGAAGTCGAAGACAAAAGGAACCTTGTGATTTGGTAGTCAAGGCCATTGGCATAGGGCTACGTGTCCATGGGAGCTGGCATTCAGAGAAACAAAATACCTTGAGAAACAGATGGGGAAACAGCCAGAGAACCATAAAGCACTTTGCCGGACATCATATTGCTGAAAGTTGGCATAGCAAATTCTCTCACCATTTAAGCATTATGAAGGAGTTCAGTGACTCAGGGGCAAGCCATAGACTGACTGGCAGGAATTGACTGAAAGGATGTTCCAATGCTATATATTTGGATGTTGTCACTTTATGTCTGTCTCAGCCTCTGTTTCCACATCTGTAAAATGATGGCATTGAAATAGATGATTGTGGCCCTAGTGAGGGCTGGAAAGAGGGCTAGGGCTTTCACAGTTGGGAAAGTTGAGTGTTTTATCTAAGATAATAGTGAATCAGTCTTCTAGGCAAAGCTAACTAGGAGTACCAAATCTATAGGAGTCATGAGGCTTAAGTGGTGGTGGGTCAAAGATAGAAGAGTGAGTTTCTAGGACACAGTCTCCACACAGGGTCAAATGGCCAACTTTGGCATTTTGTTGTTAAGACCTTCTTTCTTGCCATGCTCTGTACCTGAGCCATGTCAGTCCTAAAGCAGCTATATATGGGAGCAGCTGTTAAATCCAGATACTGTATTTGTGAGAAAAGTTTGTAAGTATCAGAAAATAAGGGAGCCAACCTAAACAATAAAAGAGAAGTGATTATTAGCAGGGGTGCTTGGCACCTTGGTAACAGACTCAAAGACTGGAAGGCTGTTGGGACTTTCCATCTCTGGTCTTTGTTCCTCTTGTGTCTCTGCTTGGTCTGTTAGGCATAACCGCATTCTCATCAGCACTGTTAGTGCATAGCTGGGATATGGTGTCCAGTCCTGGACTTTACATCCCGAGGGTGCACATGAAGACTGTTCAAATAGGAATGATTAAAGAGCTAAAAAAAATTTAGCCCTGAGAGGAGATGCTAGAGAACCAGGGATAATTCATCAAGAAAAAGTCTGCTGTTGGGCATAATGCAGTTATAAGGATATGATGGATTATTAGTGGAAGATGGTTGTGACTGATATTATTTGCCTTTACTAAGGATAAACCAAGAGGGGATAGACTCCAGTCACAACAAAGGGGATTCAGGCTGGATGAAAAAGGGGGGGGTAAAAGCAATGGAGACTAGAGGCATTTTGATGACTTTCAAGGGAAGGCTGAGACCTCACCTCTAGCAGTTCTGACAGATAGGCGATTCTTATCTCTGTGGAATATTTGCTCTGTCTTCAGGCAATGAGATGACCTGGAAGGGCCTCCAGCCCTTCTTCATTTGCGGGGACAGATATTTGGTTGGGTCAGAGACGTTCTGATTTTTTTTTTTTTTTTCCTGCCATATCAGTGTCTGAGGGACTTCTTATGCACATTGGTATTGGCTCAGGCTTACAAGTTAAAACTGGACACGGAACAACAAACTGGTTCCAAATAGGAAAAGGAGTACATCAAGGCTGTATATTGTCACCCTGCTTATTTAACTTATATGCAGAGTACATCATGAGAAACGCTGGGCTGGAGGAAGTACAAGCTGGAAACAAGATTGCCGGGAGAAATATCAATAACCTCAGATATGCAGAAGACACGACCCTTATGGCAGAAAGTGAAGAGGAACTAAAAAGCCTCTTGATGAAAGTGAAAGAGGAGAGTGAAAAAGTTGGCTTAAAGCTCACATTCAGAAAACTAAGATCATGGCATCTGGTCCCATCACTTCATGGCAAATAGTTGGGGAAACAGTGGAAATAGTGGCTGACTTTATTTTTCTGGGCTCCAAAATCACTGTAGATGGTGATTGCAGCCATGAAATTAAAAGACGCTTACTCCTTGGAAGGGAAGTTATGACCAACCTAGATAGCATATTCAAAAGCAGAGACATTACTTTGTCAACAAAGGTCCATCTAGTCAAGGCTATGGTTTTTCCAGTGGTCATGTATGGATGTGAGAGTTGGACTATAAAGGAAGCTGAGTGCTGAAGAATTGATGCTTTTGAACTGTGGTGTTGGAGAAGACTCTTGAGAGTCCCTTGGACTGCAAGGAGATCCAACCAGTCCATTGTAAAGGAGATCGGTCCTGGGTGTTCATTGGAAGGACTGATGTTGAAGCTGAAACTCCAATACTTTGGCCAACTGATACAGAAAGCTGACTCATTTGAAAAGACCCTGATGCTGGGAAAGATTGAGGGCTGGAGGAGAAGGAGACGACAGAGGATGAGATGGTTGGATGGCATCATCAACTCGACAGACATGGGTTTGGGTGGACTCCGGGAGTTGGTGATGGACAGGGAGGCCTGGTGTGCTGCGGTTCATGGGGTTGCAAAGAGTGGGACATGACTAAGCGACTGAACTGTACCATTACATCGTCTTCTGTGTTCATTAGTCTCAAGTTGACAAAGTGTATTTACATTAGATTTGCAAATTTGAGATATATTTTTTGTTGGTTATTTAGAAAAATGAATTTATGTTAGGTTTGCAGCTTTGTCTAGCTGACACAGTGCATTTATGTTAGATTTGCAGTTTGAGGACATATTTATTGCTGTTTTTAGAAAATATTTAAATAATATGATGTCTAAGCTGCTTCTTGCCTTCGAAGCATCCAGTGGCTATTTCACAGATGTGAGTCTGAACTGATTATTTAGTTTTCAATCACATGATTTGGTTTTTCAAATAAAAATAATTAATATATGCCCTTCAACTGTAAAAGAAAAATAATTACAATTTTTTCCACTTAACTGCTTTAAACTCAACCGTTACCTCATTCAGGTACACGTGACTCAAGTAATTGAAAGCTGCTCAGCTCACAGTGTGAGAGCAGAGGCGGGGAGTCACATTTTGTAATGAGGTCCTTAAAACCAACTCTACGAGTTGGCTGTTTTACATGTTAAATGAAAATCTTCCGATGAAGCAAAAAGTCAGTTGAAACTTTCATTTAGTTTTTACCAGGAAAATGCACATTTCCCAGCTAAATGCACAGAAAAATTATAAGGACCGGGGAAGTGTTTTGGGTTGTTTCATGGCTAGAAAATCAATGGAATAAAACTCGCCCTCTTATTTTGATTCCTTTCCCTGGTGCATTCAGCCCTCAATTGCAAGTCCCTCTCTAGGTTGGTGGTATCTTTGACCAGCTGGAAGTGGTTTTAGTGCTGAACAGGACTCTTCTAATAATACGAAGCTGTCACAAAAAATAAGGCCTTGGAATAACAATAAACTACGTCTGCGTCTGATAATTACACACAGAATTTGTATGCACCACACATTCTGACACTAATTGAGTGTCTTGCTTCCAGATGGATGTCAGTTTCAGTCATGCTATGATGCCTTCTCCCATAGACTACCAACCTCACCACTATTATAGTCCCTAATGATAGGAATTTCATATTGATCTCCAGTTATTACAGCCCCAAATGTTATATTTGGAATAATTTTGCATTGTTTCTCTGTAAGGTTTGGGTGAAATTACAAAGAACTGGGCTCAGGGGTCTGCTACCCAGCCTCCGTCACTCAGGTGCAGGGTACAAAGAACTGGGTTCAGGGGTCTGCTAGCCTTCCCCAGCCCCCATCATTCAGGTGCAGGGTGTCTTTGACGAGAACGCAGCCTGAGCCACAGCTGCTAACAAGGTCAGATGACAGTGGGCTAGGGAGGCTTACAGGCAACCCAGGCTACTGTGAACAGCTTGTGGTGGATGCAGTGGGAATCCAGGGTGTGGAGAGCTGGCTTCTCTTTGAGTGGGGCAGGCAGTAGAAGGTCAGAGGAAAAGCCAAGGGCACAGTGAGGCCAGCAGAGTGGAATTCAGACACTTTTTGATAAACGGACTGATATGGGTTGGGGCCCCAACTGTTGCAGGAGCAATGTTCACCCAAATCCTTCACCCCAGGTTTCCTTGAAGTCCTTTATAAATGTTGCTGTTCTCATTAAGCAGGGCATTTCATCCTGATTTCAGATTATATCCCCAAGCACTAGTCTTGGAACCATTAGGTTTCTGAAAGATGAGATGTTATTTCAACAATAGCTCAAGGCAAAGACTGAGCTCCTGTCCTTCAGTGTTGATCCAGCCATGGAGCCCTTGGGTGCAAGGCCAGCCTAGATATTCTTCCTTCCCCTAATGGTGCTTAGGCTCTGCTTGCAGCTAGGTGGGCATCCCAAATCTAAGAGTAAGCAACTCAATTGGGTTGAGTGCACCTTCAGTGAGGGAAACACATACAGGTTCACTTAGACACAGCAAGCTCACCACATTACACTGAGGATGGCATTTATTCCCCTAACTGGTTAAAAGGAGAACTGCCTAAGATGATTGATCTACTCTGTAGACATTTTTGCAACAGATAGAAATAACTAGCACTTTCCACTGAGAGTAGGCAGTGTCCGAGTCCTATTACTGTACTGTGTTGGGCTATTCCTGTCCCTTGTCAGCTCTGGGGGCTTGGAGCACCCCCAGGCACAGAGTGGGATGGGAATGAGGGTGGGTGAGTATAAGATGACTGACAAAATTCTGAAGTACATATACTTAACTTTCATCTCTTCCTGACGTCCGTTTTTAGATTGGCTGAAGATAGATGGCTGAGCTTTGAGAGCGAGGACAATGGCAAAGAGAGCAGCCTTATTCTTTAAGTTTTTCTTTTCCTGTTGTTTGTTTGTTTGTTTTCATTACTTTGGCTGCCGTTCGTGGCATGGAGGATCTTAGTTCCCTGAGCAGGGATTGAACCTGTCCCTGCTGCGTCAGGAGCTTAGAGCCTTAACCACTGGAACACTAGGGATGCCCCAGCAGTCTTGTTGAAAGGTGTTGGGGGGATGGTATTAGATGGCTTCAAGAAAGTTAAGGATTTGCTCCTAAATGTGGACTTGGAGCAGTGGACGTGGAGCCATGTGTGGATGAGTGAGGGGTAAGTCAGCCCAGGACAAAGCACAGTCAATTACCGAGGCGGGTGAGGATTCACCCCTGCTGCCTGACTGATTCCTAGCGCCATGTGGTCTCTCCTTCTAAGTAGCTGACTGCATGTGCTCCCGTTTTGGAGCTGGCGAGAAGGTGTTTGCCGGAAGAAGATCCTGGGGAAGTCTCTACCCCAGGTTCTGGAATAAGCAGAAGACAGCCCTGCTCCCCAGCATAGTGACAGCTGAAAGTCACGAGGGAGCCTTCTGTTTGGGTGTCATGACCTTTCCTGTCACATCTCTGCATTGTGGCAGGCTGCTGGGGAGGAGATTGGTGTGACAGGCTCACCTTTCAGCATGCCTCAATCACACCACTTAGATTGCAGGCAGGAAGAGGCAGGAGAGAGAGGCGAGCTGGTCATGTTTCCTAAACACCCTCTTCTCTCCATCAGGACCAGGTCACAGAGGTCACCTGTCATGTGCGAACATCCTGACGATAAGGGGAGGCCTGTCCCTAATCCCTCGAGTGTGGCGTTTGCATGGGTTATTAAAGAAGGGGTGTTTATCTCACCTGGGCCATTGTCCACACACACACATCCCAAGCCCCCCTAACAAGCCCCTCAGCTAAGATGCCCGCCTCAGTGAGAATCCAGCCTTCACAGTGGGGAACTCTTGATTTTTAATTATGCCGGAAACCACTTTCTCTTCTCCTTCCTTTTAAAAATGATAAATGACTTAAGGAGAAGCAGACACAATTGTGTGTTTTCAGTATCGTGTAGGAGATTTGGAGGAAGAATTATGATGGGTTGAATTTGAATTTGCTTAGCTTTGACTAAGATAAATTGTCACTAAAATCATAAGTTTGCATATTTTCACAATCAAGCCCATTTCACTTTTGAAACTAGCTATTCTTTATAGGGTTTTTGTCAGCAACAGGGAAGAAATGGGATGATAATGATCAGATTAGAAAAATACCATTAAAAGCACTGAGACAGTTGATTTGCTGGGTTGAAATATTTGGTTAGGATGCTGTTCTCCTTGCTTTCCCTATAGCAGGAAGTGTGAGGAAACTGTTTCTGTGGCCACTGCTGTTGAAACTGAAATTATTCCTTGTCATAGCAAGCGCTATGATGTTCTACAAATAATGGAAATTGACCTTTGTTCACATCATTATACAAAATACATTTCTAAGTCATCTTCATAATGCCCAGATAAAGACAATGGACTTACTCTGGACAAAATTTTCCTAAAGATGATATATTTGTAATTAATTGTATGCATAGACCACCTCTGAAATAATATAGTAGAAACTGGTAACTTTGCCTCCCTCTGTGAAGAAAAACTGGATGATTGGAAGGGTGGGCTATTATTTAATCATTTTAAAACTAGCCATTAGAATATTACCTATTAAAATGAAAACTTAAAAATTCTTTTAAATATTTTTCTTTACTGAAAAGTGGATACCATGCTGTGACTATGTGTGGTTGACCCATTGTATATATTCAGTCCCTCTGGCTTGAGTTGAAGACAGGCACAGAGATGTAGGCTCAGGCATGAAAGGAGTAACAGAAGCAAAATCTATCAGAATGATTGTCCCAGCACATCTCCCCGGAACATCTATGATTGTACTTGGCTGCATGCCGATGTTAATTTAAACGTGAATTTAAGATCAACCACCACTTATTATTTATCTTATAAATGTGTTCCTAGTAGGACAACATTTAGAAGTGTTGATAAAGGAAGTCACCCATAATCTAACTGCTCAGAAATCATTGTTGTTAACCTTTTAAAATATATCTGTATAGGCCCTTCTCTATGTTTATCTCTTTACATATGTGACTGTGTCTCTGTGTATGGCCACGTGTGACCATATCAACTAAATTCCCTCTAAGGACCAGGCAGATAACATAAATGTGTAAACTTAGAGAATGATGAGGATTATGCTAAACTGGAGAATTTACACCTAGCCTAAAAGTACTCAAAGTTGTAAAAATAGGCTGCCAAATGTAACAATCTGTAGGTGGGGTTTAGCTTGTAGGGCACTGGTTTGTTTCACAAGAGGTCACCAAGATGATTGTTTTCTTCTATATCCTTTCAGAGATATTCTCTGTGTGTGTGTGTGCATTTTATATGTGCACAGACACATGAACCCATTCCTTCCCGCTTTTTTTTGTTAAGCAAGTGGTAGCATGTCAGTTGCAGTTTTAACTCTAGACTCAGCTGAACCTTTTGGCTGCACTATCATCCTGTCTGTATTATCACTTGTTACCTCTCTTCTGATCTCCTCCTTCATTCTTTTTGATCTTCTTCTGGGGGTGTAGGGGTTCAACCCTACTATAGTATATTTGCATTTCTTTTATGGTAAAAAATATCTTCACTTTATACCTTATATAATTTCATACCCTCTTCTCTTCACTTTAAATCTTAAATTGTACCAAGTTCCGTTTTATTTTCTTCCCCCTGCCTTGTTAGTATCACCATCACTCATCAGTTATGATTATCTTCAGATTCTATTAGCATGTTGTTATGCCTGCTGCAAAAATCCTATGACATGTTAAATAGCACTAAGCCTGAGGTTGACCCTTGGGTCACCCTATTAGACTCAACCACCTTCCCTAAATTGAATACTATGTCATCCATCATTGTATATTCTAAATGCTCTTGCCAACAGCTTTTAGCTATCAGGAGCTCCTTTCAGTATCTACCACCTGCTACCAACCCCCATCTAACCGTGTAACAAATTTAATGAAGAATCTTGTTCCACTAATAAGATTATTAGGCATGCTTCTGTTGACAGTGCACACATTGGCAGCTTTTCTTAAGAGCTTTTTAAAAAATTGCTTGGCTGCAGATAATTTGTATAAAAGAGCCATTTCTTCCAAAGCGCTTAGAGTGAACAAAGTGAATAGAACTGAGTTCTTATCTTGATTTGATTGATGTATCATCTTGATTTAACTACTGAGCCTTGATTTCCTTGTTGATAAAACAGGGTTAATAATATCCACTCCAGTTATGTCACGGGGTTATTGGAATAAACTTACAAAACAAATGCAAAAACGACCTTGTTAATTGCTATATGCGTTGATCCTTTTCCACTCTAGGGCTGCTCCACAGTAAGCTGAGAAAATCAGTAGCATTGGATTTACACTTAAGCTATTTTAAAATTGCAATTTCCCCTTGAAATTTCTTACTTTCCTTTAGCCTCTTTCCTAATACTCTTTATACAGCAGATGACTTTGACCTGAGACTCTAGGCAAAAGCTTTCTCCATGTCAGTGTCAAACTCCAAAATCCTAACTTTCAGTCTTTCTTTCATGACTTCATTGAAGACGACAGACTCAAGTCGTTCCTGCTGGTGCACCTTATCGTCTATTACCTGCCTTCTCTCACCTCGCTGACTTTGCTCTATCTTTCTTTTTAAAAAATATTTATTTATTTGTTTGACTCTGCTGGGTCTCAGTTGCAGCATGAGGGATCTTTAGTTGTGGCATTCAAATTCTCAGTTGCGGCAAGAGGGATCTAGTTCCCCAACTAGGGATCAAAACTCGGCCCACTGCATTGGGAGTGCAGAGTCTTAGCCACTGGATTGTCAGAAAAGTCCCTGATCTGTCTCTCTAAGGTATAATTTCCCTCCTCCTCTATTGGCTCCTTCTCTCCCTCAAGTGTACTCGTGTTTCTTTTTCTAAAATCCTTTCCTTAATGCAGCTCTTCCCTCAAGACTAGCACTCATTTTCTCTTTCTTATCTCACCACTATATATCTGTTCCTCACGGTCCCTTCCCACTCACTCTGGCCTTAGCTTCTTGCAGTCCATCCCTCCATAATGTCCTGTGGCATCTTGATGCCTTGAAAGCCACATTCTAATATTCAGACTTGCTAGTTTTAACTTAGTTCTCATCTTACTTGAATATTTTTAAACTTCATTTAACATTATTGGCAATAAAGCTTATTTGTTGTTCAGTTGCTCTGTCGTGTCCAACTCTTTGTGACCCCATGGACTGTAGCATAGGACTGCCAGGCTTCCCTGTCCTTCACTATCTGCCAGAGTTTGCTCAAACTCAAGTCCATCGAGTCAGTGATGCCATCCAACCATCTCATCCTCTGTCACCCGTTCCCCTCCTGCCTTCAATCTTTCCCAGCACCAGGGTCTTATCCAATAAGTTGGCTCTTTGCATCAGGTGGCCAAAGTATTGGAACTTCAGTTTCACCATCAGTCCTTCCAATGAATATTCAGGGTTGATTGCCTTTAGGATTGACTGGTTTGATCTCCTTGCTGTCCAAGGGACTCTCAAGAGTCTTCTCTAGCACCAGTTTGAAAGCATCAACTCTTTGGCACTCTGCCTTCTTTATGGTCCAACTCTCACATCTCTACATGAATACTGGAAAAATCATAGCTTTGACTGTATGAACCTTTGTTGGCAAAGTGATGTCTCTGCTTTTTAATATGCTGTCTAGGTTTGTTATAGCTTTTATTCCAAGGAGTAAGCGTCTTTTAATTTCTTGGCTCTAGTCACCATCTCCAGTGATTTTGGAGCCCAAGAAAATAAAGTCTGTCACTGTTTTCATTTTTTTCCCCCATCTATTTGTTTTATGACTTTATGTGATGGGACTGGATGCCATGATCTTTGTTTTTTGAATGTTGAATTTTAAGCCAGCTTTTTCACTTTCCTCTTTCACCTTCATCAAGAGGTTCTTCAGTTCCTGTTTGCTTTCTGCCATTAGGACTGTATCATCTGCAAATCTGAAGTTATTGATATTCCTCCAAGCAATCTTGATTTCAGTTTGTGCTTCATCCAGCCTGGCACTTTACGTGATGTATTCTGCATATTATTACATTCTCAATTAAGGCTGGTTTCTCTTTTTTCTGCTTCTAGGTTCTGTTCCCAAACCTTGATGGTCTTATCAAATTACATGTCTTCTATGGATAATCCCCTAATACTAGGTTATATCCTAATTGCAGCCCGCATTTCCAGCAATCGACAAGACAGCTCCATATGCAGGTCATGATGAAGTCATTCAAACTCAACATTTCAAAGTCAAACTCCTCATCTCCTCAATGCTAATCTGTACACTTGTTCTCCCTATTTCCATTCAGATGGTTTTTACTATAAACTGACAATTACTACTAAAGCTGCAAAATGAGGAATTAGGTGGAGAGAAAATCAGGAAGAATATTAGAGTAGTAGTAGGCCAAGTGAAATTAGCATGAACCACAAGAGAAAACTAGGCAGGGGGCAAGAAACTGACATCATGCATTTTGCTTAAAATGGAGTCAGAAGATCCACTAAGGACTTCTTAGTATGCCAGTGTTTGTATTTTGAGTCTTCAGTCAAGGCTCCTGATTGGTAGATACAAAGCTTAGGCCTGCATCCCCAGTAATTTGTTGTTTTAAAACTGCTGTGTGATAAATATATCTCTTTTAGACTATCTAATTCCTTATACTCACATTTAAAATTTATACATTCTTCATTATCCCCTCTTACTATGAAATATTTTAAACATACAGAGAAGTATAGATAACAGATACTTCATTACCATTAATCACCTTGCCACTTTGTCATATTTTTGCAGCCATTTATAAAGCATTTTATCTTGAAATAATTTTAGACTTAAAGATTGCAAAAATAATATATACTTCATCTTACATTCTCAGTTGTTAACCCTGTGGTTTACAAAACTATAGCACAATGATTGAAACCAGAAAATTAACACTGATACAATACTCTTAACTAACATACAGACCTTATTTATATGTTACCAGTTTTACCCGCTAATGTCCTATATTGCCTCTAGGATAGCTCCTCATCTTCTTTTTTTTAATGATTTGATTTGACCCTTTAAAAAATACTGGCCAGTTATTTTGTGGAATGTCTCTTAATTTAGATTTGTCAGGGGAAACAGTGGAAACAGTGGCTGACTTTATTTTTTTGGGCTCCAAAATCACTGCAGATGGTGACTCCAGCCATGAAATTCAAAGACACTTACTCCTTGGAAGGAAAGTTATGACCTAGACAGCATATTAAAAAGCAGAGACATTACTTTGTCAACAAAGCTCCATCTAGTCAAGGCTATGGTTTTTCCAGTAGTTATGTGTGAGAGTTGGACTATAAAGAAAGCTGAGCACCGAAGAATTGATGCTTTTGAACTGTGGTGTTGGAGAAAACTCTTGAGAGTCCCTTGGAGTGCAAAGAGATCCAACCAGTCCATCCTAAAGGAGATCAGTCCTGGGTGTTCATTGGAAGGACTGATGTTGAAGTTGAAACTCCAATACTTTGGCCACCTGATGCGAAGAGCTGACTCATTTGAAAGACCCTGATGCTGGGAAAGATTGAGGGCAGGAGGAGAAGGGGACGACAGATGATGAGATGGTTGGATGGCATCACTGACTCAATGGACATGGGTTTGGGTAGACTCCGGCAGTTGCTGATGGACAGGGAGGCCTGGCGTGCTGTGGTTCATGAGGTCGCAGAGTCGGACACAACTGAGCGACTGAACTGAACTAAACTGAACTGATGTTGAAATTCCTGGTATGCATTTTTAGCAAGAACAGCACAGAAGTGACTTCGTGCCCTTTTTGGTCCATCACATCAGGATGTTCTCAATGTTGATGTGTTCCATTACTGGTGATGTTCATTTTGATCACTTGGCTGAAGAGGTGCTTTCCAGGTTTCTCCACTGAGAAATTACTCTTTTTCCCTTTGCAATTGGTAAGTATGTTTAAGTATCTTTTGTAGAAATATACTGACTATGCAAATAGCCTATTTTTCACTATATCTTAAACATCCATTAAGGACTCTTGTGGCCACAATGATTATGTTGGTTTTTGCCCAATGGTGTTTTCATTCTCTTGATGTCAGACCATATCAACCCTGTATATGTTCTCATTCATGACTTTTATCTTGACTACATGTATATGGATCCATAAATAATCCATAATAATAATAAAATAATCCATAATCCATAAATAATGTAGTTTGGGTATATTTTATAGCACTAAGTGAAGTGAGTGAAGTCGCTCAGTCGTGTCCGACTCTTTGCAACCCCATGGACTGTAGCCTATCAGGCTCCTGCATCCATGGGATTTTCAGGCAAGAGTGCTGGAGTGGATTGCCATTTCCTTCTCCAGGGGATCTAATGTTTGTATATATATATATATATATATATATATATATATATATATATAAAAAACTATACTTTTACAAATTCACATAGGTACATATGGCTCGACATCTCATTATTTTAACTGCTGTATAATATCCCATTGTAGGATTATATTAAATTTATTTATTTTTCATTGCTTAATAGATGTTTGACTGTACCCAATTTTTGTTGTTATGAGCATGTTCTTTTTTTAAATTGGAGAATTGCTTTACAATGTTGTGTTGATTTCTGTCGTATAGCAATGTGAATCAGCCATAAATATACTCTTGAACCTCTCTCCCACCTCCTCCCCCCCATCCCACCTCTAGGTTGTCACAGAGTAAATATATTCTTGTAAGCTATCTGCATGAACTGTTATGTTCCACTGGATTACATACTTGAGGTATAATTACTAGGCCTTAATGTATGCATGTTCTCAACCTCATTAGCTTTCGTCTCTAAGACGTTTGTTTTTATTTATGCTACTACCAGTCTTGTGTATCCCTATGTCTATACATCTTCACCAAATCTTGGTTTTATTAGACATTTAAGTTTTTGCTTATAGGAGTGAAGTGGTTTTTGTTGTTTTTATCTGCGTTTCCCTGTGTATTAGTGAGGCTGAACATCTTTTAATGTTTATTAGCCATTTTCTCCTGTAAATTGCTTGTAATTTTCTGCCCATTATTCTATTGGATTGTTGTTCTCTTATTAATTTGAAGATTTTTACAAGTTTCACCTACTGGCACTTTGCTAGTTATCTGTGATGCAAGTATCTTCTCTCAGTTGATGACTGGTTTTCTTGTCTTCTTTATTTATTTATTTATTTTTTTATGGATTGTTTTCTAACCTTGCTCAAAGTATCTTTTCATCCTTCTCATTTTAATTCAGTCTTCCAAGTGGGTTTCCTAATTGGGCATATTAATGAAGTAGCCTTTGACATACTACTCATAAATCAATTTCTTTTAACTAAATTTTTTTCACCTAGAGTTTGAAAAAACTGGATGAGTTTAAAATGAATTTTTGGATTCAAGGATCAGAAATGCACTCAGAGATGTTTGAAACAAAAACAAAAAAAGAAAGAAAGAAATCAAAAAGCAACTTTGATCCTGTCACAAGTGAAGTATAGCCTTCATCTATTTCTTTGTAATAGAATCTGAAGCTGGGAAGCAGGGCTCTTTGAAATATGTAATATCCAATTTAAAATTCACTGAATTTTTAGAAATAAAGAACTAGAAGGAATCACAGGGACCATCTGGTTCAACCCTCTCATTTTACAGGAAATAGAGGCTCAGAGAGATGAAATGAAATATTTAGGGTTGAGATCTAGTTTCTTTGCCCCCAAAGATTCTGATTTTTGAAAGGATGGATTTAGCCCTTCATTCTCTCAAGGGAATGAGACTCTCACAATTTGACTTGGGCACACATAATATCCTGTAAGTTTCCCTCTTTTTTTGATGTATGACTGTCTCCCACCCCCCTGCCATTTACTATCACTCTTGGAATTGAATATAAGTCCTGGTCAAATGCTTTGGACATATAGCAGTTCATATTCTGCTGAACCTAATGGAGATTATGAATCAGTCTGCAGAATGAATGGGGACTTCCGTTTTCTCTTTGTTTTCTTTCTTCTTTTTTTTCTTTTATTAAGATCCATTTCCCTTCTCTAGGGAGAGAATACAATAATATTCTTTCTCGGAATTAGGAAACTTCGGTTAGAAATAAATCTCTCCGAATGGTTAGCTGAGAGTCCCTTGAGCAAGACTGAAAGGCCCCCATATTTTTTCCCACTTATTTTTCTTATACAGAGTCTGCATCTAAATGGCCTAAAGGTTTATTTTGGTTAAATCAGTTTTCTTTTCTAAATAAAGTGCTAAATGAGGGGTTATGTTTCTAGTTAGAGTCCTTCTTGGTGCTAAATGTCTATGAATCTAGGATAAGATACATCAAAAGGGCTTTGAGAAAAAGCAGAGCAAGCAACTGAATATAGAAATCCTTTGGGATTCCTAGTAATGACTATCGATCCTAACTGCCCGGTGTTGTTAAATCACCTCTGGATTTCCCTTAAGCTACTTTATGTACTAATTGTCAGATTTCTCTGTGTCCTTTCTTTAAATTACAGCTCTCCACAAACAACTTTGCATGCTAGAAACCAGATAGCTACCCCCTCAAAGACATGTCTCCTTTGTTCATTAGTGTCGCCTAATGATGACAGTGAGGAAAATGGTGGTGATAAAAATAAACTAGTCATGCTCACTACATGCCAGACCATGCTCCAAGTATTTCATATGTATTAATAGCTCACTTAATCCTTACAAGCCTAGGAAGTAAGTTATCCTTATTTTCTGCATTTTATAGAGGGAGGCATGGAGAGGTTATGTGATTTATCTAGAGTCACACTGTTTATCAGTTAGGATCCAAATAGATCATAGATGGTGCATAAAAATAGTTAACTTGGGAGGGTCTGAGTAGATGAGGGGAGTGAGCAGTCAATCAAACTCTGGAGGAGAGAGGTATGCAACAAGGTATGCTCCTTGCAAGGAGCAGTGATCTCTGAGGGGTAGAGGCACTGTTAGCCCATGGCAGCTTTTCAGGGAAGGAGCCAAGGTAATAAACACCCTAATCCCTTTCCCATCCCTCTGGGCTCCAGCCAGGAGTCTTCAGTGGTAGACTTGGCAGACTTCATCAGAAGTTCCAGTTTACTGAAGCCTGTTGATGTCATCTACACAGCCTAGCATCAGAGCAGAGATGCAGGGTTCATCTGGCACAGATCACACAGTAAGTAGGAGCTAGGATTTGAATTCAGGCAGTCCAACTCCAAAGTCCTTAACCACTATGCCATATAGTGCCTTGTAGAAAGAGGAGGCAGCGTAGCGCACACGGACTAGCATGTAACTAGAATGTGTAAAATAACTACGCTAAGAGGCAGTGGCCTGCTCTATAGCACAGGGAACTCTGCTCAGTATTATGTAACAACCTACATGGGAAAAGAATTTGAAGGAAGAATAGATACATGTATATGTATAACATGTATGTGAATCACTTTGCTGTACATCCGAAACTAACACAACATTGTTATACTCCAATATAAAATAAAAAGTTAAAAAAAGAGGCAATGATTGGTTCAGTAAATCACTGAACAGGTTCACATACCACTAATATTTGTTGGTGTTTGTTCTGATGGCAAAAGAACCAACAGTACCATGTTGATTTCATTATTTATTTGTATGTGCCTAACAATTCAGAGAGATTTGCAATCGCAAAGAGTCGGACACGACTGAGCGACTGAACTGAACTGAACCGAACTGAACAATTCAGAAAGGATTCCAAGCTATTGGACTCATCTCCCCCTCCATCATTAATCATGTAATCAGCACTTAATCATATAATCACATAAGATCATAATCATGATCTTTTCCTTTTAGGTTGAGGAAATCATGAATCTTTTCCTTTTAGGTTGAGCAAAAAAATCTACTGATTTCCCTCCAATTACATATGCTTTCTTGTAGTTGTATTCTCTTGTTGAATTATTCCAAAATAATTGGATTAATGTAAATTGAGCTGAGTACAGAATCAAATTTTATAAGCAGTTACCAGTTGCTTCAAGAATCACTCATTGCTGCAATAAAATATTTTGATATGATTGGTGTTTTCCAGTTAGTTTCTATTTTACATGATAGAAAAATCCTGGGGCACTGTGTGATAGCTCTGGGGTACAAAAACTGGCATAAGGAATCTTTGATTCTGTATGAAAAGTAATTGAGGCAAGGAATAGTGGGTGAGTTCCATCCTGGTAAAGTGGCCTAAGGGCAGATTTCATATCAGAGGCTTCATCAAGGAGGCTGCCCAAAGGGAACACAGCCTTAAGGACAGAGGACAAAAAATAGACTTAGGAGAAAACAGAGTGATGTTTGAAAAAGATATGTATGTCTTTGATTTTCTTTTTTAAATGTTCATGTTTGAAAAACTGCCAGTGGGGGTAAGAATTCTGATTCAAATACAACTGTACAAGTGGCAATTTATTATAAAGTTTCCAAAGCAAAGGGTAATGCAAGAAAGGTAGTTACAATGCTCTCTGGCTTCTTTAAGTTATACGTACTATCAGCATTTGCCCAGCTGCTCCAGAGGGAAAAATCCCTAGGACTCAGAGAGCAGGGAGTTCTCTTTAAATAAAGGAACTCACTGTATAAGAAAAGAATCGCTAAGGTCCTATGGTTGAAGACCTTTCCTCTCAATTACAGAAAAAATAACAAAGCAAAGAATAGAAGTGTGCTTCACTCTCATTTTTTGAGATGCGAGCTACATTAAATTGCCAAAGAATGTGGAGGTCAATTCCAGCCTTATGGATTGATCGCAAAGCAATGGTGAGGATTGCTCAGGACTCAGTGAACTGTCACCAAAGGGATGACACGCTGGAGCACTGGTATGTTCAGTGGGTGGCACCCTGTCAACAAGGTCTGGGAGTGGGGAACCACTCTGTGGAGTGTGGTGGGCTTGCTGTAGCAGGGGAGCTTGTGGCCAGAGATTACAGTTCTGTGTTCCTACCTCTTCCCCTTCCTTCAGGAAGAGAAAGTTGCCAGCTGCTTCACATTCAAGCAAGGACAGAAACTAGTTTTGAAGCACCGTTTCCTTATTCTTTAACAGAATCGCTTGTGTGGCCCCACTGGAGTTGTGTGCGTAGATGAGTAGGTATTGTGATATGGAGAGAGAGATGATTGAGGTACTGGGACCCGACCTCACTCAGCCTTCCCAGAGTTGGCTGGCTCACTTGGGTGTGGCTATTTACATGAACTAAAAAACTGATCACTAGGAGGGTAACACCCAGGGCTCAGGTCTTTGAGGAGGGGTCTGATGAGGAGGAAGAGGTCACCTTGTCTTGAAGAACTACCAGGAGGAATTCTCTTTGGCATTCATGGCAGGCAGCTAGAACTCAGGCCTCAGCTGTGGCATCTTGCTTCCAACTCTCTTCTTTGGATAGCTTTCTTGGCACTTCCCCTTCCTCTGCCCTGTATCTTCTCGGTTGATCATGGCCTGAATTTCCATTTCCTCATGTATGTGAGACGACCTATGAAGCCTCCCCACCTGACTCACCCTGGATCCTGGTAGATGCAGCAGAGTAAGAAAATAAATGAGCCAGAATCCAAAGGGTACTGGCTGATTTGGCAGGAGGCCTCTTTATTGAACTTAAACATGGGGCGTGAACATCCTAGTCCTAAATCACTGCAGCCACTTTAGTCTCTGTGGTTCCTATGGGAACCAGAAACATCAGCCAGCTTCTCTGCACTAGGAACATGATTCATTAGTCATGCCTCATCAGCAGCGCCCAGGTTCAGTCAGTGCCTGTGCTAGACTGGACTTGCTTTCCAGATACCTCAAGGGCCTGAGTGACTCCAGGACAGAGCGTAGAAAGGGTGTTTGGGTCATGGATAGACCAGAAGTCATGCAGTCACTGCCTCAATCTCTAGGAATTACTGGTGTGAGTTATTATTTTTTAAGCTTTTTATTGGAGTGTAGTTGTGTTAGTTTTTGCTGTATAGCAAAGTGAATCAGCTATATGTGTACATATATCCCTTCTTTTTTGGGTTTCCTTCCCATTTAGGTCACCGCAGAGCACTGAGTAAAGTTCCCTGTGCTATACAGTAGGTTCTTATTAGTTATCTCTTTTATACATAGTAATGTGTATATTTGTATCCCAAACTGTATAGATTAATCCTTGTTTGTAGAGCATGTAGTCCCCACTCTGATAAAAGCTCCTCTATTTTTAAAGTTGTTCATAAAATAATATAAAGAATGGTTAGACATTTTATCCTGTGCCAGGAGATTTAAATTCCTGGGTGGAATGGATTGAATGAGTAAAATTTTAATGTATGTATTTTAAAAGTAATTTTATTTACTTATTTTTGGCTGTGCTGGGTCTTTGTTGCTACGTGGGCTTTTCTCTAGTTGTAGGGACTACGCTCTAGTTTCTGTTCACGGGCTTCTCATTATAGTGGTTTCTCTTGTTGTGGAACATGGGGGCTAGAATGCGTGGATTTCAGTAGTTGCGACACATGGGCCAATAGCTGTGGTTCCCAGGTTCCAGAGCTCAGGCTCAGCAGTTGTGACACATGGGCTTAGTTGTTCCGAGGCTTCTAGGATCTTCCTGGATCAGGGATCAAACCCAGGTCTCCTGCATTGGCAAGTGGATTCTTTACCATTGAGCCACCAGGGAAGCCCTAATCTATTTTTTAAAACCCAAAAACTATAGGACAAAGGTCAAGGAATAAAGATCCTTTATAATATTGCTGTCTTTGCAGATTTTTTTTTGTTTGTTTTTGAAATTTGATTCAGAAGCTGCCAGGCTTCTCTTGGAAAGGTTTCTGCTGGTCTTGACATTCTTCAGTGAGCATTTGTGGGGAGCTGCTTGGTGTCGCCTGGTGCAGATTCCTGAGACAGACAGCACAATGAACATATTCCTACTTGGCAGAGTGATTGATGCACTCAGTGTTACGTAGGTTTATGGGGATACCCAGATTGAAATGGTGCCCTGCCTTATGATTTGCACCTGTGCAGCAGAGCGGACTCAGAATAGGACTTTTCAGAGAGGCTGGTACCTTTTCAGCACTAATGCTCTTTCCCTGAGATCATTAGATCAAAGAGAAAGTATTAGGATTTAAGGACAATGAAACTGGATTGAATTATGCAATTGCATACTGTGCTGAGGAAAAAGAAATCACCAGGTATGCTCCAAACAACTGAGGGAAAATCACCTTTTTCGTTACTTTGAAGAGAGTGGGCTTGAGCTCCAAAGCTCCTTCGTTTCCTTAAATTGGGAAGGAATGCTGTGATCTCTTTTGAGGTGACCTCAAGTCACTGCATTTGAGTTTTAAGCAAGAGCTCTTCTAGAGCAGGTCACTCCCTCCGACATGGGTGTGGAGTTCTTTCTCTCCTGTCAAGTGAAGATTTCATGAGAGTGATAAGATAAGAGTGGAACTGGTGAGACATGCTGTTCACTGTGCACCTGTGGAGGGACCCATAGGAGGTCCAAAAGCCATGGGCATTTACAGGTCCTCTACGTGTCAGGCAAGAGGAAGGCTATATTATACTGTCCCTGCCCTCAAGGCACTCTCTCCTTACAGTGGCTTTGGAGACCTGAAGCTGCTGGCGCTTCAATTTGGTAATATTAGGATATGATTAAAGATTAAACTCAAAGTATTTATTAGATATAAATAAATCTTGAGCCAAGTGACATGTTATTACTCTTCAGAAATTATCCTAGCCTTCAACAGACTTGAACCTGAGACAATAAGGGATCAGAAAATAATATCTGAGCAAATACTATTGAAAGCTTTAGTAATCAGGCAGCTGAAGGCTGCTACTGCCTGAAGATTTTGTTCGCAATGAAGACACTATTGTGGTTTATGGAGGAAATCAGATCTCTCTAAACTTCCTTTCCTCCCTTTGGTCCCCAGCTGCAGAGTTGCTTCAGTGGCTTTCTTTGTAGTAGTCATTGGCTCTGAATACTGTCCACCTCTTTTCTAATTCATTTATTCTTATATATGTTCAATAACTATATGAGTGCCTCCCATATGTGACATATTGTGCTAGGCGTGGGAGAAGGAGCATAAAGCAAGGTTATGCTTCCTGACCCGTGGAACTTACTTTCTTGCTGGAGAGACAGATGTTAAACACATAATCACATATTGAGCGAAGTGGATGTGTTAACTGGGTGAAGGCAAAATACTTGTTGTAAGAGTGTATAACGGAGGACTTGCCCTGGTCTGAAGAAGCAGGGAAGCTTTTTAGAGTGAGGGATGTCTGAGCTGAACTTTGAAAGATGAGTAGGAATTAACATTTGACAAAGGAATAGGGGTAAACATGTCAGCCAGAAAGAGCAACTTGTGCAAAGGCCTGGAGCAGGAGAGATCAGGAAGGGGTTTGATGGAGATTAGCCTGTATCACTGCTATGATAATGAGAAGCCTTCAGTGGATTTTAAGTTTCATTGAAACATGAACTAATTTGCACTTGAAGCTTAGGTTACAGAGAATGGTCTAGAGGAAGGAGAGACTGCAGGCAATCATGCCGGTGCAGAGAAGAAATGAAGTCTCCTGAAACAGTGTGTAGGAGATGGAGGAAGTGAACAGATTTGGGAGGTGCTTGCTGCTGCTGCTAAGTTGCTTCAGTCGTGTCCGACTCTGTGCAGCCCCATAGACGGCAGCCCACCAGGCTCCCCCATCCCTGGGATTGTCCAGGCAAGAATACTGGAGTGGGTTGGCACTTCCTTCTCCGTGGTGGGTGCTTAGGAGGTAAAATAAGACTTGGAGATTGATTAGGTCCAGGGGTGAGCCAGGCTATGTTAGAGAAGGACCAGGTTTGGTGGGAAGAAGGAGATGATGAGTTGAGAGCTAGACTTGAAATTTTGAGGTGCCTCTGACACAAGTGGAGATATTCAGTAGACACATGCCCACTAGAAGAACATTGATAGCTGAATAACCCAATAGTCATTCCTAACTCCCTCTTTCCTGTCTCAATTCTCATGATCGAATAAACCAGAAACATCCTTTTTCCAGTCTCACAGACAGAGGTGACCATGTCACTAAACTGTGACCAGTGAAACAAGGGGGAAGCATATTGGTGGATCTTTGAATTCCCTGATGAAAGGAAGAGATGCAAGAGAGGAATTGCTTCATCAAGAGAAATAAAAGCATATATTTA
Source organism: Bos indicus (assembly GCF_029378745.1). NCBI lineage: Eukaryota > Metazoa > Chordata > Mammalia > Artiodactyla > Bovidae > Bos > Bos indicus. The sequence goes on from NC_091769.1 coordinate 70,758,640, forward strand.
CACAAAAATGTGTATACAAATGTTCATAGTAGCAATATTCATAATAGAAAGACAGTAGAAATAACATGAATATTCAACAAAATAGGTGAGCAAAATGTGTCCAAATGTGTGGCAGATGATTTCAGTTTTATTGACTTACCAAGTCCCTCCACTGAATAGATTTTCAGTTTGAAACAGAAGTGGGGGAGAGAGTTATCAGAAGGAAAAGCGGTAAAGAATGGGATAAAGATATCAGTCAAGAGTTTAAAATGTGATATTATCTCAGATATGGCAATTTATAAACAGCATGCTCACTCCTTTCACTGTAAGTTGCCAGTCACCAACAAGATGAACAATGTGCCTTTCTTTAAGAGAAATTGGAATCTTCATATTCTGCATGTTTTCTCTGAGATATACTGTAAAGCAAATACTTCAGACACATTGATTCAGCCTTCCAATGTGATGGTTCTCCTTAAAGCCAGGTGTTCACAGCTCCCCGTCAGTCCTCCCTGAGGTGGGTGACCTGTCTAAGCAACTGCTTTGGCATCAGGAGGACTGAATCCAAATACCAGTCAGAGCCAGGGAAAATACACAGTAAGCTCAACATCTAAGTGTCAATCGAAATGGTAAATATGTGACGTGCATGCTATTAACACACACCTCTCTTCGCCCATGGCAGACATCACTAATCCATTGCATTGCTTTTTTCCTACCAGATCCAGACGTGGCTTTGGAACCTTTCTCCAAAAGGGCCTTCAGACAATTGATCAGTTTAGCTCATGAGGAGAATCCAGGTTGCTGTTTTTGGTCCAGGAGGTCAACTTAAGAAGTCCAATTTTTTGTAACCACTAATGTATGATAAAACATTTTAGTGTTGTCCATTTAAGTCACTTAATACAGACACTTTACCTTTGGACCCTTCCTCCTTATAAATTCTATCCTTTGTAAGTTGGGTTTCCCAGGTGGCACTGCTGTTACAGAACCCACTTGTCAATGCAGGAGGCATAAGAGATGCGGTTTTTCAATCCCTGTTTTGAGGAGATCCCCTGGAGGAGGGCATGGCAACTCACTACGGTATTCTTGCTTGGAGAATCCCATGGGCAGTGGAGCTTGGCGGGCTATAGTACATAGGTTTGCAAAGAGTGGGACACAACTGAAGCGACTTAGCCTCCTTTGTAAATTAGGGACAGTGGGTGCAGTGGAAAGCTATTGCCCTTTAGGTTAGAATGCCTACTAATGACTGTGAGTCAGCCACTTAATGCTTCCTGACCTCACTTTTAATCAACTGTAAGATGGGGAGTCTTCAGTAGAAACACTTCAGTGTGTCTGGACAGTGACATTTATGTAAAATTCATAATGTGTTGTCTGTATTTTTGGGTCACCAGCAACTATAAAACACTCCATTTAGCTTTTGAAAAACGATTTGGAAAGCTTTGCCTCAACTTGCCTATTCTTGGTCAGGTTTTTCTGACTTAATAGTCTTGTTAAGCACCACTTAAAATCTAACCAGAATCCAGGGCTCTTATTATCTCTTAATCCTTACATTAATTGCATATATATTAGACAACCTGGTTCTATTTGCTTAAAGTTTACACCACTTTCCCCTTCATTGGCATTCAGCCGAGCATCTCTAGAATGTAGTCATTCTGCACAGATGAAGGGAAATGTGACCTCAGCTCCCCTGAGCTGAATGCTTTCTCAATTATACCCACTGATTTTTTTTAAATTTAGCTTTGGAATATTTAAAGTCAGACATTTGTTGACCTGCTACTTTCACATGGTTTCAGTACGGATGCTAACTCCAGGGTCCTGTGGGATAAAGAAAACAAAATAATTTTGATTTCTTTTTTGGTGCCTTTAGCCCATTCCTCAGATACTGTTTTGGTACCATCCCAGGGATACTGAGTTTCATGGTTTAAAAGTAAACATGATTTGTCTTAGAAACAGAAATTTACATCTCTTTAGGTGGTATTTATAGGGTATAACTCCTAGTCAATTGTTTAATTAGAGTGGTCAGTAAATCCTGCTAAGTTTTACACATTACACAGGGTCAGAAGGAAAGTCAAGGTCAGTAACCAAAGTGAGGTGTTGACTGTTGCTTGGGTTGTGTCTAATCAGTAACCAAAGCAACCAACTGACACACATGTAATGGAGTGTGATTGTCAGACATTGGCTGAGCATCAGGCTAGGTCCTGGGGATGTCCAGCGTTCTGAAGGACAATGAGAGAATGAGTTTGTTTGGAGCCAGGGTTCACATAGGGTGTTAGAAGAGAGGACTTGGGACAGCAGGCTGGGGCCAGGCCTCAGATCCATTTGAGTTCTAGGCCGTGGCATTGGAGCTTTTTCTGGTGTGTCGACAGCATCTGTTGACTGCTTTTAGATGGCGTTAAAAAAAAAAAAATCTCTCAGTGTTGTGAGGGATGAACTGCAGTTGTGGAGAGACCAGAGCTAGGGGAAATATTTAGGACAGATTTAACTACAGTTTTAGTTGCAATATTAATTTTTTTTTCTTTTTTAAGTCTAAGGGCAAAGAAACAAGTTAAATGCCATCAAGCAGATGGGATGAAGGAAAAACCAGGCAGCCAAGAATTTACCACTGTGAAAAGTTTTCATTTTGACTGACTACTTGTGAGAAATAAAGGATTGGATCTGGACTGTAATAGACTCGCATATCCACAGATCATCTGGGTTTGCAAGTGGGTTTTAGTATTAAACCTGAGAGTTTCCCATGTGAAGACAATGTGCTCTTGTCCATCTCTGCATCTTCAGAGCACAGTGCCCGGTCAACTCTGGGGCTTGACACATTTCCTTGAGTAATTGAAAGCCATTAAAGATAAGAATGGATAAACAACAGAATTGCCAGAAGAAAGATAAAAGAAGAGAATAAAAAGGCGATCCAGAGAAACAGGAAAGAGGTCATTCCAAATCCTCCGTATGGCAAAAGCTGGAGACTAAGAGGTATCTAACTTGTCAACACCCACTGTATTGCAAGTGGCAAGGTCAGAGTCAGGTCTGCCTACCTTAGTGAAAGGGGAGTTATGATGAGGATTCCCAGGAAGATCAAGGAAGACAGGAAGTGACCTCAGTGTAGTTAAGTCTTTGATTTTCTGGTCACCTGGTCGTTTATTCAACAAAAGTTAACCAGCTCCTACTCTGAGGAAAGCTAAGCAGTTGGGATGTTTGGGTTAAGGCAGCATTTGCAAGTCATGATGGATGAACAAGCAGGATGTTAGCAGATAGGCAAAGTACTGGGGAACTGCTGGAGCAAACTACAGACCAGCAGCCTACAGAAGTGTGGTGTTTGGCTGATACAGTTACATGGCCTCCCTGAGTAGTCTGGGCTTCTTCCCAGAGTGACTGTTGTGTTCCCAGGGCAAATGTCACAGAGACAGGAAGTGCGGGCTCCCAGTTTCTTAATGCTTGGGCTTGGAAATGGACCCAGCATCACTTCCACCATATTCTATTGGTCAAGCAGTATTATGGACTGAATTGTTTACCCCCCAAATTCTTATGTTGAAGCTCCAATCCCTTGTATCTCAGAAGTGTGTTTGGAGATAGAGTCTTTTTAAAGAGGTAATTAAGTGAAAATAGAGTCATTTCAGTGGGCCTTATACCAATATGACCCGTGTCCTTACAAGCTGTGTGCACATAGAGGAGCAGCCATGGTGAGAGCATGGGGGGAAGATAGCTGCCTGCCAGCCAAGGAGAGAGGCCTCAGAAAAAAACCAAACCTGCCCACCCCTAAATCTTGGGTTTCTAGTCTCCAGAACTATGAGAAAAGCAATTTCTGTTGTATAAGCCACCGAGTCTATGGTATTTTGTTATAGCTGCTTGAGTGGACGGACACACCACTGAAGGGTTTGGGGTCGTGGTGGGGGTGACTCCGTCTCTCCCCTTCTCTCTCTGGGGCCAGCATGACTGTTGTGCTGAAGGCTAATAGTCAGAGGCTGGAGTCCAGATAAGCAGTTCTTTCAGTAGTCAGATGAATGGGCAGGTAATGAACAGATATATTTGGAATATGAGGACCCGACAAAGCAGACATACAACTTCAAGATGTGAAATTGGTAGTGTTTGGTGACTGCATATTTTAGGTAGTGGTTGATGCGGGGTTGCGGGGGGAAGTTCCTCAGAGGGAAAGGCCAATGAATACCAGATGGAGAATAACAGGGTCCTATGGAGGAGGAGTTTGGTTGGCCACATTCCAGTAGAGTCTTTCATTGACAGAAATTGATAATGACAGGAAGTAATACAAAATGCATATGGGCGTGCCTCAGAAATTAGAGCCCCTTAATTAAGCTTCCTCCGTGTAGGCTAAAGCTCAGTTTCATAGAGTGGGGGATGGTTGGCAGAGGGCATCCTCTCCTTTTCTAGATAACCCTCTGCCAAGGGGGCCCTGAACACACCCCTACTATACCCAGGATGCACCAACCAGAGAGGGTAGCTCTGTGACCATTTCGGCTGGTCTCTGGCCTTACAGACATGTCCAGGAGCAGGGACAGAGACAGAACCTCCTCTGCCTCCCTGCTGCTGCCAACCGAGCCAGCTCTGAGGATTCCATCACCATTCTATTGATGCCCTGGTCGACTTTGTTAATAAGGCACCACTGCAAAACAGCTATGATGGTAAAACCATAGGTATGGGGCAATCTTTGACCAGGGAAAATAGATTAACATGGAATCTGTGATCATTCTTAGTAAGAACTAAAGTTGACTTTTTCTTTAGAAATATTAAGGGGAAAAGAGGGGGGAAAAAACGAAGCAAATGAATAGAACAGAAAAAAATACCAAGAAGATGTTTACTTCCTCTAGGAAAGGAAGTGTTTTCTGGTGCTTTGGAAAAGGCATTTGCATATAACAAAGCCCCTTCTGGCTGAGGCCAGCATGGCTCAAGCTACCGGCTCAGAGTTAATTATAAGTCATTTCTCTTCTTTAACTAAAGCAGTGTCTCTCCCACTGCACCTTTCTTGCTTTGATGCTGCTTGCACTGGAAACTGAGAAAATCACTTTTCCTCATTCATGAATACCATTTCATACTTTCTTAATTGAAGCAGATTCTCTTTCTCAAATACTGGAATACAAATTAGGAAGCAGAAAAAAAAAAGGATGAAACGAATTTACAAAATGTGAGCACAAATGAATGTCATTTGATCTATTCTCCCTCAGACCCCGCTTTTCCTAATTTCTAGTTTCTGCTAGGAGGCCTGAGCTGGGTGCAGTGCCCTGGGCTTCCATGACCTGTTGACAGCCAGCTAGAGTGCTCCTCTTTCCAAATAGTATCTCTGCCAAGCTGCAGACCCACTATGTCTCACATGGCAACTGTACCAGGAATTCTTCCCCTAAAAGATGGAAGAGGTGATGTATTTTGATTAATAGACAAAAAAAAAAAAAAAAAGAATCTGGATCGTTTCACTTAAGATTACAACCCCCACCACTCACGGTGTGCACATTAGAGTGCCACTGGGGTTTTCTTTCCCTGACTCTTAGATCACTGGCCAGCACTTTTATTCTAACGTTTGGACGTGAACACAGTGATGCCACTCTGGGCACAAACAGTGCTCAGCTCTCACTCTCTCTCTTTTTTTTTTCTTTTTCTTCTCAGCTCAGCATGAGATGTGTCTGAAAATGGCCTGGATGTAATTACTAACAGTGTTACCTCTCTGCTGAAGCCTGTAATTCCCTCTTGATTAAGATGGTGATATTGATTTGGCTGGGAGTGCATGCAAATAAACTGTGACCTGGGGAGAGGTGTAGTTTTTCAGTTTGCTGTGTGTTTGTGATTGCGGGCTAGTAGTCAAGTTTACCCCACCCATATGGTTTGACTGCAGTGTTTGCATGGATTAATACCTGTCTTCTAGGCTCATATGAAAACTACAGCCATCAAAAGTTCTCATCTGGAGCCTTTATTTAGCTTGTGCCTATCAATCACAGCCATCTCTGTGCTTAACATATATCAGAGATCTTCAAGAAGAATGGGCTCTCTCAGTCAGGCTGGCTGTCAAAGGTCATGGTACTTCAGAAGGAGACAGGTGGAGGAGGGGATTGAGAAAGTATGTCAAGGCGATGGAGTGATTTGGTAATTGACGACCACAAAAGAGTCTGTACTATATTCGCCAGTTAGGCATTGAAGCACATGATCCCTTAAAATAAATGACCACTAGTTCATACTCATTTAGGACAAAATTTGCAACCATCAGTCCTTTTAGGGCTAAGAAAAGGAAATGCTTCATGAGGACATAACTATACCTACCATTCAAACAGACATCATGTTACCTGGAAAGAAGGATCAGATGGATGAGTGCCATTGAAAGTGAATCTGGGGCCTGTGGGTTGGCAGGGATTCCTTGGTGAAAGTAATTTAGAAAATATGTAATTTAAATGAAATAGGTGTCTGAATTAAAATAGGTGCTTTTGGGGGGGATTTTCCCCACCCCATGGTATTACTTTGTTTGAAATTAAGGAGACAAAAGAGACCTGACAATAGATGTACCTGACAACTAGAGGTAATACCTGATCCTAGGGTGATTCTTTATTGTTGTTGCTCAGAGGCTAAGTTGTGTTCAATTCTTAGTGACCCCAGGGACTGTAGCTCACCCCAGGGACTGTCCTCCACTATCTCCTAGACTTTGCTCAAATTCATGTCCATTGAATTGGTAATGCTGTCTAACCATCTCATCCTCTGCTGCGCTCTTCTCTTTTGGCCTTCAATCTTTCCCAGTATCAGGGTCTTTTCCACTAAGTCAGCCTTTCACATCAGGTGTCCAAAGTATTGGAGCTTCAGCTTCAGCAACAGTCCTTCCAATGAATATGCAGCATTGATTTCCTTTAGGATTGAACAAAGGTTGATTACCTTTGATCTCCTTGCAGTCCAAGGGACTCTCAAGAGTCTTGTCTAGCATCACAGTTTGAAAGCATTAATTCTTTGGCACTCAGCCTTCTTTATGGTCCAATTCTCACATCTATACATGGACACTGGAAAAATCTGTGGAATTAATTTGTTCCAAATGAAAGGAGACAAAAGAGACATGACAACTAGATGTAATACCTGATTCTTTATTAGAGGAGAAAAATGCTACAAAAGAAATTATTAGATCAACTGACAAAGTTGGAATATGAAAAAGAGATTAGATAAAATTATTAAATTAAGATTAAAATGACTAAAGTTGACAACTGTGTGTGGTTGCATTGGAGAATATCCCGATTTTAGGAGATTTATGTGATGTATACAACTTACTCTCAAATGATGAAAATTATATGTATATATTATATATGTTGTATATATATGAACATGAGAGGGAGAGAAAAAGAAGACAAATGACAAAATAAATGGGTGAAATGATAATAGTACAATAGGATAATCTGGGTATTGGGTATAGGAGTGTTTGCTTTTTTTTTTTTCTATTCTTGCAATTTTTTTTATAGGTTTGAAATTATTTCCAAATAAAAAGTAAAAAAAGAGAAAAGCTTGTCTAATTCAAAGCTTTTTTGCCATGGGATAAGTAAAAATTCTGGCCTTGCTTTTTTGGTGTCTTTGAAAAAAATGTTTTTGGATCCCACCAAAAAAAGATACCCCACATCCAAGGGCAAAGGAGAAGCCCCAAAAAGATGGTAGGAGGGGTGGAATCATTTTTAGAATCAAAGCCCATACCCACCAGAGATGCTCAGAGGACTCAAACAAAACTTTGTGCATACCAGTAGAACCCACAAAGACTGAGCCAGACCTGCCTTTGAGTGCTTGAGTGTCTCCTGTGGAGGTATGGGTCAGCAGTGGCCTGCCGCAAGGGCAGGTGCTCTGAGTGCAGCAGACCTGGGTATGGCATAAGCCCTCTTGGAGGAGGTTACCATTAACCCTACCATAGAGCCACCAGAACTTACAAAGAACTGGGGAAACAGACTCTTGGAAGGCACAAACAAAATCTTGTGTGCACCAGGACCCAGGAGAAATGAGCAGTGACCCCTCAAGAGACTGGCCCCCACTTGCCCATGAGTGTCTGAGAGTCTCCAGCGGAGGCGTGGCTTGGTGGTGGCCTGCTGCATGATTGGGGGCACTGAGTCTTTCAGTGCACACACAGTGCTTTTTGAAGGAGGTCACCATTATCTTCATTATCTCCACCATAGTTTGGCCTCACGTCAAGTGACAGGGAAGGAACACGGCCCCGCCCAAGCGCAGAAAACTGAATTAAAGATTTACTGAGCATTTCCCTGCCCATCAGAAGAAGGTCCAGTTTCCCCCTCAGTCAGTCTCTCCCATCAGGAAGCTTCCATAGGCTTCTTATCCTTCTTCATCAGAAGGCAGACAGAATGAAAACCACAATCACAGAAAACTAATCAAACTGATGACATTGACCACAGCCTTGTCTAACTCAATGAAACTATGAGCCATGCCGTGTAGGGCCACCCAGGATGGAAGGGTCATGGTGGAGAGGTCTAACAAAAAGTGGTCCACTGGAGAAGGGAATGGCATGCCACTTCAGTATTCTTGCCTTGAGAACCCCATGAACAGTATGAAAATGCAAAAAGATAGGAAACTGAAAGAAGAACTCCCCAGGTCAGTAGGTGCCCAATAAGCTACTGGAGAACAGTGGAGAAATAACTCCAGAAAGAATGAAGAGAGGGAACCAAAGCAAAAACAATGCCCACTTGTGGTGTTGATGACTGGTGATGGAAGTAAAGTCCAATGCTGTAAAGAACAACATTGCATAGGAACCTGGAATGGTAGGTCCATAAATCAAGGTAAATTGAAAGTGGTCAAACAGGAGATGGCAAGAATGAACATCGACATTTTAGGAATCAGTGAGCTAAAATGGACTGGAATGGGTGAATTTAACTCAGATGACCGTTATATCTACTATTGTGAGCAAAAATCCCTTAGAAGAAATGGTGTACCCGCCATAATCAACAAAAGAGTCTGAAATGCAGTACTTGGATGCAGTCTCAAAAATGACACAATGATCTCTGTTCATTTCCAAGGCAAATCATTCAATATCACAGTAATCCAAGTCTATGCCCCAAGCAGTAATGCTGAAGAAGCTGCAGGTGAACGGTTCTATGAAGACCTACAAGACCTTCTAGAACTAACACCCAAAAATGTCCTTTTCATTATAGGGGACTGGAATGCAAAAGTAGGAAGTCAAGAGATACCTGCAGTAATAGGAAAATTTGGCCTTAGAGTACGAAATGAACCAGGGCAAAGGCTAACAGAGTTTTGCCAAGAGAATGCAATGGTCATAGCAAACACCCTCTTCCAACAACACAAGAGAAGATTCTACACAAGAACATCACTAGATGGTCAATACTGAAATCAGATTGATTATATTCTTTGCAGCCAAAGATAGAGAAGTTCTATACAGTCAGCAAAAATAAGACCAGGAGCTGACTATGGCTCAGGTCATGAACACCTTATTGCCAAATTTAGACTTAAATTGAAGAAAGCAAGGAAAACTACTAGACCATTCAGGTATGACCTAAATCAAATCCCTTACGATTATACAGTGGAAGTGACAAACAGATTCAAGGGATTAGATCTGATAGACAGAGTGCCTGAAGAACTCTGGATGGAGGTTCATGACATTGTACAGGAGGCAGTGATCAAGACCATCCCCAAGACAACCATTTGCAAAAAGGCAAAATTGTTGTCTGAGGAGGCCTTACAAATAGCTGAGGAAAGAAGAGAAGCAAAAGGCAAAGAAAAGGAAAGATATAGCCATTTGAATGCAGAATTCCAAAGAATAGCAAGAATAGATAAGAAAGCCTTCCTCAGTGATCAGTGCAAAGAAATAGAAGAAAATAATAGAATGGGAAAGACTAGAGATCTCTTCAAGAAAATTAGAGATACCAAGGGAACATTTCATGCATAGATGGGCACAATAAAGGACAGAAATGGTATGGACCTAACAGAAGCAGAAGATATTAAGAAGAGGAGGCAAGAATACACAGAAGAACTATACAAAAAAGATCTTCATGACCCAGATAATCATGAAGGTGTGATCACTCACCTAGAGCCAGACATTCTGGAATGTGAAGTCAAATGGGTCTTAGGAAGCATCACTATGAACAAAGCTAGTGGAGGCGATGGAATTCCAGTTGAGCTATTTCAAATCCTAAAAGATGAAGCTGTGAAAGTCCTGCACTCAATATGCCAGCAAATTTGGAAAACTCAGCAATGGCCACAGGACTGGAAAAGGTCAGTTTTCATTCCAATCCCAAAGAAAGGCAATGCCAAAGAATGTTCAAACTGCCACACAATTGCACTCATCTCACATACTGGCAAGTGAAAGTGAAAGTCGCTCAGTCGGGTCTGACTCTTTGCAACCCCATGGACTATACAGTCCATGGAATTCTCCAGGCCAGAATACTGAAGTGGGTAGCTGTTCCCTTATCCAGGCAATCTTCCCAACACAGGGATCGAACCCAGGTCTCCCACATTGCAAGTGGATTCTTTACCAGCTGAGCCACAGGGGAAGCCCACATGCTGGCAAAGTAATGCTCAAAATTCTCCAAGTCAGGCTTCAACAATATGTGAACCATGAGCTTCCAGATGTTCAGGCTGGATTTAGAAAAGGCAGAGGAACCAGAGATCAAATTGCCAACATCCATTGGATCATCAAAAAAGCAAGAGAGTTCCAGAAAAACATGTACTTCTGTTTTATTGACTACACCAAAGCCTTTGACTATGTGGATCACAACAAACTGGAAAATTCTCTAAGAGATGGGAATACCAGACCACCTGACCTGCTTTCTGAGAAATCTGTATGCAGGTAGATCAAGGAGCATCAGTTAGAACTGGACATGGAACAACAGATTGGTTCCAAATTAGGAAAGGAGTATGTCAAGGCTGTATATATTGTCTCCCTGCTTATTTAACTTATATGCATAATACATCCTGTGAAATGCTGGGCTGGATGAAGCACAAGCTGGAATCAAGATTGCTGGAATAAATATTAATAACCTAAGATATGCAGATGACACCACCCTTATGGCAGAAAACAAAGAAGAACAAAAGAGCCTCTTGATGAAAGTGAAAGAGGGGAGTGAAAAGTTGGCTTAAAACTCAACATTCAGAAAACTAAGATCATGGCATCTGGTCCCATCACTTCATGGGAAATAGATGGGGAAACAGTGGAAACAGTGGCTGACTTTATTTTGTTTGGCTCCAAAATCACTGCAGATGGTGACTGCAGCCATGAAATTAAAGGATGCTTGTTCCTTGGAAGACAAGCTATGACCAACCCAGACAGCATATTAAAAAGCAGAGACATTGCTTTGCCAACAAAAGTTAATCTAGTCAAAGCTATGGTTTTTCCAGTAGTCATATGGATGTGAGAGTTGGACCACAAAGAAAGTTGAGCACTGAAAAATTGAAGAATTGATGCTTTTGAACTGTGGTGTTGGAGAAGACTCTTGAGAGTCCCTTGGACAGCAAGGATATCCAACCACTCAATCCTAAAGGAAATCAACCCTGAATATTCATTGGAAGGAATGTTTCTGAAGTTGAAGCTCCAATACTTTAGACACCTGATGTGAAAGGCCAACTTACTGAAAAAGACCCTGATACTGGGAAAGACTGAAGGCAGGAGGAGAAGGGAGTGACAGAGGATGAGATGTGGGATGGTATCACTCACTCATGGACATGAATTTGAGCAAGCTCAGGGATTTGGAGATGGACAGGGAAGCCTGGTGTTCTGCAGTCTTTGGGGTCACAAAGAGTTGGCAGACACAATTGAACGACTGAACTGAACTAATGTTTTGCTTTTCTCTTGTCTTCCTCTTTTTAACCGGACACTTAACTGGGAGAAGATGCCAAAACCTCATTTGTTGATAACATAGACGTTGGATTACTCAGAATATATGACAAGAGCAGACACACTTTAGTAAAAATCAAAGTGCTAACAGGCTGCAAGAAACATAAATCATGAGTGTGCATGCCTGTGCATGTTGACTTAGCTGCCAGGAATACTGTAGAAATCCTTACTCCATTCTCTGCTTCTGTCTCCTCTTTGCAAGCTTCCTCCTAGCAGTTAGAATTGCCTTCATCCAGTATTGGTTCCCTCTTATGCTGTCCTTATTCAAGCACTTAGAACCCCTCTGGTCCATCCTTTGTCCATTCTCATCTTCACATTCCTATAGTTTCCTACACTTCGTATCCAAACAGAACTTCCCTTCATCTCTGCTGTCACTCTAACTCTACCTTCACACATGTCAACCAACCCCAGCTCTCTGATGACTTGTATTTTCTTCCTTAGATATAATGTGACTTTTCTGACAATTTGTGAAAAAATGCATACTTATCACAGAAGATTTGGAAAACACAGAAAAGAAAGAAAATGAATGAGTCACTGATAATTCCACCAGTCCAGACAACCACTGTATTTTGATACATTTCCTCCTTTTTTTTCCCTCCATACATTTGTAAATGTGTAGAGATTATATACTTAAGGTCTTTTCTCTTTTTTTCCCACTTAACTCTCCACTGTGGTTTCATGAAACATCATTTACAAACATGATTTTTAACAATTGTATGATTTTTAGCTACAGGGAAGGACTTTAGGTTAATATCTGGCTGTTCTACAACATAGTTCTGCAACAGTGTTTAACTCATGCTATTATAAGTAAGGAGAGGGAAATGGCAACCCACTCCAGTTTTCTTGCCTGGAGAATTCCATGGACAGAGAAGCCTGGTGGGCTACAGTCCATGGGGTCACAAAGAGTTGGACACAGCTGAGTGACTAACACACACACATTATAAGTAAATCTATTTTTAAAAACCTTACACAAATTTTTAAAAAATAAATGACAGATAATTTTCCCTGGTTAAATTTATGGAAATTCAATAACAGTGCCAAGATGTGATTATTTACCAAAATGTGATTATTTTAAAGACTTTGCTACCTATTGCCCTGAAGAAAGATGAGATGCATTTACAGTATACTCCTGCCAAAAGTATATGTATATTTATGGCTTATGGCTTCCCTAGTAGCTCAGCTGGTAAAGAATCCACCTGCAATGCAGGAGACCCCAGTTTGGGAAGATCCCTTGGAGAAGAGATAGGCTACCCACTCCAGTATTCTTGGGCTTCCCTAGTGGCTCAACTGGTAAAGAATCCACTTGCAATGCGAGAGACCTGGGTTCGATCCCTGAGTTGGGAAGATCCTCTGGAGAAGGGAACGAATACCCACTCCAGTATTCTTCCCTGGAGAATTCCATGAACTATATCATCCATGGGATTGCAAAGAGTTGGACACGACTGAGCAACTTTCACTTTCACTTTCCTGCCAAAAAAGGCACATGGGTTTCACTGAACTCTGAAAGCATGAATATTTTTCATTTAAAAGAGATGTTTGTCATTCTGATAGTTGAAAAACAGTGTCTTGCTTTAATTTGTATCTCTCTCGGTTATATTTTTAGTGTGAACATTTGAACAGTTTTACACAATGTGTTTTGCCACTTTTCTCTGCTCACTTTTCTGCTCCACATTTCCTCAGTGCTTCCAGGCTCTGTCTTTACTCTTTTTGTAAATGTGACAGCTGTCCCCTCAGTGGTTGCCAGGATTAGTTTGGCTACTCTCCTTTGCTGCCACTTTCTTCCTTTACAAACCCACATGCAGGCCTCATAAAGCTGTTCCCCAGTTGGAGGACATTGAAAGAGTTATGTCATAGGGTATTTACGTTGCTTTCTTTGATGTATTACTGCTTCATCTATAATCTAAGTTCTCCAAAGGCAAGGCTTTTGCTTTTTAATAGATACAAAATGTTTCTTTGGGACTGGTTTCATTATCTATTGCTGTATAACAAACCAATCCAAAACTCTGAGGCTAACAACAATTTATTTTTCTCTCTCATGTATTTTTGGTGTGTTGTGTTAGGCTGTTCTTGCTTCAGGTCTCTCTTGCAATTGTAGCCAGAAGGTAAAAGAAACTAGATTTATCTGAAGAAACTAGACTTATTGAAGCATGTGCTGGATGTCCAAGATGACTTCTTGTCTCACATGTCTGACTCCTCATATGAGACAGCTGAAACACATAAGGCTGTCTGGGGCCCTCTCCTTCTCTCTCTCCTGTGGCTTCTTCACATCGCTGCATTGGGCTTCCCAAGGCATGGCAGTCTCAGGGTGTTTCAGCTTCTTCCCTGGTGGCTAGCTTCTCCCAGAAGAAGTACTGCAAAGAGATCAAGGTGGTATAAAGAAATTATCCTCCAATTAAAAATAAATTGAAGAGTGAGATCAAGGTGGAAGCTTCGAGGCTTCTTACGATACAGTGTTAGCAATCGTGCTGCATCACTTCAGCCATATTCTGTGATTCGAAGAGTGTCATCGTCTCGAAAGTGAGAGCCCTGCTTAAAGAGGAGGAACTACACAGGGGAGTAAATCCCAGGAAGCATGGTTGGAGGGGCGTCTTTGGAGACACACTACCCCAGGTGCCTAGCAGTGATTGTATTACTTCCATGTTTAGCATTCAGTGAACTCTTATTAAATGAACAGCCTAGAAACGGGAAATAAATTGTTTAGTGAAAAAGCCATTTGACCTTAATTTCCTTTCTGATGGGGAGGGCCCAGGGAGTAAGCCATGAAAAATGAGACTTTGACGTAGCTGCAATCTAATCTCAAAGAGCAAGTAACCTCAAAAAAATTCACTTATGGGTCTAATTGTATTCTACTGACAACTGGATATTTTATTCCAAGATTCTATTACCCTTAGTAATTTAACCAATATTTTCCTATTTATTCTCATTTTCTGCCTCTGAATAGGGAGGCTATTGCCTGGATACTAGGTCTCCCATCATCTCTGCTATCGATAAACATTATAAAATTACTTCAATTCAGTTCAGTTCATTTCAGTCGGTCAGTCATGTCTGACTCTTTGCGACCCCATGAACCGCAGCACACCAGGCCTCCCTGTCCATCAGCAACTCCCGGAGTCCACCCAAACCCATGTCCATCGAGTTGGTGATGCCATCCAACCATCTCATCCTCTGTCGTCCCCTTCTCTTCCTGCCCTCAATCTTTCCCAGCATCAGGGTCTTTTCAGATGAGTCAGCTCTTCACATTGGGTGGCCAAAGTATTGGAGTTTCAGCTTCAACATCCGTCCTTCCAATGAACACCCAGGACTGATCTCCTTTAGGATGGACTAGTTGGATCTCCTTGCAGTCCAAGGGACTCTCAAGAGTCTTCTCCAACACCACAGTTCAAAAGCATCAATTCTTTGGCACTCAGCTTTCTTTATAGTTCTACTCTCACATCCATACACGACCACTGGAAAAACCATAGCCTTGACTAGATGGCCTTTGTTGGCAAAGTAATGTTTCTGCTTTTTAATATGCTGTCTGCTGCTGTTGCTGCTGCTGCTGCTAAGTTGCTTCAGTTGTGTCTGACTCTGTGTGACCCCAGAGATGGCAGCCCACCTGGTTCCCCTGTCCCTGGGATTCTCCAGGCAAGAACACGGGAGTGGGTTGCCATTTCCTTCTCCAATGCATGAAAGTGAAAAGTGAAAGTGAAGTCACTCAGTTGTGTCCGACTCCTAGTGACCCCATGGACTGCAGCCTACCAGGCTCCTCCGTCCATGGGATTTTCCAGGCAAGAGTTCTGAAGTGGGGTGCCATTGCCTTCTCCAAATATGCTGTCTAATATGCTGTCTAGATTGGTCATAACTTTCCTTCCAAGGAGTAAGCATCTTTTAATTTCATGGCTGCAATCACCATCTGCTTCAGTGCCATTGAATATTCTTTTCTAATTCATAACATTAGAAGTTTGGTGTTGGTTACAGCAACAAATCATGTTCTCATGAGAGACTTGCATGTCAAGTTTTGTTTCTAAATATGGGTATATGAGTAGCAAGCAGGGGCAGCCATTGTGTTTCTGTCTGACTGAGTTAGGGATAGTTAGGTCAAGTCTGCTTTGGCCTAAAATATAAAATTAATCCATGCATTTCTCACACAGTAATAACTCCTGCTGTTGCCGCTGCTGCTGCTGCTAAGTCGCTTCAGTCATGTCTGACTCTGTACAACACCATAGACGGCAGCCCAGCAGGCTCCGCCGTCCCTGGAATTCTCCAGGCAAGAATACTGGAGTGGGTTGCCATTTCCTTCTCCAATGCGTGAAAGTGAAAAGTCAAAGTGAAGTCGCTTAGTCGTGTCCGACTCGTAGCGACCTCATGGACTGCAGCCTACCAGGCTCCTCTGTCCATGGGATTTTCCAGGCAAGAGTACTGGAATGGGGTGCTATTGCCTTCTCTGTAATAACTCCTACTGGTCTCCAAATAGAAAATGCATGGTACTCTAAGATTTCATTAATTCAATTAAAGATGACTCGTCATTAACTATGTTTATTTATATCTGATATACAGCAAAATGATTCAATTATACACAACACACACATATATAGGTATTATATATATATTTTTCATATTCTTTTCCAATATGGTTTATTATAGGATATTGAATATAGTTCCCCATGCTATACAGAAGGACCTTGTTATTTATCTATTTTATATATAGGTTAGTATCTGCTAATCCCAAACTCCTAATTTATCTTCCCCAATCCCCTTTCCCTTTTGGTAAACACGAGTTTGTCTTCTGTGAGTCTGTTTTGTGAACAAGTTCATCTGTATCATATTTCAGATTCCACATGTGAATGTGAGTGATAGTGTATAGTATTTGTCTTTCTCTTTCTGGCTTGAAGAAGTGAAGCTGCTTAGTTGTGTCTGACTCTTTGCGATCCCTACCAGGCTCCTCACTCCATGGGATTCTCCAGGCAAGAGTACTGGAGTGGGTTGCCATTTCCTTCTCCAGGGGATCTTCCCGACCCAGGGATCGAACCTGGGTCTCCCGCATTCCAGGCAGACACTTTAACCTCTAAGCCACCGATAATCTTTAGACCCATTCTAATGCCAATGCTGCAAATGGCATTATTCCATTCTTTTTTATTGCTGAGTAGTATTCTATTATATATATGACATAGCACATCTTCTTTATCTTCTTTATCCATTTATCTGTTGATGGACATTTAGGTTGCTTCCATGTCTATTGTAAATAGTACTGCTGTAAACACTGCGGTGCATGTATCTTTTCAAATTGATCTTTCTCTGGATATATGCCCAGGAGTGGAACAGCTAGATCATATGGCAACTCTATAGTTTTTAAAGGAACCTCTATTCTGTTTTCCATAGTGGCTACACCAATTTACATTCCTACCAACAGTGTTGGAGGGTTCCCTCTTCTTCACATCCTCTCCAACATTTATTATTTGTAGGCTTTTTGATGACATCCATTCTGACCAATGTGAGGTGATACCTCATTGTAGTTGAGATTTGCATTTCTCTAATAATTAGTGATTTTGAGCATCTTTTCATAAGCCTGTTGGCCATCTGTATGTCTTCTTTGGAGAAATGTCTATTCAGATTGTCTTCCCATTAAAAGAAACTGTATTTGGTTATTTCTTTTTGGCTATGCTGGGTCTGGCTATGCTTTTCTCTACTTGTGGTGAGCAGGGTCTGATGTCTAGTTGTCGTGTACAGGCATCTCATTGTGGTGACTTCTCTTGATGCGGACCATGGGGTCCAGGGCATGTGGGCTTCATTAGCTGAAGTGCAAGGGCTCTGTAGTTGCAGTCCCCAGGCTCTAGAGTACAGGCTCAGTAGTTGTGGCACACAGGGTTAGTTGCTCCATGACATGTGGTACCTTCCTGGACCAGGGATTGAACCCATGTCTCCTGCATTGGCAGGTGGATTCTTTACCACTGAGCCACCAGGGAAACCCTTCTGCCCATTTTTTGACTGGGTTATTTTTTTGTTATTGTGTTGCGTGAATCATTAACTATATTTAAGATTATACCACATGCCTTCTGGGAACTTAGAGCAGAAAGGGCATTAAGACATATAAACCTAGAGACCAAGCCAGGAAGCCCACACAGAAGGTCATGTAGATGCTGCAGGCATGAGATGCTACAGGGATTCGGAGTAGAAAGAAATTACTGACTAGGATGGCATCTGTCGGCTTCTGAAAGCGGTTTTGATAGATAAATTTGTGTAGTTTCAGAGCTGAAAACAGCCTCAACACAGAGCCCAACACAAATAGGAAAGGAATGGAGCTTTGTTTTTCTGGCAGCATATTCTAAGCATGCTTAGGTGGCCTGGGGAGAACAAAGCCGGTTAACCCGCTTCATGCCCTCTAAACAGAAACCAGACACCCAGAGGAGGAGCCCCACGGAAGGAAGGCGGCCTCCTGTCCTCGCAGTGTGTGCCAACATGTGAAACATCAGTAGGTGTGGTGGTTTCTCTGCTGTAGGTTTGCAGGTCCCTGGTGGGCAGGGAGGGCAGGCAGAGGAACAATTCCAGCACACATCAGGAAACAAATGTTCGAATGTTCATTTGGGGGCCTTGAATGGCACGCACTGGCTGGGCTCAGGAGATGGCAGAGGTTCTCAGCAGGGAAGCAGTTAATGTGTTACAGCACACTTTTAAAGCCAGAGGAATCTCACCGTCCCCTGCCCCCATCTGAGGCTGGCTTCTAGCTGAGTTTAGGGGATTTGGAAGGGATTTGAGGTGGGTGTGGTTCTGGGGGTTCGGTTTCTAGGAAAGAAAACAATCCTTTTCTTTGACCTTCCAAGTGATTCAGATCAGCGCCTCCTTGGCGCGAGGCCTTTTCTAGGCAGTTTGCAGTGAGGGTAGCCCCTTGACTTCAGTTTCATGCCGCTTCTCTCCATCAGCGGCCTGCATTCTGTGTGGGGAGACTGGGGATTCAGAGCTCACTCTCTTGACTCCTGTATTGGCTGAGGCTTGAGATGCTCAAAACCCAGCTCAGTGCCTGACTCCTCAGATAATTGCTTTGTCCCCCTTCTCTGTATATGCTGAAGGTGACGAGGCCTCCTTTCACACATGGAAAATGGCAAAATTGCAGGGGCTTAAGGAAGGACTTGTAACTAGTGGTTGGATGGTCTGGAGCCACACTTTGGAATTGTCACCTGATCCCAGATGGCATGCATCATGCTCTCCAGAAGGAAGTTGAAAAGCAAGAATCAAAGAAACCAGGGACAAAGGAATGTACAATAAACTCCCTCACAAACCGGGGATTTGATTAATCTCGATGGAGTCATGAATCTGACTGAGGAGAATTCTGTTTTTTAAGTACCCCACGATGCGTGGTGCCCCTCTGTCGAAACAGAAATCCTATCATGTACTGGGTGCAGCCCTCTGCTCGCAGCTCTGATGTTATAACATGATTGGACTGTGCACTTTGTAGCTAAAAAAGAAACCATTTTTACAAAGCATCTGCAATAAAAGTGTAGACGAGGTTATCAGGTAGCTTTTGAAATCTGAAAAGACTCAATATAAGAAAGATAATTTTTTGTTTTATTGCTAAGGAAACACAGATTTTGTTTAATCAATGGAGCATAAACAGGTTTAACTGCAAAATCAATAAAATTCGAGGTAGACAAGCCACCCTGAGTGATAAGGACTAACTGTTCCATCTGGAGTCAGGGTGCAGAGAATCACTGTGAAAAGCAGGAAGGACAGCAATGGTGCTTAGAATACAGGGGACATAAAAACCTTCAAAGGGACCTGCTAGAGATGTAAATTCCCAGAGATTTTGAGATGTCAAACTCATTTTGAGGGTAAAACCCCAGAATTTTAAGTACACACAGCAGGTAATACTGATTCTCGGGTCACAGGTTGAGATGTGAGCTAGAGTTCTAAACTGGATCTTGATCTTCCCTGCCAAAGTGCCAACATAGAGACTCAGAATCCAGGGAATTTAAAACCAGTCATCAAGATCCTTCCCTGAAGCTCTCCCAACATCCTCACTGAATCAAGCAGCCTATTAGTGAAGGAAGGTATTTGACTGTGAGCTACAGAAGTTTCGAAAATAATGATTTAAACCTAAGGAGGATTTTTATTTTTGGGGGAGGGGAGAGGATAAATAAGAAGTCTCGAGGTAGGCAATCCAGCTGTAGCAGGTTGGATGATGTGTGATGGGCTAAGTTGCTTCAGATGTGTCCAATTTTTGCAACCCCATGGAACTGTAGCCCACCAGACTCCTCTGTCCATGGGATTCTCCAGGCAAGAATACTGGAGTGGGTTGCTGTTTCCTTCTCCAGGGGATCTTCCTGACCCAGGGATCAAACCTGCGTCTCTTATGTCTCCTGCACTGGCAGGTGGGTTCTTTATCACTTGTGCCACCTGGGAAGCCCCTCCAAAAGGTACGTCCACGTCCAAATCCCTGAAACTCTGAATGCTACCTTATTTGGAGAAAGGATCTTTGTAGATGTAATTATCTTGAGATTATCCTGGATTCCTGGATGGCAGTGGCTGCTGCAAGCTCCTCACTGCCTCCATTGACTGATTTGACAGTTATATTACTTTGTTGTAGAACATACTTATATGAAACAGGATTCCTTGAGCCAAGATTTTGCATTTAGTGGTTCTCAATGTGGAGATATTTGCAATGTGGAGACATTTTTAGTTGTCATAACTCTGTTGGGGAAGGAGTGGAAGATGGTGGTGCTACAGATATTTAGAAGGTAGAGGCCAAGGGTGCTGCTAAACATATTATAGTATATAAAACAGCCCCCAGGACGAAGAATTATCCAACCCTAGACGTCAGTAGAAATGAGTTGAGAAAACCTAATATAGTTCAGTTCAGTCGCTCAGTCATGTCTGACTCTTTGCGACCCAATGAATCACAGCACGCCAGGCCTCCCTGTCCATCATCAACTCCCGGAGTTCACTCAGACTCACTGTCCATCGAGTTGGTGATGCCATCCAGCCATCTCATCCTCTGTCGTCCCCTTTTCCTCCTGCCCTCAATCCCTCCCAGCATCAGAGTCTTTTCCAATGAGTCAACTCTTCGCATGAGGTGGCCAAACTACTGGAGTTTCAGCTTTAGCGTTATTCCTTCCAAAGAACACCCAGGACTGATCTCCTTTAGAATAGACTGGTTGGATCTCCTTGCTGTCCAAGGGACTCTCAAGAGTCTTCTTCAACACCACAGTTCAAAAGCATCAA
Source organism: Bos indicus (assembly GCF_029378745.1). NCBI lineage: Eukaryota > Metazoa > Chordata > Mammalia > Artiodactyla > Bovidae > Bos > Bos indicus. The sequence continues at coordinate 70,779,608 of NC_091769.1, forward strand.
TTCTTCAGCGCTCAGCCTTCTTCACAGTCCAACTCTCACATCCATACATGACCACAGGAAAAACCATAGCCTTGACTAGATGGACCTTTGCTGGCAAAATAATATCTCTGCTTTTGAATATGCTATCTAGGTTGGTCATAACTTTCCTTCCAAGGAGTAAGTAAACAATAATAAATAGCCTTAAAAAAAATTAAAGAGCTTAATAAGTTAGAGAAGGAGACATATAGTATGACATCCTTTTATGTGGAATCTAAAAAGAAATGATACGAATGATTTACAAAACAGAACGAGACTCACAGACTTATAAAATGAACTTATGGTGGCTGGAGGGAAGGGATCATTAATGAGTTTGGGATGGTCATGTACACACTGCTATATTTAAAATAACCAACAAAGTCCTACTACATAACGCAGGGAACTCTGCTCAGTGTTACATGGCAGCCTGGATGGGAGGGGGGTTTGGGAGAGAACAGATACATGTATGTGTATGGTGGAGTCTCTGGGCTGTTCACCTGAAACTATCACAACATTGTTAATTGGCTAATAAAAATAAAAAGTTCAAAAGAAAGAAAGGACTTAAGTTAAAAATACAAAAAACTTTTTCTTAATGTCCTTCCAAGTCTTCCATGAAAGCGGAGGAGGCATATAAGGCACAAGTTGGCTGCTTGCTCTGGATGGAATTATTATTGTTATTATTTTTGTCTGAATGAGGAATATTCTATTTCTAGGTAAGACAACAGCAAGTAAAGTTTTTTTTAAAATAAATAGTTTGTATTTTCACAGTGTTGTCTTGCATGCATTCTGCGCAACTTTTAAATGGGCAGCACTTGGTGTTCCCACCACTGTCTGCATTAGTCATCCCAACAGCACTTCATGGGAGGGGAATGGCTGAGACCAGCCTGTCTGGATCTTCTGACAAGTCCCAAATGATCCTCTGACCATCAAGTGGGGTGGTTTGCTTCCTATTCAGTACAAGGGGCATCAAGGCTTTTGAGATAGCCAGTTATTAATCACTGTGAACACATCAGCACATATTTGTCAAAGGGGTTAAAGCTGTTACACAATGTAACCAGACATTTTTGAGAAAATTTGTGTAATGCCATGAACTAATGGTATTGGTTTATACTGTGTGATTTTTCCTTTCCATTTGCTGGCCTCTTCAGTTCACATCCAGGTGAGGATCTCTTAAGTCGATTAACTTAAATCCAAGAGAGATAACATTATTGTCTGAAGCATTACAAACAAGCAGGGGAAGGCTTCATCTTTTAGGCTTCAGTTAGTTTACAATAAGTTGTATTCAAATCAGTTGATTGCATACAAATCAAGTGCATCAAATACTGTTCTTTGACAGTTTTCAAGTTGCTTCATCATCTTTCAACTGCAGCATTTGCCCTTAGTCCTCCAGGGTTAAGAGACAGATCAATGAGATGTTTAATAATCGTTATACCTCCTTGGATGCTCCAAGAGAAAAAGTTGGTAAAAACATCTGTGGAGAATCCAGTCCTTAACTGCCTGGAAGGATTAACCACATGAGACAACCCTTATGAATCATGTTTATTCCTCTTTCAGGCACTTTTTGTATCCAAGCTTTGCAAAAGCCCAAATTCAAAAGATAAGTTTCCTTTCCTGAGTATTGTCATTTACATAACTCTAGACCTTGGAGTTTAAGCTCATAAAAGCCAGTACATAAATGTTCTTCTTAAGCTTTTTAAAATTGGAGATGATCTTTAGAGCATTTGCATTCTGGGCAGGGAAGTCTATTAAATCTCTGCTTTCAGCTGTGGAATATAACTGAGTTTGGCTAGCTGCTTGATGATTAAGACTGAATTCTCTCTGGGCAGAGAGAATTTCTGCTGGGGTCTCTGACCCATGGTTAAGTAATGCAAATATATGTGGGCTTGTATGGCAAATTATTCCTATACCAATGGAGAAATGTGTGGAATTGATTTTGCTTGTTTCTTAGTTTCCATGTGGATGAATCTTTTCTATTTCTCCTGCCTTTTTCCTTCCTGTCTTGTTTCCCACCATTTCTGCTAACGCATTGACCTGATGTTGAGTGATTTCCTAGTTAAAAAAAAAACAGACTACAATGCTACTTCTAGTTGCAGATGGACTTGCTTGGTCACATTTTTTACTCTGACTTAAAAAAAACAGTTGTGCTTGGAAGCCTTTGGTTTGATAGGAAAGCCTTCTCAAAGTCCATACTACTGAGTGTCCTTGGGTTATCTTAGAAATTCCCATTTGGAACTTTTACAGTCTCTGTTATTTGTGCTGGTTTAGGATATCTCTTATCCAATTAACTGCAAAAGGCATGCGTTTTAATCCCTAGTGCTTCAGTCAAGAAAGAGTTTCACAATTTGCACAGCTAGAACCATGTAATTTGGGTAAGTCATTTAAACTCTATGGGTCTGTTTCCTTATCTATAACATTCAAGGTGTAAAATTATATGATTCTATGATTTATTTTCCCATGAGCACATTTCCCTTTGTTGAATTGAAGATGAAAGTCTGTAGTGCACACCAGAACTAAATAAAATCCAGTTTATAGACTTGAGATAATATACTAGTTCCCCACCATTTATTTGATTTTGAACTACTATATACCTTTCTGAAGTGAGTTCTTTTTTTTTTTTTTTCATTTTAAAATATTTTTAAAATTTATTTTTTTTGAAGGATAGTGGATTTACAGTATGTTCATTTCTGCTGTACAGCAAAATGACTCAGTTATATACACACACACACACATATATATATATATTCTTTTATATATATTTATATATATTATATAATTTATAATATATATAATATATATTATATATATAAAAGAATAATTTATAATTATTATTATAATTATATTTTAATTTATTATTAAATTATTAATATAATTAAATTATAATTATTATTATAATAATTTATAATATATATAATATATATTATATATATAAAAGAATATATATATATATGTGTGAGTGTGTGTATATAACTGAGTCATTTTGCTGTACAGCAGAAATGAACATACTGTAAATCCACTATCCTTCAAAAAAAAATTTTTTTTTTAATATTTTAAAATGAAAAAAAAAAAAAAAAAGAACTCACTTCAGAAAGGTATATAGTAGAATTGGACACGACTGAGCAACTGATCTGATCTGATCTGATTCTTTTTTATATTCTTTTCCATTATGGTTTACTCCAGGATACTGAATATAGCTCCCTGTGCTATACAGTAGGACCTTGTTGGTTTTCCATTCTACATGTAATCGTTTGCATCTACTAGTCCCAAACTCCAAGTCCATCTCTCCCCCGACCCCCTTGGCAACCATACGTCTGTTCTCTATCTCTGTGAGTCTGTTTCTGTTTCACAGATAGTTGTGTCATATTTTAGACTCCACGTATGTGATATCATATGGTATTTGTCTTTCTCTTTCTGACTTACTTCATCCAGTATGATAACCTCTAGTTGTATCCATGTTGCTGCCAATGGCATTATTTCACTCTCTTTGATGACTGAGCAGTATCCCATTGTATATATGGACCACATCTTCTTTATCCATTCATTTGTCAATGGACATTTCGGTTGCTTCCATGTCTTGGCTATTGTATCTTTTTGAATTATAGTTTTGTTTGGATATCTGCCCAGGAGTGGGATTGCTGGATCAGATAGTAGTTCTAGCTTTAGTTTGAACTTCCATACTGTTTTCCATAGTGGCTGCACCAACTTACACTCTTGAGTGTAACTTTCACTTACATTTTCAACCATAAAATAGGGACAGTGCTACCTCTCTTCTAAGATTCTCATGAGAATCAAAGATAATTTTAATTAAAAAGATAATTTGAAAGCCCTTGAAATAATGCCTGGAATTTAGACGCTCAATAAATATTAGTTCCTCTCTCCTTTAGAGTTTTAATTATAAAACTCTCAAACGCCCTAATTTTTTCTGAGTTTAGAATCCTTCCTCATCAGATATATACTGGTATGACTGCCCCTCTTCATTGAGGAGAGACCAACTGGGACAAGGTGAAACCAAGCCCAAGACATTTGTCTCTTGCTGCAGACACGTCTTCCTCATTTTTGGCACTAAGAGCTTTCAGCAGTGAAAGCAACTGGATTTAATAGGAAAAAGCTATCGGCCAGGTTGACTCCTGTCAAAGGCTCCATGTCAATAAACATTTATAAGAAATGAAGCTTGAGAAATGTGGCTTCATTCCAAGACATGTGTGGCAGTGGCAACTTCGTGCCTGGTATTAAGATCTTTCGAGATTACTTTTCCATTTGGCATCTGTTTCCCTCCAGTACAGAAGTAATTGAAACCGAGTACCTGTGAAGAATTTCATAGGTGGTGATACTGACTTGTTTTAACCAGGAAAACAGTAATAAAGAAGAGATTTCCCTCTAAAATAAGACTTCCTTCTGCCTTAACAACCCAAGAATCTTCATCTTCTTGCTGAAGATGAACTTGCCATTCTTCATGCCAGTCAAATGTAGCTGAGATTTATTTTGGTTATAGAAACTTTGTATTTTCAGACTTTGTTATGCTGATGGAATTGTAGGATTCTGGAATTGAAAGAGAGCTCAGAAATGCCTGTCTGAATCCACCTCCTTCCTCTCTTGCAAGTGAGTGAGATGAGATCAAGTTGGATGTCAATAGAGCAGTTAGGGCCCAGAGCAGAGATTGAACCAAACTCATCATTCTTTTAGGAGACTTATGAATCAGGGTAGCAGAGTCAACCACCTAACCAATGTGGGGAAGAGGGGGGCTGAAGAAGGAGCTAAGAGAGGGGGACAGAGAAAGAGCTAGAATAAAACAAGTAGGGTCCTGGACAATTGCTCCAAAGAGGGCACATTTGTGCCTCACAGTTTCCAGGTGTCTGGGGCAGAGGAGGATCAGGCCAGCTTGAAAATTCAAGCAGATGATAAAGTCAGACCTCATCGTTTTTCACAAGAGAAAACTGCTGTACAGAGAAGCTAAGACAATGCTAATTGATATAGCTGGTTGGTGACAGAAAGGATTAGCTCTAGGGTCCCCAGATTTCTTATTTATCTCTCTTTCCAGGACTCATTTTTTTCTTTGTTATTTAGTTCATGGACCTCCATTTATACTCGAACGATTCTGCGTATTACAACAATTCTGTGTTCCACAATAATTCTGTGTTCCATTTACATTTCTTGTTTAAGGTGAGGAGAGGATGATAGTCTGCTCATGGTGGCCTATTTCCTATTACATGACAAAGTTATGGGTAAACTGTGTCTGTTCAGAAACTTTCCTATTCAGAAATGGATTCTTCACAGAATAGCATTCATAAAGATGGGATAAGACTAAATTTAGAAATTGCGGAGTAAGATGATTGTTTTCTTATAATTTTTCACAATCCTTTTTCTACAAGTTGAAAGAGGGTTTTATTTTCTTTTCATCTTTTACTTTTCTGGTATCAAGGGCAAGTTGCAGAAAATTATTTAAAAAATCTTATTAGACTATTTTTATTAAACCATTTGTATTGTAAGGATACCAAACCAGGAAATCAACCCTGAATATTCGTTGCAAAGACTGTTGCTGAAGCTGATGCTCCAATACTTTGACCACCTGATGCAAACAGCCAACTCATTGGAAAAGACCTTGATGCTGGGAAAGATTGAGGGCAGGAGGAGAAGGGGTCCATAGAAGATGAGATGGTTAGATAGCTTCACCGACTCAATGAATATGAATTTGAGCAAACCTTGGGAGATAGTGAAGGACAAGGGGCCTGGCATGCTGCAGTCCATGGGGCTACAAAGAACTGGACATGACTTAGCATTGGAACAGCAAATTGGTATTTGTCTTAATAATGCCAACTTATAAATTCACATTTCAAAATAATTAGTTCAGAGAAGTTTGGTTAATATAGTAGTGTGTATACTTGTCTTTGTAGCCTCTTCCTCTTCATTAAGTGAAACTTTATTAAAAGGACAGGGTTATTAGGAATTTAAAAAAGAGATAAACAAAGATTACTGGTGAAGTAACATCACCAGATGAAAGATAAAATTTGAAGATAGAAGCAGGTGGATGAGCATCAACTAACCTGGCAGAGTGTAGAGCACTGAAATCCTATATGAGCAGACAGAAAACCAACAAGAAGCACCCCAACTTGTGCTGTGGAACCCCAGAAAGTCTAAAGAACCAGAAGCACAGATTCTCTCTGACAGCAAAGGTGAGGTGTGAAGCAGAAAATGGATTGGTCAAATCACCACCATCAGCAGATTGACTGACAACAGATTGGTTGAATCTTTACCAGCTCTACCCCCATACCTCCTGTTCAAAAACAGCTGCTCCTTTTTCCTTTTTTAATGTTTACAATGATTCACTTTAGATTTTGTATAGAACTGTGTCTCCATACATGCTTGAAATTGGGGAAACGTTGGATTTAAAAATGCTCACTTGGGAATTAGTTTAATCCAGCAAATATCTGCGTGTTTACTGTGCTAAATTGATACTGTATGACTGAGGCAATAACTCTTGCCCTGTTAGTCTCAGAACTAATTGGGGAGAGAGACAACCAACCTAATTATAAATATGGCAGAATGTGCTCCAGGGCTGGGAGAGAGGCATGGGTTACTACATGAAGATCACAGAGGGAGGAGCCTGCAGTCAAGCCCAGGGGAGGTGCCAAAGGCCTCAGAGAGGAGGAGGCTTTGGGCTGGATCACAAACTATGTATCTGGGGAAAGTGAAAGTGAAGTCGCTCAGTCGTGTCTGACTCTTTGCGACCCCATGGACTGTAGCCTATTAGGCTCCTCAGTTCATGGAATTTTCCAGGCAAGAGTACTGGAGTGAGTTGCCATTTCCTTCTCCATGGGATCTTCCCGACCCAGGGATCGAACCCGGGTCTCCCGCATTGCGGGCAGACACTTATCATCTGAGCCACCAGAGGCTTTTCTAAGGAGCCAAAAGCAGCATGAGGCACACTTAAGGACAAGGTTTGTAGCTTCTGTCTCAGATCATCACTCTGAGAGTTCCACACTGTCTGACTTTAAGCTCTAGAGAAACGTCAGGGACTATTTTTGTTGTTAGTGAGTTGTTGTTGCTATTATCCTTTAATCAGAGGGCTTAAAGGGATCTGCTAGGATAAGCAGGCTGGCACAGATAACCTTCTTTGGGGTGTCATTCCTTGAATTTTCAGGAACTCATTTGAGGGTGACTCCACTGATAGAAATATGAAACATCAGGAAAGTCCTCAGAGAGCTATCTTTGGGGGCACGTGGGGCTTAGTGGGGCTTAGTGAGAGGAACCCACTCGGGCAGTCACATTGATCATAACCTCCAAGGCTGCTTCTCGGCTGTAGAGAGAATGGCAGTAAGAACTGACAGAACTCCATGATCTATTGTGGGGCAGGAAAACAAGGACCATGGTGTATGTAGCCTGGCATCCCCAGAGCCCGTGTTGGTAACTTGCCACCTAGGAATGAATACTACTGAATTTCCCCTTCTTACTGGTAGAAGTTAGTAATGATCTTACCCTTTCTACTAACTTAGCCTTTCCAGAGCAATTAATTAATTCAACAAATAATCACTGAATTCCTTCCATGTGCCAGGCACTGTCATGACTCATTCTTACTTCTTTAAAAAGCACATCTGCCTCCTTGGGTTCCCTGGGTTTTGCAAGGATGATCCTGTTCCTAAATTATCTTGCTAAAAGTCCCCTGAGTCTTGGATAACATGAACTCAAGTCACAATATTGTATTTTCCAGATTTTATGATTAAAAAATTTATTATTTGACTCCTCAGTTCTGAATTTTATTGGCTACTTATAATGATTTATGTTCTACTTATTTACCTAACCATTTGGAGTTCTAAGAGTTGTTTCATGAGCATCAGAACTGACTGGTCTGGATTAAGTAGCCATTTTAAAAGTTCCTAGTATTTGCTACAAATCTCGAACTTAACAAGTGCAAGGTTTATTTTGAAATCACAGCGGTGAAATTGTATGGTCTTCAGTGTCCATGAGGGAACAGCTTTCCCTTGCATTCTGAACCACAATTTATTATTGTTTAAATCAATGCATGACTCTTTGCATACCAGCCTGTACTTTGGGTCATACAGACTTAACCTCAGAACAAAATCACTTTGTTCAATGAAAAACAGGGCCCCTCTAGTTCTCTGGACCCCTTTCCATGTATTCCATAAGAAAAAAAGTTTATTTGACTGCACGATAACCTCAAGCATAATTCCTCATAGAAATAAACCTGACAAATGTCTTACCCACCCTGCCTCAGAGGGGAACTTAATGCCAGCTGCAGGTTAACTCCTGCAAGGCAGGTAGACAGTATCCTAAAAACCAATAGTTTAGGAGAGCAGGCTCTTCTTAACAAAGTAGTAGTAAAGAAACGTTCATATGTATTCAAAGTTCTTTTACATACATTCTCAGTTTTATCCTTTCAATAGTTCCCAGTCTTTCACGATATTTTGCTACTAAAACTATTTTCCAGAATCAAGGCAACTATTTCAGCTTTAAATCCCCTTAAAGCGAGGTGGTTAGTAGGTGAACAGGGTTTGAAAGTTTCTGACATGTCTGTGGTTTATCCCTCATTTTCAAGCAGGCGTTTGTCCAAGAGCCCCCTTATTCGGGTGTCATCTGACAGATAGGTGCTGCTCCTTAAGGGACCACTACATGAATTTGGGTCCACTTTGGTATAATATTTTGTCATCTTGCTAAGGTGTGATGGAAAAACACTTCTGTGTGTTTCTCCCTTGTCCTGACACTAGGAGCACACTCACTGTGCTTCTGACAGTAGGTGTGTATTTTTTCCCTTACCAAGTGATTCTCTGTGAGACCAACTGTGTGGCCTACAATCACGTTCATTTCTGACACCAACAGGAGTTAGCTGAGACCCCACAGGTTAAGAGCTCAGTCACATGAGAATGTCCCCCTAATTCAGACACCAATCCAAAGTGGTAGTAGGTCCCCAGTTACCTGCAGCTTCTATGTAACTTGGCTACAGATGGGAGGTCCCCATGACTTCCTTCTTGGGTTCAATTGTTTAGTAGAAATTTCACAGAATTCAGGGAAACACTTATGTTTGTTAGTTTATTATATAATAAAGGATCTCATAAAGGATATAGATGATGAGGTACATAGAGTGAGATCTGGAAGGGTCCCTATTGCAGAAGCTTCTGTCCCCATGGAGTTGGGGTGTCACCCTCCTTTTATGCAGATATGTTCACTAACCTGGAAGCTCTCTGAACTCTGCCTTTTGGGGATTTTTATGGATGCCTCATCTCATAGGCATCATTAATGGATCGTTAGATCAATTTCCAGCCCTCTCCCTTCTTTGGAAAATGGGTGGGGCTGAAAGTTTCAAGTTCTACTCAGTTTGGTCTTTCTGTCAACCAACCTCCATTCAGGAACCCACCAAGTGTCACCTCATCAGAACAAAAGACACCCCTGCTGCTGCTGCTGCTAAGTCACTTCAGTTGTGTCCAACTCTGTGCGACCTTATAGATGGCAGCCCACCAGGCTCCCCCGTCCCTGGGATTCTCCAGGCAAGAACACTGGAGTGGGTTGCCATTCCCTTCTCCAATGAATGAAAGTGAAAAGTGAAAGTGAAGCTGCTCAGTCGTGCCGACTCTTAGCAACCCCATGGACTGCAGACTACCAGGCTCCTCTGTCCATGGGATTTTCCAGGCAAGAGTACTGGAGTGGGGTGCCATTGCCTTCTCCCTATTACCCAGGAAATTCCAAGAGCTTTAAGAGTTCTCTGTAAGAAACTAGTGTCAAAGTCAACTATTAGGGCAAAAGATGCTCCTATCGCTCCTATGATGTAGAATATTTCAAAGGATTTAGGAACTCTGTTCCAAGGAGTGGGGGCAGAGACTAATATATGTATTTTCTGTTGTTTCACACAGAAGAGATGACTTTATTTAAGCTATTTAAACTTTGTAACAGTACAACTCCAGGGCTCCATATGTCTACTGTTTTGGATCCAGTAGCCTTTGGGGATAAGACTAATGCTTTGTAAAATTGTGATAAAGGCACACACATCTTTGCTCCTTGTCCTTCCACCTCTGAAATGGATTGTCAGTTCCCCAAGGCCCTCTTGGTCTGGTCTCTCTGATCAGTTTGTTGCTCTCCCTGTCATCTGGGGTGTGTGCAGAGTAGGCACTCAGGGTTCTGTTTGTCCAATACATTCTTTTTGTCTGAGAACAGTACCCTCCTCCCTTACTGAATTTTTTTTTTTTAGAAATTCTCCTCCCTTCACTCTCCATGGGGTTCCAGGGAAAGCTGCCATCTTTCATGAACATATATTATGACCCTCATGGCCACAGGTGATTAGCCCAGAGCTGGCACTGACTGAGTCTGGGCCCATCAGATTCCTTCCCTGGGAATTTAAAAAACTGGCATGAAGAAGAGAGTCAGTCCCTCTCTGGAGGTTCCAATGGTGGGTGGTAAGGCTCAGAAGAGCTCTTAGAGTCTTGGCATGGAATTTCTTGCCATGCAGAGGATACCACTATGCAGTGAGAAATGGTCTGCTTTGTAGAGAGAATCAGAGCTGCAAGATGGAACCAGGGTATGTGTCTCTGGTTCCAGGTGCTCCTAAGCAAAGCTGGATCCTAGCCTTTCTCTCAATTTGGTCCTTTGACTCTTCCTTGGATTTCATGGTCTAATGAATTCCCTTTTCAGTTCTCCTGGTTCAAGTTGATTCTGTCACTTGCAATCAAGAGTCCTGTCTGATAACCCCATACCCCTTCCCCTAATCCCTTCCTCTAGCATTTGAATGATACCTATCTTGCAACTCATTGTTTCTGGGCTCTAAACATCAACTATCTAATTTGGTTAGATAACAGTTACTTACACAGGGTTTAGAGGAAATGGTGTTCCTGCTAAACTCTAGAGACACTTCCCTACTTTGTTATCATCAGTTATTGATACTAAAGTGGGATTTTCAAGCTTGGCAGAGGATTGTTAAGAGGTTTGGTGAGGTGTCTCACATTACAAACAAATTAATGGGGCCTGCCATTGCATGAACACCTTCACCTTTTGGAGTATAGGTTTGTTGACTGGGCATACTTTGCTGGACATACTAGAGTATTGAAGAAATATGAACCTGAAAGAAAAAGTCTCAGTGTAGTTTTGCTAAACTGTGTAATTTATGCCAATACAATTTCTTGATAATATCTGGGTCAGATTTTAAGGAATTCTATCTGTTCTGTCTGATGACTTCCTTAATCTTGCTTACCTGTGCTCTGAATGCTGTAACTTTTCAGGTTGACTCAACTTTCTAGGAGTAAAAACATTAACACTGCAAATGAAAGAAAGTGAAAGGAGTGAATCGGGTAGAGAAGGGTGAAAATGTAGAACTTGAAAAAGACAGAAAGAGCAGAAAAGGAATACAACAAAGGAGATGGGGAAATGAGTGAAGGACTGATAGGCAAGGATCATGAAGCAGGAATTAGGTTAAAAGAAGAGGACAGTGAAACCAAAAAGAGGTTAAGTAGGGAGCATGGATCTTCTTCACCTATTTTGGAAGAAATGGAGAACTTCCCATGCTTCCGGAAGGGAAAAAAGTCAAAAGTAACAGCAACGTTCCAACCCACGGTTTCCTGTCCAGCTGGAGTGAGTGGTTAGTTAAGGAATGAACACCAGCAGTATGAGCCTAGTAGCCTTTCCCACTCACTCACAGTTTAGGTTGGTTCTTTTTTTTTTTTAAATTAAAAAATTTTAAAATTTATTTGGCTGTACTGGGTCTTAGCTGCTGGGTGTGGGATTTTCACTGAGGCATGCAGGATCTTTACATGCAGCATGCAGACTCTAGTTCCTTGACCAGGGATGGAACCTGGACCCCTTGCATTGGGAGTGTGGAGTCTTAGCCACTGGACCACCAGCGAAGTCCCTCTGGTTGGTTCTGATCTCTCTCAGGCCATGATCGTCTGAGCCAGAGGAAGTTCTTTCCAGTTTGGGACTGGATCCAGTTTCAGCTGTGCTTTTGGTCCAGAAAGATGCTGCCGGGAACAGTGTCATATCCCAAGCGCCATTCCCTGGCCTCTCCTGGTGGGAATGACTTAAAGACAGGGACTCATGTAGTACTCTGGCAAGCTTTCTCCTTGACTTAGAACTCTGGACACGTATCTGCCCATTTGTTTGGAAATGTAGCTCCTAGTTTAGGTTCTGGAGTGAGTGAGCTAAGTTCCAGCTCCAGAAGATGATATATCTGTCCTGCAGGCTCATGTTTTCTCCTTTGTTTTCCTTTCTTTGCCATCTAGTATTGGTTAGAAGAACTGTTTTCCTTACATTTTCATTAACTAATGCCTCCACTGGCTTGTAAAGCACAAAGAATCAGCTGATTCATCTAGAAAACAGCTTCATGCTCTCTAAACACTGTGGATTCAGCAGAAATGCGGTTTAATCCTATCACCTCCCAGACAAAGTCAGTCTTTCACTTCCTTCTTGAAGGGTGAGCAAGAACAATATGAGTGTTTCAGTGGTTTCAGGATAGTTAGGAGCAGAATGTTACAAGCCATGGAATATACAAAACCTTTGCCAGCCAATATGTTTGATAGATGATAAATGTGTTTGTAAAGTAAATCCACACTTGGGCAGGGACCCATTATCAACAGCTGCAAAGCTCAAAGAGGATATCCTGCAGGGAGACTTTCACAAACATAAAAACACATAAATAAATACCAGGGTTGTTTCAGATGGACTCTGTCACCACGAAAAAGTCACTTTTCAGAGATAAAATATCATCATGTGAATTTCATTGCCTCAAGAATGACCTTAGCTATGTTATTTATGGACTAGAATTGAGGACTGTTCCTTAATATACCACTTTATTGATCTGGAAATCACTCGGTAGAGGTATTGTTTGTTTTGTGTTGTGATGGAGCAGCATGATGATCCTAACTTCTAAACCAGCTCTGTTGTAAATAACTCAGATGCGATGTGGGTGGGGTGGAGGGTGGGAAGCACTGCAGGACGTATTTGTCAATGAAATGGTTAGTCTCATAGAATTCTAGAAATATTGAAAGGTGGCTATAATTACTGACATGTATTTTTATGAAAAATCTGGATTGGAAAGTTAGATCCAAGACTTAATGGTAATGCAATGGCCAATCTTCATGGATTTAGTATCCCAGTAAATCTGCATTTTGTTTTATTCATTCCTCCAAGTTAGAAACCTGAGCAAGAAACTTCTTTCTCCTGCATTTCCCACATCCAGTCACCAGGCGCTTCATTTCTACCACTTAGTTATTTATTGAGTCTAGCCTCACCTTTTTTTTTCTTTCCAGTTTTATTGAGATATAATTGGCATGTAACTGAATTAGTTTAAGGTGTGCAACACAATGATTTGATACATGTATCTATTTTGAAATGATCACCCCAGTAAGTTTAGTTAACATCCATCACCACACATAGACATTTTTTTTCTCTCTTGTGATGAGAATGTCAAAAATCCACTTTCTCAGCAACTTTCAAACATGTAGTATAGCATTGTCAGTTATAGTCACCGTGCTCTACATTACATCCTTCTGCTGTGTGCTCAGTCATGTCTGACTCTTTGCAACCCCAACGACCGTAGCCCACAAGTCTCCTCTATTCATGGAATTTTCCAGGCAAGAATCCTGGAGTGGGTTGCCATTTCCTATTCCAGGGGATTGTCCCTACCCAGAGATTGAACCTATACTCTTGTGTCTCCTGCATTGGCAGGCAGATTTTCACCTCTGTGCTACCTGGGAAGCCCACATTATATCTCAAAGTGGGGTATGGGTGAAATGGTGAAGATAGTCAAAAGGTACTGACCTCTAGGTATAAGATACATCACATCCCTAGAACTTAGTTATCTTATACTTGGAAGTCGGTACCTTTTGACCACCTTCACCATGTTATCCAATCTCCTACTCTCCACTCTGGCAATGACCAAACAGTTCTCTGTTTCTATGAATTTGGGTCTTTAGGTTCCACACATAAGTCAAATTGTACAGTATTTGTCTTTTCTCTGACTTATTTCACTTAGCATAATGCCCTCAATGTCCATCCATGTTGTTGCAAATGGCAGGATTTCCTTCCCTATTTTTTTAAAATCAGTTCCACCTCTTAATCTCCACAGCCAATGACCTTGGTTCAGATTATATGAGATGTTTTCAATTGAGATTCCTCCCTGTTTTCACAGCCCTTGTTGCACCCATCCAACTTACCTTCTAGCTCAAGAGATCAAATGCTTGCATAAGGTATCTATCTCAATGCTCCCCATCTCTTTGTAAAGGAGAAAAAAATTCTAAATTCCTATATATGGTATATAAAGCCCCAAATCATTAGCCTACCTAATTACTTCAGTTATTGCTCCTCCCATAGGCACATTCATATGAATCTAACTAGAATTTCCTGGGGAAAAAAATCACGACTTTTTCCTGTCCGTTACATTAGTGTGTGGTGTTCTCTGAGCTTTGGATGGCCTGTCCACTCTCATCCCAGCCTTCTCTGGCCTACCAAACTCCTAGTCATCCTTCATAACTTGATTCCAAAGTTTTTTCCAGTCTCCTCGCTGAAGCATTTCTTGATGACCCCTCACAGTTAGGGAAGCATAATGAATGTTTATTTACTTTGCTTTTCAGCACTTGGACACCCGTTTTGGGGGCACAATTTTACATTTATGGTACCCTTTCCCCATTTCAATCCATGTGCTTCCCACTTGTTCATATGAGACTGACTTCATCCCTGGGCCTGAGGGGATGTGGAGCATGAAAACCTAGTGTCTTGGTGAAAGTGGAGAATCTAGAGCTTTCCTGTCTAAGGGAGACTCGGAAATAAACAACCAAGGTCTTCCTTCAGTTCTGTTGACCGAGCACATTACATGTCTGGCGTAGCATTATATGCCTAGAGAAAGAAGGGATAAAAATTAGAGGAGCAAAAGTAGAAGTGCACAGGGAAAGGATAGAAATGGTTTCCATACTACACAGGGGAAGATGGAATTATTGCTGGATCTTTGCTTCTATTCAGATACAAAGAAAAGGAAGGACTGAGTTGAGAAGGGAAGAAGAATGGAGGTTTATACCCCAGGCACTCACAATAGTGAGGGCCAGGGAAAATATTGCCTTCTTGTTTATATTTTCAAAAGATACGGAGTTAGGAGTCAAATGAACCTAAACTTGATCTGCCTTAGTCATGGTTCCCATGGAAATTGATCATGAACATAGGCATTTTTACAACTTTCACAAGGAGAGTCCTGGACTCTTTAGAATTTATTTATAGGTGAAACCAAAGCAATATAGCTTTGTGAGGTGACAACCTAGAGCCTAAGTGTTAATTTAATAGGTCAGTTTAAGAATGACAGCCTAGTGATCATGGTGATGCTCGACAGCCCTGATGGCCCTCCTCCAACACTGGATTTGCTCCAGATGCCCCCAGGAACTCTGTTTGATAGTTTGATAGTACATTATTTCAAAATTCCCCTGGATTAAAGAAGAGGCCAATGACTATTAAATATCAAAGACTATTAGATATTTCAGTTCCTTATTCCTGAAAAAAGAGGTCCTAGAGTCCACCATTAACTAGTCAAACACACATGTGGAATCTAGAAACATTTCAAATGGACTATTTCAGATCCAAGTACTATATTCTACTTCCTTCCAAATCTTCAGGGTTATGGGGATTAGAAATTCAACTTATCCCTAGGCTTAAATACTTGGGACATATGTGATCGACCATCTGGGTAAGTAAGACTATGTCTTTTGTCCCCTCTCTTTTATAATCTCTCTACCTCTTTCTTAGCCTTATAGTTCCTTAGTGCTCTTTTTCTTTATTCTTCTTTTCCCCCCATCTCCTTCCTGTCTATATTTTGTGTCTAGTCTCATAGGAGGGTTGTCTGACATTCCTTGTTTTCCTGGAAGTGGGAGCAAGATTGAGGTGGGGTGTTCTGGATTCTAAATGAGGAGGAAGGATGGGAACCATTCTTGTTGGAGGTAATCTTAGGGGAGAAAGTTTAAATAATTGGATTGTGAATGTTAATTTTCTGCTAACAATTCCCCTTGTTATTCTATTGAAAGTGTTTCTTTCTCCTACTTACCCTTTGATTACCCTACAGAACCCAGGTAACTTGGTCAGTACCAGGATCCAAGAGAAGGTGTGTTAAAAGTCTGTTACATGAGACAAGTTAACTGCACAAAGGATCACCATACTCCTGAGATCTGGGAAAGGTGTTCTTTTAGGCTTTTACTTGGCCACATAGCCTTGTTTTATGGCTTTTGGATTAAAATTCCTGAACTGAGAAATCAGAGTATGAGAGGCTTATACTTGGTTTCTACTAGAGAAAGGAATCATGCTCTTGGAAAGGAGAGCAATATCTTCTTGATTTTCTACCATCTCAAAACAGATGGAACACTTGCTCAACTTTATTTTTGGCTCTGCAAGGGCTTCCCAGGTGGCTCAGTGGTAAAGAATCTGCCCGCCCAGCACCAGACGCAGGTTTGATTCCTGGGTTGGGAAGATCTCTTGGAGAAGGAAATGGCAACCCACTCCATTATTCTTGATTGGGAAATTCCATGGACAGAGGAGCCTAGCAGGGTACAGTCCATGGAGTAATGAACAACATCAACCACAAGCAGTTAGTATATGGAAGTTGAAAGTGACTCCCATGACATGCATTATAATTATCCTATTGTGTTTTAACTACATTTTTTAAAACTTATTTATGACTTCCCATTAGACCTGGGCCCCTGGAAGGCTACCTTTTTACCTCTATGACCCCCCTGCCCAGTGAATGCTTGAAGCATCATTGGTGCTTTGGTGAAAGCAAAGTTGAGCAAGGGTTCCATCTGTTTTGAGATGGTTGAATGCAAGGGTGAAGCAACCATGCAATGAACATCAAGAATGTTTATTTAAAATTTTCAGAATGGATTTGGGGACATTTTCTTGATTTTCTCATGTGTAGAATACCTTTATTGACAAAGCATTGCTTTTAAAGAAGCAATGATAAAAGTAAGTATAAAGAATCTGAATAAACTGAAAAAAAAATGGTCTCTGTTGAGTATATGTTTCTCAAAATGTGGCCAGCAGACCTCCAGCTTCCTCCTGAAAGCACGTTTGTGGTGCACATTGCTGTTTTTCTCTCTCTTATTCTATCTGTGCTCCCCACCCCCAAGTATTTGCCCACAGTTTATTAAGTATAATTTATTCTTGCTTCAAATTGAAGGAATCATGTAGGATTTGTAGTCATCATTTTGAGAGGAAGAATCTAAGGTCATAGAAATAAAGTGCCTTGTCCTAATGCTCACTGAATCCCTGGACTCAGATCTTCAGATCCCACACTAGTTTTCACACTCACCCCCTCGTTTTTTAAAAAAATATTTATTTACTTTTGCCTATGCTGGGTCTTCATTGCTGCGTGGGCTTTTCTCTAATGGCAGCAAGTGGTGGGTACTCTCTAGGTGTGGTATACAGTCTTCTCATTTCCGTGGCTTTTCTTGTTGCAGAGCACGGGCTCTAGGGGGAGCCGGCTTCAGTAGGTGTGGCTTGGGGGCTCATCACTTGCAGCTCCTGGGTTCTAGAGTACAGGCTCAATAGCGGTGGCACACAGGCTTAGTTGCCTTACAGCATGATGGATCTTCCTGACCCAGGGATTGAACCTGTCTCCTGCATTGGCTGGTGGATTCTTTTCTCTTTACCTGGAAAAGCCCACCCCATTTCATTTTGAGCATCCTGTTTGAGGTTGAACAGGGTGCTCTTCCCTGATCCATTTTTTAGTAGGTAGAAGAAATGGCAGTGAGAATGATGTGGAGATATATGGTTTTGTTTTCTGAAAAACAAATGTAACTCAAGGATTTTTAAATTTTGTACTTTATTAATGTGATGACTGCAAATACTCATCCAGATCAATGAATATTCATATTAAAAATTGTTTATCCTCAGAGATACTTTCTGAGGTACTTTCAGATACTCTGATACTTTCTGAGATACTTTCTGTTCATAAACTTTACCCAGAAAATTAAAAAGAAAAGGATAGGATGTATATTTTATAAGTACTTTCTGTATACACACATTACTGTTTCCTTTTTAGTCTTTTCATGGTGGGCTATGGAATTATTTTGCTGGATAAATTATGGAACAATTGCTTGGTAAGCTCACCAAAGGAGAAGTTAAAGTGGAAAAGGATTAGTTTCTAGGCATACAAGCTTTTCTCTAAGTCACAGTCAGCTGAGCTTGATATTTTTAAGGCCTAGCAGTGACCAAAATGTATCCTATCTGCTGGATGGGTGCTGAAAATGTGCCCACACTGGGAGAAGTGTTCCCTTTCTACCTTTATCTCTTCTGTTCTCTCTTCCCTCTCTTCTCTTGGGTTCTCTCCTCTCCCCTCCCTTCTCCTCTTCTCTCCTGTTTTCTAAAGGATGCTTTGTATGTTAAGGAAAAACACTTATCAAGGTATTTTTTGGAGTAACATCTTGTTCTTACTTTCATGTGTGGACCTGTTTGTGGCCCAGGCAGTTAGGCTGTTTGATGCCTTTCATTAAGTTGCCCCAAGACACTCCATCTTTGGGTAAGCTGCAGATATCCCGGTCCTACAAGAGAAGCATTCAGATTTCAAAGTTTTCTATTTTCAGTGACTACATAGGGTCAAGTATAATAGTTGGGGTGAGGAGTGTCTTTTGGCTGGAGAAATGAAGGTGGGGATAAGAAATATTTCACTGATAATAATGTTAAGGTGGGATTAGAATTTTATGTTTTAAATCAATTGACATTTTTGGAAAAGTTATAATAACTCAAGAAAGTAGTGCTTCACCTCAAGTGGCTCACTGTTACACTCTTTTCTGTTGCTTTTCTGTTTTCTTGGATAAGAGTTTCAATAAAATGGATGTATCATTGACCTTCCTCTATGGGTCACTGGAGGAAAACAAAGGAGTCATAAAGGAGTATTTCTATTCTTGCATGAAAAGTGCTATAATGCTACAAAGTGCTGCTCTGTTGTTATAGTGGGAACCATGCAGTAATAGAGCATTATGGTGAGGTTTCTTGGAATTTTTCTAATGCATGTAGATTTGAAGATGCAGATAGGATGTAAGTTTTTAAACATTAGGCCATGGCAATAAATAGGCCTCAGTTCTTTTGATAATGCACAGAACTGGGTATATTTGTGTGTGTATTTTGTGTGGGCTTTCATTTCAAAAGGTACATTTATTTTTAAAATTTTGACAAATAAAGTGCTTCTTGACTGTTGGTTAAGGCAGGAAAAAAATGATGGCATGAAGTCAGTCATGTATGCCATGATTTAGTGGGCTTCATACTTATATTCACAATAAATCCTCTTAAGATGTTCCTATGAAAAAGTTTTTCCATATGATATAGTCAGTTTTATATGTCTATCATTTAATTTTATTCCTAATAAATTCTCTCTTGTGAGTTTTTGTTCTGTTTTGTTTATTTTTGTTTAGCTGCTGTTTCTTGGAATAATGTTTTAAAAGGAATTTACTATATATATGTATATATAGATACATATTTATATAGAATTTAGTATTTCAAAATTTTCTTATCTTTTTTTTTATTAAAAGTCAAAACAACTCTGAAGATGTAAAGAATCTCTTTTCCAGATTATCCAGGAGTAGAATTTGGGATTTTTATCTTAGGAGAAATACATTCAGAAAATAGAAAAAGAAAAACAACAAAACTCCCAGCTGGAGTGAGAAAAATCAAACCCTTACAGACATTTCTGTCTCTGGCCAATTGGTGACTTTCCAACAGGCTCTGTCTTTTGAAATCTGTTTTTTTTTTTTTCTCTTCAAAATTAAACCTCAGTTGTGTCTTAAATAGAAAGTCTCCACCGTTCTGTCCATCATGACTCTCTATAAACTTTCTTTCATGAAGGAAAAAGAGAGTGTTTCTGAGAGTCTTGGAACAGTCATCCAGGTGATTTCACTGTTGAATTCATATTGCTTGCATTCTCCCCTATAATATTTCCTTAGCATAAAATAAATTCTATAGTGAAACCTCATAGCAAAAGAAATCTTTCTGGAGAAAAAGAAGTCTCACTAACTGTTTATTGTAGCACAATATAATACTCATGAAGTGTTTACAAGTGGCCTTTAAATTTCATATTATTAATCATTCCTGATGATCTGTTTGGCTCCTGAAACTTTGGTCTTATGAAATGTTGAAGATACTCATCTATGAAGAGAAGGCCACCAGTACAGCTG
This sequence comes from Bos indicus, assembly GCF_029378745.1. NCBI lineage: Eukaryota > Metazoa > Chordata > Mammalia > Artiodactyla > Bovidae > Bos > Bos indicus. The sequence continues at coordinate 70,799,752 of NC_091769.1, forward strand.
ACAGACAACAGTAATGAATCTGTACATTCCCTTTAGCTGCCAATGTGCAGGGAGCTGTAGGGAATATAGCAGATGACACAGCCCTTGTCTATAAGAAATTGGCATCTGGAAGGAGATTCAGAGGCAAAGATTAGCAAGTTCTGGAGGCAGAAATCTCAGCTTTAGTCATAATAGCTAATGGGAGAAAGGCAGGCAAGAAGCAATTCTCAGACTTTAGAAGACATGTGTAACTGAAGTATTAGAGTCTCACTTTTAACATGACATTCTTTGACTTTACTTTTGTAAATTAACAATCACCATATTTTGCTTTTCAAATGGCTGCAGCTTCCTTTTGGCATTGTTGTGAGTTGATCCCCTTGTGTCTCATATCTGTCTCCTAAGGACCCAGGAGCTTAGATAATGAGTGTTTGCAAGTATCACCAGTAATTACTACCCTCCTCACTTGATAGATCTGCTCTGCTGTAGGGCAGGTGAGGGGTTAGTAGAGACCACTATTATCAGAAATAATTAGTCATTTAGCCAGAGGGGAAAGCTTAGTGGCCTAACCATGGGCTTTACCCATCCAGGTGGGATTAGGGGCTCTGTTCTCAAGGGGGTCTATGCAGCCTCTTTATCTCAGAACCAGCAAGACTGCTATTTGCTTCTTTTGGCTAAGAATTTTCCTACCCTCAAAAATCTTTGAAAAGTCACCAGGGTACCAGCTGGGAGAAGCATACCTGACTTTGGAGGAACAAAAGCATTTGCCTCCTTCATTAGGGTGCTCAGTGGTGTTTTCCTACAGTCCTTCTTGCAGCGCTTGGTTTCCTGGATTGACTGTTCCAACACACATGCTCAGGGAGCCCCCAAAGTTTACACAGACATTCCTGCAAGAGCAGCAGAACTTTGGCTGGAGGGGCAGACATGCCGTCAGATCAGATCAGATCAGATCAGTCGCTCAGTCGTGTCCGACTCTTTGCGACCCCATGAATCGCAGCATGCCAGGCCTCCCTGTCCATCACCAACTCCCGGAGTTCACTGAGACTCACGTCCATCGAGTTAGTGATGCCATCCAGCCATCTCATCCTCTGTCGTCCCCTTCTCCTCTTGCCCTCAATCCGTCTCAGCATCAGAGTCTTTTCCAATGAGTCAACTCTTCGCATGAGGTGGCCAAAGTACTGGAGTTTCAGCTTTAGCATCATTCCTTCCAAAGAAATCCCAGGACTGATCTCCTTCAGAATGGACTGGTTGGATCTCCTTGCAGTCCAAGGGACTCTCAAGAGTCTTCTCCAACACCACAGTTCAAAAGCATCAATTCTTCAGCTCTCAGCCTTCTTCAGAGTCCAACTCTCACATCCATACATTTCCACAGGAAAAACCATAGCCTTGACTAGACGAATCTTTGTTGGCAAAGTAATGTCTCTGCTTTTGAATATGCTATCTAGGTTGGTCATAACTTTCCTTCCAAGGAGTAAGCGTCTTTTAATTTCATGGCTGCAGTCACCATCTGCAGTGATTTTGGAGCCCCCCAAAATAAAGTGTGACACTGTTTCCACTGTTTCCCCATCTATTTGCCATGAAGTGATGGGACCAGATGCCATGATCTTCGTTTTCTGAATGTTGAGCTTTAAGCCAACTTTTTCATTCTCCACTTTCACTTTCATCAAGAGGCTTTTTAGTTCCTCCTCACTTTCTGCCATAAGGGTGGTGTCATCTGCATATCTGAGGTTATTGATATTTCTCCCGGCAATCTTGATTCCAGCTTGTGTTTCTTCCAGTCCAGCATTTCTCATGCCGTATGTATTATTAAATCTTCATGGACAGAGAAGATGGAGAGTGGGGTCACATAGGAACCCCAGATTGAAGGACATAAGGACAGATGTGCTGACATACAGCACTTCGTTTAGGATAAACCTCCTTCTCACATGGACATTTCTACGTAGGATGCTCCAGAGTGGATATTCACAGCTACTTATTTAATGAACACTAATAATTTTTGAACTAGCACTCTCCAATAGAAATAAAATGTGCATGGCATATGTTATTTTAAATTTTCTAGTAGCCACACTAATAAAGTAAAAAGAAATGGGTGAAAATTAATGCATTTTGGTAATGTATTTTATTTAACCCACTATAGCCAAAATATTATCATTTCAGCATGCAATCAATATTTAAATGATTAATGAGATATTTTATATTATTTTTTCTTTTGTACAAGGTCTTCAAAATTTGATGTGAATTTTACACTTACAGTGCATCTCAGTTTGGTCTAGCTATGTTTCAAATGCTCCACAGTGCCATGTGGATAGTGGCTTCCATATGGCACAGCATCATTCTAGGGCATGGCCTTGTAGGCTAACTGGTCTTCTGCATGAATGAAGAAAGCATCTTATTTTTAAAAATTGAATGATAGCCACAAATGACATCATGACCTCCACCCCCACCTCCACAGCCATTGAATAAAACCAACCAACCAACCAAACAAAATCATTTATAATAAGAACAGCCTGCTGGGTTCTCAACGAATTTGAATTCGTCATAATGGGGTCCAGAAGTGGGCCTTGGTGAGATAGCTAATTCTTTTCCACAGAAGCTGTAGTGAAGATTTTGTGACCCAATTATTCCATCAGCTGAATTCTATGTGGCAAGCTCCAGGGTGACAATGCCAGTGCGTTCATTTATCCCTAGTTGGAGATTCTGGTAAGTGAAGTAGAGAAGGCCAGCTAGTGTTTCCTGTACTCAGGCAGCCACATAGGCCCCTTGTACTCAGTGGCAGAAAGCCAAGCTGAGTTTATTTTCTTGTCTGCCCTGCACCGAGACTCAACCCAGATGGCTTGGCCTGTCGACCAGGGTCTGTATGCCTCAGTGCCTTAGCCGAGGGATGGCACATTGTTGGAATCCCTGGAGGGATGGGAATGGTGAGGGGATTTGGAATAAAAGATGTCTGCAGTAGAATGAAAAATGATTGTTGGCCTGCCAGCCTTGTCCTTCTCCATACCCAAATAAGCAAAGTGGGTATTTTGAACAAATTTTGAAAGCGCTTGGGGAAAAAGGAGCCTTACTAATAAGCAAGCTGTTACAGCAGTAGTTCACCAGGCGCCGTTGTTCTTCCTCAGGAAACCTAGATAATACAAAATGATGGGTTTGGTTTCTGTACTGTTGCTGGAGTAAGGACTTGATTTGTAACAAGTTGTGTACTGCTCTTACAGATGACTTTTTGGTTTTGCTTTTCTGTCACAAAGGAAATTTTATAGAAAACTGGAAAATTTAGAAAAGCATAAAGGAAAAAATTCAAAATTCTCATTCTCACCATCCCGTAATGTACCAATATGAAGTTAAAAGTCATTATTTTCATAAGTTTTTTTTTTCCCCTCTTCAAATGCACATATATTTAAGAATTGGTGTTATAGGTAAGTCTGTGCTCTTTTTCACTTGACATAGCATAAACACTCTGCCACATGTTATTTTCTTTATAAGCTATACATTGAAGAATGTATTACGTGACAATGTATTCATGTTTTCCCTTGTTGTGAGACTTGTTTTTTCTAATACTTCCTAAGTGGCATGCAGAAAAATTTTAGTTTACCTGATTTAAATCTTAAACAGCTTGGTTTAAAATCACTCTTAGGCAATTATAGTAAAAATAATAAGCTGTAAAGAGAAGTTAAAAATTTCAAATGCTTTTTATTTCATAACTCCTTGCCTTGTACCCAGGAACTTTTCTCTTAAGTGGAGTTGTGCTGTGTCTTGCGTAAAAGGTGGTGTGCAAATCAGTGAGAACTGCTTTTTCCTGGTCATGCACTTCTGAGTTATTAGACACAACAGTGGTGAGCAGTGTATGTCCAGAGCAAAGCACACTGTCTTGTACTCTGTCGTGACATGTCTGCCTCAGACTCAGGAGGGATCTAGTGGTGGTGCTTGTTCTTACAAGGGCATTTGGTTCTTAAGTGCAGGTTTCCTGGAGAAATTTTTTTTTTAAATAAAAAGTGCTGATGATATTAACTAAATGGCAAGAGACTTGCATTTATTGATTTTCCAGCTTTTCATTATGGAAAATTGTAAATAAAGTAAACAATAGTATAAGTATACTCATGTACCCATCATCCAGATTGGGCAATGATCAATATTCTGCCACACTTGCTTCATCTATATCTTTATCTACCCCTCATACCTACCACTTGATTCTGTCCTGTAACCCATGTCCCTATCATGATATATATCACACATTCTGAGTGAGTGAGTGTTAGCTGCTCAGTCGTGTCCAACTCTTTGCAACCCCATGGACTGTAGCCTGCCAGGCTCCTTTGTCCATGAAGTTCTCCAGGAAAGAATCCTGGAGTGGGTTGCCATTTCCTTCTCCAATAAAACATTCTATCTCCCTAGAAATTTCCTTCATGTCCTTTCCCATGCAACCATCCTGTCCATCCCCCCTTTTCAAGGGGCAGCCACCATTCTAATAATTTTCACCTTAATTTCCTTTCCCTGTTTTAGAATTTCATGTAAATAAAATCATACAGTGTGTACCCTTTGTGAATGGTTCTATTCACTTAACATTGTCTGTGAGAGCCATCATTATTGTGGCTTGTATAGTAATTTGTTCATTTTTATTACTCAGTAGATTCTTTTGTGGAACTACATCACAATTTGTTGACTCATTTTCCTGCTAACTTATATTTGGATCATTTCCAGTTCAGGGGATATGAGCATTCTTGTGTAAGTCCTAGTGGACCTATGTCTTCAATTCTCTATTAGGCCAGGAATTGCTGGGTCAGAGGATAGGTACACTTTAACTTTATAAGAAGCTGCCAACTCCTTTCCATTCCTGCCAGCTGTGTATGACAGTTGCAGTTGTTCAACATCCTTATCAACATTTGCTGTGTGTTATCTTAATTTTAGCCATTCTGCTGGTGGTGAAGTGGTATCTTGCTGTTTTTTTTTTTTTTTTTTTACATTTGCCTGATGACTAACAATGTCAGTTTCTTCCATGGGCTTATTGTCCACTTGTGAAGTGTCTGTTCAAGAAAAACTTTTTTTTTTTTTTGTTCCAGGCTAAACTTATGTCCTAGGGGGCTTCCCTGGTGGCTCAGATGGTAAGGAACCTGCCTACGATGTAGAAGACCCAGGTTCAATCCATGGGTCGGGAAGATCCCCTAGTGAAGGGAATGACAACCCACTCCAGTATTCTTGCCTGGAGAATTTCATGGACAGAAGAGCCTGATTGGCTGTAGTTCATGGGGTTGCAAAGAGTCGGACACGACTGAGTGACTGACACACTTTATGCCAGGCACTGTTTCTTTGTGCAAGGGCACAGAAGGGGAGTGTATTTCAAAGTAGGATGCATAGGAAAGCTCTGCAGGGTCGCAGCTTGCTTCTGTGCCTTGTTGCCCCTCTTCCAACTTTGTGGTATCATTCATTTCCTAGGACTGACCTTCTGACTTCTTCCTTGACTGAGATTATGATTCCCTTTATCTTTACTTTGTCTCTTTAGGGCAGGTTTCACTGGAAAGACCATTGCCAAGCTCCTTAGTGCTAGGTAGCTTTAACTCAATACGTTAGCATCTCAAAAGGTCCATTGAGAACTCCAGATCCCATTCTAATCCAGAGCCTTGAAAATTAAAATATCTCAATTAACTGTTTTGAAATGTTGGAATTGAGTCAAGAAGTAACACAGTTAAAGATTGCCAAGTGACACTGACATTATAGAAACTTAAGAGCATTTGAAGAGAGGCTGTGATTTATATCTAAATCACAGTGCTGATCCTACAAGCTAAATAATGCTTTTCAAACTCTGTGGTGAAGGATACATTAAAAAAAAATTGTTAGTCCATTGTAGACCAATACTTTCATAAATACAGAATGTTGCAGCAACATGAACTTACTAGGTTTCTATGCATGTACTTTCCATTTCTCCTTGCAGATCATTAATAGTTTATAGACCAAAAGTGTCTTTGGGTCACTCTTTGAGCAGCCCTCATTCCCAGCACTGACTCTGGAGTCAGACTGTTTATGTTTGAATCCTGTCTTCATCACTTGTTAGCTGGGTGGCCTCGAGGAAGCTTTTTATCTTGGTTTCCTCATTTGTAAAGTGGAAATAATGATGATACTAACAACACCTATTGCATAAGCTTGTGAAGATTATATGGGTTAATATATGGAAAGCCCTTGCAACAGTGCCTGGTATAGAGTAATGCTGGGTGAATGTTATCTATTATTATCACTATCATTTCCTAAGTCCAATGTCAGCTAGGACATTTTCATTTATAACTGACAGAAACCCTGTTCAAGTTAACTTAAACAGAAAAGGCATATGTTGGTATTTGTAACCAGGGACACATATGATATTATCTAAATCTGACATTTCGCTTCTTTCTTCAGTGTTACTTGTATTCTCAGATAGGCTTTTCTGTGGGTGTTGAGATGGTCACTAGCTAGCTGCTCCTGGCTCATATCTTTTGCTTATTAACCCAATGGAAAGAGAGTCCCACCTTCCCATTTTCCCCAATTTTAGATGATTACTTCTATAGACCTGGCTTGGATCATGTCAAGAGACCGTAAGGACAACAACAACTAATAATTCAGAACAAATAACCTTCCGAAGAAAAATACAGTGCTATTATTAGAATAAGAGAGGATGGCCATTTCTGTCCATTAATTGAGGGAATGAGTTAGAATCTATTGTATCTTTGGGCTTCTCAGGTGGTGCTAGTGGTAAAGAATCCACCTGCCAGTGCAGGAAACACAAGAGATGTGGGTTTGATCCCTGGGGCAGGAAATTCCCCTGGAGAAGGAAATGGCAAATCACTCCAGTATTCTTGCCTGGAAAATTCCACAGACAGAGTAGCCTACAGTCTATGGGGTCACAAAGAGTCGGACGTGACTGAGCACACATACGCACAGTATACATATTTTCTGAATGGATGATGGTTTCATCTATGGTGGAACTTCTAGGAAAAGATATCCCATAAGAGGAGAATACCATTTATTCTCTGAGAGATGTTTGCAGTGTATGAGGTAGAAGGGTGTAGATGCTGCTGCTGCTGCTGCTAAGTCGCTCAGTCGTGTCCGACTGTGTGTGACCCCATAGACGGCAGCCCACCAGGCTCCCCCGTCCCTGGGATTCTCCAGGCAAGAACACTGGAGTGGGTTGCCATGTCCTTCTCCAATGCATGAAAGTGAAAAGTGAAAGTGAAGTCGCTCAGTGTCCGACTCGTGGCGACCCCATGGACTGTAGCCCACCAGGCTCCTCCATCCATGGGATTTTCCAGGCAAGAGTACTGGAGTGGGGTGCCATTGCCTTCTCTGAGAAGGGTGTAGATAGTGACCTAATAAAAAACCATGATTTGAGTCTTCTAAAATATGGTCTTCTAAACAACAGGATATAGTGTGTTGGAAATATTTAGTAAAAACGGTCCTATAAAATTAGCCAGCACGAATCAGAAGAGCTTAAGTGGTCACCAGTAAGACATTCAGGTAGTCTCATTGTAGAAAAGCTGGGTCCAGTGGTCACATAATGGGGCACCTGCAATGTGAGGGAAATACATCAGTATTTTGCTCAAATCATATGAGAAGGTAAGTGGGTGCTGATTGCATTGCATCATTTGTTGGGAAAGTCTGTGCCAAGAACTCTGCAGGTTCTTTGTATGATGTGATGGAGGAAATGATCAGAGTTGTGAATGTTCTTCTCATTTGTGCTCTTAGTGCTTGCCAGGTTATGAGAGGTTGGGAAGAAATTGGTTGGTTCAGGGTATGGAAACTTAGTTTATTTCTCCACAAGCAGATGGCTAGGTCATGGAAACTTGGTGGAAAAATGGGATTTATTGAGTTGCTTTCTTAGATCAAGGGCTTTGGGGGATTAAATGGCTCCAAGAGACCCACTTTATTGGATCCCAGAGACTCACAAGGCTGTACTTTCTTCCTGAGGAGAGAAGACATCTGAACCCATTCTACTTGAAATTGCAGAGGAAAAAACCCCCAAGACTTTCTGATATGGTTAAGAAAGGGTAGCTATTCACACTCATACACCACAGGTAACTGGTTAAACACTCATTTTCCATTGTTGAACTGTTCTGAGCTCCCCAGAATCATAAAGTTTGAAGAACTAGATGGCTATTTCTTTTTTTTTGTACTGGAACTCAGTTTATTTATTGGATGGTTATTGACTTCCCCCTCCCCTCCATCTTTCCCTCCCCACAACCCCCACCCCTATGCATGGCTATTTAAGAGAGATAACCCCATTTACAGACCAATATTAGAAGTTTTGGTTCCTTTGAATTCAGTTTGGAGGACTAGGATTCTGAGTTATTCAAAAATTTCCTGGGGATTCTGCTGAATGGTATGATTCTCACTGATTTGATTAGCATTTATTAATAATTAGAATAAGACCCTTGTGTGCTTCTATTTAGATTAATTTGATGGAACTGCTTTAGGAGCTGCTTTTATAGTATTTCCAAGACTAAATATTTTTGATTAGTTAACAAGTAATATTTTACTACTGTTGTCAATAAAAGTTCGTGTGACTCACTTCTGTCCCTCTGTACATACATTCATGGGTTTCTGACTCTGTGATCACCAATGGAGAAAAGAACTGAGATGTTTTGGTTATCATGGGACCTCTTTGACCATAGCTACTTGGATGTATTCTTATCTTTGTTCCTAGATTCTCAGGTGGGTACGCATGTTTTATTACATGTTATTGTACAGAATATTATAAGTAACTTGAGGAACAAATTATTAAAGATATTTAGCTAGTGGTTCTGGAGACTCAAAGCCTGGAGAAAACAGATTGCTTCTGATTAGTGTGGAAAACCAAGGAACTAAGTTTGATGTTGGGGAGGACATTTCAGACAGAGAAGCCGTGAGTAGGCACTTCGAAGAGGATAAGCATGGTGGATAGTCATGGAACAGAGAGCAATTTGGTTTGGTGGTTGTATAACAAGATATAGATAATGAATGGACTTCAGTATTTGAGCAGTTAGGAACTGGAAGTTTTAGGAAGTGACATGACCAGAGCTCTATCTTTGGAAGATTTATCTGGCAAAAAGACTTTGTAGGGATGGGAAGTGGGGGGACATGAAAGAAGACACTGGGAGATTACTGAAATAGCGACAGTGAGAACGGAAAGAGGCAGAAGATTTAGTGTCCACCAAGAATTTGAGCTCTGATGGTAGTAGTAGGAATAAGAAGAAGGGAAGAGAATGTGAGAATCTCTCATTGAGAATCTATAGTATTTGGCCATCTCTTAGATCTTAAGGACTAAGAATTGTGAGATGACAAAAATTAACTCTAGATGAATGGGAAAATAGTGATATCCTTAATAGCAATAGAAAAATCTGGGGAAAGACTATTAGTTTGAGATAGAATTGTTACTTAGAAAATAGTAGGTGGAAATGCTCAGTTGCCAGATGGAAATGTGAGTCTAGAGCCAAGAAGTCATCTATCCAAAATATGATAATTGAAGCAACAGCAGGAGAGATCATCATCAAAGGAGGGAATGTCAGGGGAAATGGGAATGGAGCAATGACGAGTCTGAGGCCATTCACATTTAGCGGTGAGAAGAGGAGAAAGAATCTTCAAGGCAGTCAGAGGAAGATCAGAAAGGCTGGAACAGAATGAGGCACTATTGCATTTTCAAAGTCAGAGGGAGCTTTTCCAGATGAAGCAGGTAGGCAACGGTATTAAGAAGAATTGAGAAGGACCAGGCATGAGATAGAGTAGTCAGAGAGAAGGTAATTACATGGCTCCAGGTGACCACAGAGGGAAATAGTTTTAGGAGAGCAATGGGACTGCAAACAGTGACTACAAGCACTTCAGTTGTAGTGAGCACTTCAGGCAAGGAACGAAGGTGCTTCTCTCAGGAAACTGGTGGTGAAGGAAATGGGTGGGACACAGAGGAAAGGATGAGGAACTAGGACTGTAGAACTGATTCATTCAAAGAATTGATTCATTCAAAAAGTTGAATACCAAGAGTTTATTAGAAGACTGAGAAGATGGACCCAACAGTTGGGGAGAAGCTGATATAATATCATGTCTGGCTCTTTGTGACCCTATGGACTGTAGCTTGCCAGGCTCCTCTGTCCATAGAGTTTTCCAGGCAGGAATACTGGAGTGGGTTGCCATTTCTTTCTCCAGGAGATCTTTCTGAAGCAGGGATCAAACCCAGTCTCCTGCATTGCAGGCAAATTCTTTACCATCTGAGCTACCAGGGAATCCCAATGATATAATTATGGTAATTTGTGGTAGCCAGATCTCAGGAGGCCAGACGGAGGTGGGAAAGGATGTAGTGAAACATGGGGACTGAGCACTGTTCCTTCTTCAGAGACAGGCTGGTCTCAGAAATTCTCTCTGCTCTCAAGGATTCCCACCTCGTAAAAAAAGATCAGAGGTGCACCAAATAACAATGCTGCAGAAGGGTTTTGCTACACACCACCCTGACCCTACTCAAAGCAGTATTTCTAGAGATTCTTATTCTCCCTTTGCATCCAAAGCCATGAGTAACATAAACAGATTCATTCTCTTCTGGGTCATACATTCTTCTCCCCCACCACCCCCCAAAAAACTTTATCAAAGACAGAAACTCATCTCTATCTCTGGAACTCTAGTAGGATCCTATATTTTTTTCCCAGTGTTTTGGTAGCTTGTGTGATCATAGAGACCTATCCTTGCAGTGGGAAGTGATGGGTTAAATGCTATTCATGAAAATTGGTACTTACCTTGGGAAAAGTTAAGCAGTTTCCTCGAGCTCTAGTTCTGTTCATCTATAAAATTGAGAGTGATAACTAGTAATTTCAAAAGGTGGTTGTGAGCATTTGATGAGAAAGTGTGTGTGTGTGTATATATATATATATATAAAGAGAGAGAGAGAGAGAGAGACAAAGTGAGAGAGAGAACCTCAATTACACTCATGCCAGTAGGTACTCTATAAAAGGTCTTTGAGAGAAAGTTCAGTGAGTGCCATGATGGCAGGCTGTATCTCACCTCCTGTGCCTGTGATAAGGGGGGACAGACATCTTCTTTGCAGATATCTTTCTTGAAGACTTATCCTGTCACGTTAGTCTCTTGCTGGATCACTTTCATCTTCAACAACTTTTGCCTCTCCTGTGTCCCTTCCCATTTTGGTTTCTTTTTCTGTGTTTCATTGCTCTTAGGATGTGCATTTTGAAATGGTCACCAATTCCCTGTTCACAATGAATTTGTTAACCTTTCAAGGAATGTTTGAATTTTAAGAGAGGATGGTGGGAGGAGGGTAGTGCTCGATACTAGGGACCAAAATGCTCCTGGGAGGAAGAATCTTCACATCAGTGTCTCACATAACACTTCTGTCAAACCTGCAGTGTGGTCCACAGACATGCATCTTCAGCATCACCTAGGAACTTGCAAGAAATGTAGATTCTCAGGCCTCGTCCAAAACCTTCAAATCAGAATCCAAGATGATTTATATGCACATTAGAGTCTGAGAGGCACTGTTTTAGGGAAAGAGCCATTTCATAAGGTGGTTGTGAGGATTTAATGGGAAAGCATGCACAGAGCACCCAATACATGCAGGTGTCTTAGTGGGTACTTAAAAAATACTCTTTGTAAATCCCAAGATGGCAAAAAGGGTCCCTTGTCTTCAGAGCCAGTGATGCAAAATGCAGATAAAGAGAGAAAGAACAGTGTAGCACTCCTTAAAGCACTAAAATAGGAAGTCTTTTTTTCCCTCCTGTGGGTTTTTTTTTTTTTTGTTTTTGGCCAGAGGAAGGGAAAATAATAAATGTGGAGGAAGGAATGAACATAACTGGCAAATAAGAGTGAGAAAATATGGAATGGAAAAACAAGGTATTTAGGAATGAAATACCTTGAGGTGATGAAAGAAGAAATAAACAAGGGGAAAAGGGCTCTTAAAATGCACACTGCTGAAAATTTGGAGGTAGGGAAAACTAGAGTTCTCTGGAATTGGCAGGGAGGTATGAGTGTGTGATGTGTAGAGAGAGAGACAGCCAAACCCAAGTGATTTAGCATAAGGTTGGCTAAAAAACCCTTCATGTAACATGCTAAGCTTGTGTTTTGAATTTTCACTCAACGACATCTTTGTACAGAAGAACAGCATGGTTTGGTTTTGGGCCCCGCTGACTGGAATGAGTGGGAAGCAAGTGGCCAAAGGAGAGACTGTGAGGTTGTGCTGAGGTGTCAGTAAACACGCAGGCAAAGTGCTGACTCTCAACAACAGACCCTTTTTGGGGGTCTAGATGACTGGTGAGTCTACTGGTAATTACATCCACACAAATATTAATAGATGGGAACTAAATCACAACCCCTCTGCCCCCTCCATCAAGGGATGATTGCCATCATGGGGTGAGTTAGGGACATGGTGCTTTCTCCACCCTCGAGACAGTAGATAGTGAGGGATGGTGGCCAGCATTAGGAAGGGCAGAAAGGAGTATTCTGCTTTCCTTCTGTCACACCTGAGCCCCTGTCAACGAAGGATCCCAGGCAGGATGGGGAAGAAGGAGGGTTTGGTGATGCAGGAGAAAGAGACATTAATCCTCAGCTCTGTGATGACGTGCTAAGACAGCTAACTTTTCTGAATCTCTATTTCTGAATCTTTGTAAAATGGGTCATGCCTCTCCAGAATGTCATGAGGTGAATTAGTATCAGTTCTAAATAATATTAGCCTTAGGTCAAGATGGGAACTCAGACATCTTATAGAATCAAATCTCTTCTTTTTGTAGGTGAAAACTGAGACCAGGACAGTCAAGCAACTTGCTTAGGGACACACACAATTACTTACCAACAGATATACGAATCACTACCAGGTCTCCTTAGTCCGAACCTAGGGCTTAAAATATTTAGAAGCTTATTCTACTGTCTTCTGTGTTAAATTCTGGAGATAAATGTGCTTGCACTTTAATTTCTGGCTTGTTGACTTTTGTGAGCTAAGGCCGGGATACTTAATGATAAGTGTTTTAGCAGCTGTTGATTCTGAGTCCGACTTTCCATTTTACTGAAAGGAATAAACTTTACATTTTATCCAGATTTGAACTTTTGGCTTGCCTCATTTTTTATTAGCCTGGAAATTCCGGTTAGCTCAGCGCACTTTACTGTTGTGGACATTTGTTGGTGCCTTGGAAAGAGCATGGATGGGTTTTGGAATACGCAGCCTGGCAAGATACATATATATCTTGCCAGGCTGTGAGACATGTGTGTGTATATATATATATATAGAGAGAGAGAGAGAGAGAGAGAGAGAGAGCGCGCGCGCACGAGCGAGAGAGCTTTATTATAAGGGATTGGATTATGTGATCATGGAGGCTGAGAAGTCCCATGACCTGCTGTCGGCAAGCTGGAGACCTAGGCAAGTTAGTGGTATAATTCAGTCCAAGTGTGAAAGCCTGAGAACCAGGGGAGCTGGTGGTGTAAATCCCAGGCCAAGGACTGGAGAAGATTAGATATGTTCCAGCTTAACCAGTGAGGCGGGGAAAAAAGAGGCAAATTCCTCCTTCCCCACCTTTTATTTTATTCAGGCCCTCAGTGGATTGAAGAATGACCACCCACATTGCAGAGGGCAAGCTACTTTACTGAGTCCACCAATTCAAATACAAATCTCACCCCAAACACCCTTACAGACATACCCAGAAATAACTAACCTGAGCACATAAAATTGTTACTCTTTCTAGTCAGGCTCCAGTAAGCGTCCTCCTGCTGGGTGGTTTGCGCCAATCAGAAAGCTTTAGGGCTTCCCTGGTGGTTCAGTGGTAAAGAAGCCACGTGCCAATGCAGGAGACACGGATTCCATCCTTGATCTGGGAAGATCCCACATGCCATGGGGCAATCAAGCCTGGGCACCACAACTGTTGAGCCTGTGCTCTAGAACCCAGGAACTGCAACTACTGAGCCCATGTGTTACAACTACTAAAGCCCGAGTGCTCTAGACCCTGTGCTCCTCAGCAAGAGAAGCCACTGCAATGAGAAGCCCGTACACTGCGACTGGCTGGGGCGGCGGAGGGGCGGTGCAGAGGGTGGGTCTTGTCAGGGGAAGAGGGTGGAGTTCTCACTGGGCAGGCGCATGCGTGCTGCTCAGGCTCCAGTACCGGGTGCCGCCATCTTGAATTGACTGTAACTTCTGCACACATCCCCACAGAGCTGAGGTGCCCTTGCAGCCGTTTAGCACCGTAAACTCTGGTCCAAAGTGTAGGGTTAAGGTCTCTGCACTCTGACTTTATCAGCAAATGAAACTAGACGGAGCACAATGGGGAACACATGTATACCTGTGGTGGGTTCATTTTGATATATGGCAAAACCCATACAATATTGTAAAGTTAAAAAATTAAAAAAAAAAGAAAAGAAAGAAAGGTTCCACTATTTTATTACCCAGCTTCTATCTTTATTTCCTAGGACTTGTTAATGGGCTTTGCCAGTGACAAAATTAACTATCACAAATAGGTTCTTTTGGAGCTGATTGATAATTATTAGAAATAATGTTTTAAACGTTCTTAGAAGAGGATCTGGAATATAATAGGAGCTCCGTAAATGTTAGCTATCACTATCAGTAAATTCTCACTGAGTGCTTAACTGAGTGAAAGGTGATGGTTAATTGGGAGCTCAACCTCACAGTTAGAGACAGAATACTTGCCAGGTGTCTTCACTGATCTGCCAGAGTGTTTACAGGTGGCAAGACCAGTACTTAAACAGCCTATCACTGGCCCCAACCGAAAACTGAGCATGAATCTCTGATTGCAGATAGTTAAAAAAAAGTCAGCCATATCCTATAACGCCTTAGCCACCCTTCTCTCCTGTAGTTCATCTGGGTTGTCTTGCTGTCTCCCACACTAGCTTGTGTGGCTGGTCTATCATCAGAAAATTTTCTGCAACCCTTTTCTAGGGAGAAGGTAAGTAGGCAGTTGTTTTCCTGGGTCATTGTTATTTCTTTGCCTTCCTGAAACTCATTTCTTTTGCATCTCAAACTTCAATTTCTTGTTTCCATGGGAAGTCTCCTGTTTGGTCCTCATGTGGGTAGGCTGGGAGTAAATTCTAGCCAGATAGGATCAAACTAGAGAAGTGGCTGCTTTCACAAAGAAAGAGAGAAGTGATTGGTTCACTTGATTTTATTTATTTACTTATTTTTTTGAGAAAGGATGTTGTATTTTTATGTTTTGCATAAAGTCAGTAGTTTGGGCTTCATCCATATTGATCAGTGGTAAAGGGGCTATTTATGTGGTACATCTGGGAAATGACTTTGTGACCGAAATAGGAAGAGACCTGCTCATTGTACCAGTGAGCAGAGTGTGGTTTTCCATTTTGTCCTGTGATTGGTCTCTCTATCCAGGGAGACGCTAAATGTAGGTCTAGAATATGGAGGAACAGTGCATTGTATTCAGTGAAAAACCCTGATCTGTTGGTCTTGGAATAATGGTGTGAAGAGGGATGTAGAGTAAATAATTAGAATGTAATCTAATATTAGCAGCTATGGACTGGCTTCCTGTGAGGTGGATTTAGGGATGCTTCAATTCTTAATACCATCAACATGCAGTTGAAATATACACACACATCAGAGGCTGGGTCACAGCTGGTATGTCATGGAGTATTTTCAGGAAAGGAAATAAGGGATTTACAGGGGGCAGAAATAAATAAGCCACATTTCCCCTTGTCTGTGTCATGCCAGACAGGGAGACTGTATATTTGTAAAATAATGTATTTCACTGTATATTTCTTAAGGTCTTAACATGCACAGAGGAAATGCTATGCATTTCCTTTCAGTTTTTTTTTTTTTTTTTTAATCTTTGCCTTCAAAACTTAGGGTGAAATGCCCTTCAACTCCCTAAGGCTGGGTGAATCTCCCATTAACTCTGGGAGTTAATGTATCAAGATAGATTCTCACCTGCAGATCTGAAGACCAACAGAGTCAGCTTGGGGTTATCTTGCCCTCCATCAAAAGCTTGATTTGAACAGAGAATTGAGAAATACATGTTTACATTTCAGAAGCAACTCCATTTAATATCCTACATGACATTTAGGGCTTAAGGAAATATATGGAATTGCTTATGGGAGGCATCAAGCAAAAAAAAAAAAAAAGAAAAAGATCTGATTTTCTCTACACTCCAAGTAGGGCCAAGAGAGTGGATTTTGCAGTTTTATCTGCACAATGGTGTCAGGCACTCAGCACACTTGGGAACATAGAGTGAGCTGTGACTAGCAACTAGCGTGATTGATTTATGTTTAAGTGGACCCATAAAAACTGTGGTAACCACGAGGCAATTCTGTAAGGGTCACAAACAAAGTTAGCTCTCAGATAGCTTGTCTCCGAAAATATCGTCAGTACTGCAATGGTGTTCTGTTTGGGCTGGTATATTGATTGCCCCAGCCTGACAAACTTCTGGAAAGCTCGTTGATCCATTTCTCAAGCAGGTTCCCACTAGCCTTGATTAATTTGTTCTCTTCCAGCTGCATTCCACTCCTGATTGCTTATGGAGCTCTTGGAAAGCCTGCTTGGTGGGTGGTGAATGTTCAAAACTCCAAGCCATCAATCTTTTAGAAGCCAGAAGATACCCTCAGATTATCTTCTCTTCAACCGCCAGATTTTAGGGAGATAAACCTGAGGATGTCTTACTGGTGTCACCTGGAGCTGATTTGGGTCCCCTGGAGGAATCAAGGGTGGGGCTGGGAGATAGGCGGCATGCCTGAGTAGAGCTTGTTTCTCAGGCATTGCTTTGGAAGAGACTATCAAAACACAGAAGTCGGTTTATGAGTTTGTACCTTAGCAATCTCTCATGTCCAAAGGGGAGCTAGACTGCTTCTTATTTTATTAAAAAAAATATATATATATTTATTTGTGGGTGTGGTGGGTCTCAGTTGCCCCATGTTGTTCTTGGCTGCAGTGCACAGGCTCAGTTGCTCTGGAAGCATGTGGGAATTTTGTTACCTGAGCAGGGATTGAACCTGTGTCCTCTGCATATGGGAGGTGGATTCTTAATCATTGGACCTCCAGGGAAGTCCTTAGAGCAGCGGTCTTTAACCTTTTTGGCACCAAGGACCAGTGTCGTGGAAGGCAGTTTTTCCATGGATCCGAGGTGGGGGTGTGGGATGGGGAGATGGTTCAGGTGGTAATGGGGGTGATGGGGAGCGGCAGATGTGGCTGTGCTTGCTTGCTGCCACGCATCTCCTGCTGTGCGGCCTGGTTCCTAACAGGCCATGGACTGGTACTGGTCTTCATTCCGGGGATTGGGGACCCGCCCTAGACTGTTTCTTTCCCTGGCAAGAACTAATGTTTTACGTAGTGGCAGAACAAACAAAAATGGCCCTCAGTGAAAATCCAGTGTTCCCCTGCCCTTTCCTTCTTTGCGCAGGAGTAGCAGTTTTAGTGAAGCAAAGAGGAGGTTCTTGTACCATAGGTGAGCTGAGTGTCCTTTGGGTGGAAGAAAGAGGGCCTTGTTGGATAAGGAGAGACTGTGGGGAACCCTGGATGGGAGGAAGGATGTTATGATGGAGAGGACAGAGCTGCACGGCAGGTTTGCCTCTCTTACCCCATCCCCAGAGATAGTAAAGTGACCTCGGGGTGATCACACACCATGGCCTGCCTTGTCCTAAGGCACTCAGGCCTGTGTCAGGACCTCTGTCCCGGCAGAGTTGTGCTGTTGCCTCACCCTTTGTGCCCAGGGCACTGCTGCCTTGGCATGGCCTCACCACTGGTTTATGCAAGGCCCAGGGAAAGTTAATATTGCTCAGCTGGAAGTTTGGAATCTAGTCAGTTTCTCAGGCTGTTCTTGGGAAGTCCCTTGTTCAGGATTTGTCATTTGGGATCTTGTTGGAAATCTCTCCCTGTCTCTACTTCTCTCTGAAGTTATGTCATACAATCCAGAGGAATCATTTATACAGTTATTCACCTCTTCTCCTAGAAGAGAGATAGTGAGAAATACTCAAGAGTGTCTCAGCTTTGAGACACCTGCCAGGCTCTACTGTCCATGGGGTTTCCCAGGAAAGAATACTGGAATGGGTTGCCCCTGAAGGGATACAGTGGGGAGGGAGGTGGGAGAGGGGTTCAGGATAGAGGGGACACATGTATACCTATGAATGACTGAATGAATGAATGTGTGCCTGGTGGTATCTGACTCTTTTTGACCCTATGGACCCTATGGCCTGCCAGGCTCCTCTTGTCCATGGAATTTTCCAGGCAAGAATACTGGAGTGGGTTGCCATTTCCTTCTCTAGGGGATCTTCCTGACCCAGGGATCAAACCCCTGTCTCCTGCATCTCTTGTTTTGTAGGTGGACTCTTTATCACTTGAGCCATCGGGGAAGTCCATGTATACCTATGGCCGATTCATACTGATGTATGGCAAAAATCATCACAATATTGTATAGTAATTACCCTCCAATTAAATAAATAAAAAAGAATACTGGAGTGGGTTGCCATCTCCTTCTCCACGGGATCTTCTCGAGCTAGGGATCCAACCCTCATTTCCTGTATTGCAGGTGGATTCTTTACCACTGAGCCACCTATTTATAGCAAGATACTAATCCAAAATAGAGGGCCATTGTACCTATGAATGGATCCCTTAGAAGAAGAATCTCAGGAGGATCGGTAAGAACTTTTCATGTCTCAGAGCCAAGAATATACAGGAATACCTTGAAGATACTGTGGGCTTTGTTCCAGACCACTCAATAAAGAAAACATTGCAATAAAGAAAGTGACAATTTTTTTTTTGTTTCCCAGTGCATATAAAAGTTATGTTTACACTATACTGTAATCTATTAAGTCTTTAATACCATAAGTTGAAAAAATAATGTTCATACCTTAATTTAAAAATAATTTATTGCTAAAAAATGCTAGCTAACATCTGAGTCTTAAGTTTTTTTTTCAAAATTGGAGTCAGTCCTTTCAAACCTTGCTGCTGCTTTCTCATCAACTAAGTTTGTGTAATATTCTAAACCCTTTGTTGTCATTTCAACAATCTTCACAGCATCATCACTGGGAGTAGATTTCATCTCACTTTTCATTTCACTTTCTTTTTGCTCATCTATAAGGAGCAACTCCTCATTGTTCAGGTTTTATTATGCTATTGCAGTAATTCAGTCACATCTTCAGGCTCTATTTCTAATTCTAGTTCTCTTGCTATTTCCAGCACACAAAAGTGTGTTATTTCCTCCACTGAAGTCTTGAACCCCTTAAAGTCATCCATGAGGATAGAGATCAGCTTCTTCCAAACTCCTGTTAATGTTGGTATTTTTGCCTATTCCATAAATCACAAATGTTCTTAATGACATTTAAGAATGGTGAATCCTTTCCATAAGGTTTTCAGTTTACTTTGTTCAGATTCATCAGAGGAATCACTGTCTGTGGCAGCTATACCCTTACAAAATATATTTCTTAAATAATAAGACTTAAAAATTACTCCTTGGTTCATGGTTGCAGAATGGATGTTGTGTTATCAGGGATATCCATCTCTTCCTGTAATTTTGTTGTCCATCTCCATCAGAGCTCTTGGGTGACCGGGTGTGTCATTAATGAGCAAAATCATTTTAAAAGGAGTTTATTTCTGAGCAGCGAGTCTAAGCAGTGGGGTTAAAATAGTCAGTAAACCATGTTGTAAACAGATACACTGTCATTCAGGCTTTGTTTCCTTTATAGAGCACAGATAAAGTAGATTTAGCATAATTCTTAAGGGCCCTAGGATTTGGACACCATTAAGTGACTAACAGACACACACACACAGTTATGTGGGGCTTCCCTTGTGGCTCAGTCAATAACCAGTCTCCCTGCAAAGCAGGAAACCTGGGTTTGACTCCTTGGCTGGGAAGATGCCCCTGGAGAAGGAAATGGCAACCCACTCCATCCAGTGTTCTTGCCCAGAAAACCGCATGGACAGAGGAGCCTGGCGGGCTACAGTCCATGGCATCATAAGAGTTGGACATGACTGAGTGGCTAAACCTACCTAAGATTTTGAAAATGGGAAATAAGCATTGTATTCAATTTAAAGTCACCAGCTGCAGTAGCCCCTAGCAAGAGACAGCCTGTCCTTTGAAGCTAAGCATTGACTTCTCTCCAGCTATGAAAATCCTGTATGGCATCTTCTTCCAATGGAAGGCTGCTTGGTCTACACTGAAAATCCGTTGTCTAGTGCACTGACCTTTCTAAATGATCTTAGAACTCCTGGATTCCTTGCTGCAGCTTCTGCATCAGCACTTGCTGCTTCATTTTGCACTTCTGTGTTATAGAGATGGCTTCTTCCCTTAAACTTCATGAACCAACTTCTGCTAGCTTCAGACTTTTCTTCTGCAAATTTCTCACACCTCTGTCTTCATAGAATTGAAGAGAGTTAGAATTGAAGTTGGTTTGGTTTGGTTTAAGAGAATGTTGTGGCTAGTTTGATCTTCTATCCAGATTACTAAAACTTTCTTCATATCAGCCATAAGGCTTTTTCACTTTTTTATCATTCATGTGTTCACTGGAGTAGCACGTTTAGTTTCCTTTAAGAACTTTTCCTTTGCATGCACAAGTTGGCTACTCTTTGGAGCAAAAGGCCTAGATTTCACTCTGTCTCAGCTTTTCACTACATTAATGGGTTAAATTTGCTGTCTTATATGGGCCAGTTTGTGGCACCTCAAATGATGAAAGTAGTGACATCAAAGATTACTAATCATAGCTCATATAACAAATATAAAAATAACTTAAAAGTTTGAAAAATTACCAAAATGTGACATAGAGACATGAAGTAAAGAAATGATGTTGAAAAAATGGCACCAAAAGACTTGCTTGATACAGGGTTGCCACAAAACTCCAACTTTTGAAAAAATGCAGTGTCTGCTCAGCATGATATAATGAGGTGTGCCTGTAGTCTGACTGGCTGCATTTGGATTCCTCAGAGAAGTGGCTTAATATGTGTTCTATGTGTAATAAATGACAAGGACTTAATGTAGTTCACACTGAAGTTACAAATGTGGCATCTGAGTTTGCAAAAGGAATTCTAGAAGTCAGTTGTCATTGCATTGTAGTGACTTTCATTCAAGAATCTTACAGCCCCGGCAGCTCATGCTCATAGCATCTTGATGAGTAGGTGGCACATAGGAATGTCCTTATTTTGCAGAATGAAGGCAGAAAAAGGAGTTCTTAGGTACAGACAACCTGGATCTCTGCCCATTTTTTTATGAATCACAGACTTCCGGAAAGCTCACTTTCCCAGCAGGGCTTCTTTGCTCCAAAATAGCAAGTATTGCCACTGGTAACATGGAAAATTAATGGTGCTCATATTATTCACATGGGGTTTAACTGAGAGAAGATCTCAGGTTTCTGAGCAAAAGTTTGGCTCACAGACTAATTATATTCAACATAGTGGGGGAAAGAGTGCAAGAATTTCTATGTTGGCACTAAAATAGTATAAGAAATACAATCAGTTCAGTTGGTCATTTTTCACACAGCAGACAGCAGACTAAACAGTCCTAAATCAGGCAATTATTTTAGTAATGATAATTTTAGTTTTTCTTGAGTGATTTGAAAATGCTCAATGAAATAGATTTCTTCCTAAGCCATTCTCTTCCATTTAGCTGTAAGGAATCATGACTGCTGACCTCTGAGATAGGAGTGAGCAGAGGGCAGGCTCTGGATGACTTAGAACCAGACCCCCCTTCTCAGAGAAGGGACTCCACGTGGCTGTCCTTTGAGTTAGCTCACTTTGCTCTTACTCTGCTAGGTTTTGTAAACCAGGCCAAACACGAGCAGGCCTCCTTGGGTCTTGGGTAGCCACAACAGCTCAGAAAGCAGATATACAGAAGCGAATTTTATTTGCTGCGATAAGCAAGAACTGTGGGGTTTATGGAGTGATAATCAGATTCTGTTAAATTTGCTTCAGCATTGCCCAAGACCAGAAAAATAAACATAACGATAGAGGCCAATCTTTTACTTTGCTGCGTCGGAGGCTGACAAAATTGTAGATGAATAAGAGATTGTGAACTATTGGGACTTTTTTTTCCCTCTGTGTGAAACATCATCCTGAACAGTAGTTTGATTTTATTGTGAAGAATAAATTCTGAACGAGTCAGTGAGAGAAACAGTGGGGAAGCAACCTGCAGGGGTTTGTAACCTTCTCTCCTACTGTTCCAAAGATGCTATTGTTAGATTTATACTCAATGCAACGGCTTAGTGAATACTTGTGGAGTAACCACTGTTTCTTTTTTAAATTTTATGTATTATCATTTCTGTATACATGACCCTTTATAAAAAATTAATTGCATGATAACATGAACTTCTATTAAAACCCTCATGCATGCCAGAACTAGAACATAATTAACAACTTATATCAACTACTCTTCCTTATTCAGTCTTTTTCTCCTATTCCTGGATGCATTTTCTTACCTTTTTTTTGGTTTATGAAAATGTATTATTTAGTTTTATTAATTTTTAAAATTAATTTATTTTTTATTGAAGGATAATTGCTTTACAGAATTTTGCTGTTTTCTGTCAAACCTCAACATAAATAAGCCATAGGTATACATATATCCCCTCCTGAAGCTCCTTCCTGTCTCCCTCCCCATCCCACTATTTATTAATTTTTAAACTTTATATAAAGGGCAGAATACTACATGAAGTCTTTTGGAATTTGTCTTCTTCACTCAAAATTAAGATACTAAAATTTTTCTGTTGTTGAATGTAGTTGTAGTTTGTTTTCTCTGCTATACAACATTTCATTATGTTGACATATTACCATTTATTTATTCATCCTACTGTGGATAGGTATTTGATTATTTCCAGTTTTGTGGTATTACACTGTTCAATGCTATAAACATTCTCTCCTGGTATATATGTGGATTTCTCTTGGGTACATATATAGAAATGGAATGCTGAGCTGCAGGGTATAACATGGTCAAATATAATGCCAGTTTGTTTTCAGGAGTTTTTATTTCTTAAGAACAAGTATGGTTCATTCTTCACATAGCATGCAACAGATCTGTTCTCTCTGAGGTCTCATGAGCATTGTGAATAATCTCGAGAGTGAATGCTCAGTGAAATAGAGTGGTGGGCAAATAAGGCAATGTGGAAAATTTGGCAACGTTTTCAAAGAGGCCTTGTCAGACAGATGTTTCCAGAATTTAAGTGAGTCAGAGAGTTGTTTACCTTTGGATGAAAGCCAGTGTCTTCTGGAGTTGGCGAGGACTGATTTGGATGGAGAGGGATCAGTAAAGCATCTATTGCTGAAATTCTGACAAAGTGAGGATTGGAACTGAGAAATGGGTGAAGTCAGAAGCAAGGCGTCTACAAACTCCATCACCACAGTTGACTACTCTTACCATGTAGTGAGGCTTCCTACTTTCAGCAAACAGGGCCACTGCACAGGTTTATCAACTGCTCTCACCAAAAATCCAGAGATTCTCAATACTGCTGTTTGTTTCAGTCTGCCAGGGGCAGAATGCCATGGGGGAAGTGGCTGACTTGTCTTCCTTTTTGGTTGTGGAATGGTTTGAAAATGTTTGGAAGGGGAATGTCTTGATCTATCAGGGCCTCCTTTATCCTAGCTGGGGCAGCTTTTCTCTTATTGATAGTTATCTTCCATATCGGGGCCCCTGATGAGAAACACCACTTTCTCTCTCTCTTTTCCCCCCCTGGATTTCTAAGGGCCCATGGCCAAAGATCTGTATGTGTGTGCATGCTAAGTCGCTTCAGTAGAGTCCAACTCTTTGCAACCCTATGGACTGTAGCCCTCCAGGCTCCTCTGTTCTTGGGAATTCTTCAGGTAAGAATGCTAGAGTGGTTTGTCAGGCCCTTTTCCAGGGGATCTTGCCAATCCAGGGATTGAACCCACATCTCTTATGTCTCCTGCACTGGCAGGTGGATTCTTTACCACTAGCACCACCAGGGAAGCCCCAGTGATCTGTATTCTGTCAAATCAAAGGAACCAGCTTTCTTACTTTTCTCTCTGTTTTCCTTCCATACCATAGACATCTTTTCAGTGGATGCAAATTTGAAACAAAGTCTTGCTATTGCATATCTAAGTTGAGATTTGTAGCTGCTAGGTTGGAATGAAGTTTCATTTAGTAGGGGAAATGGGGTTGCTGGCTTTGACTCTTTTCAGGGATCCTTAAGGTCTGAGACAGACCACCCATTGGTCTTGAAGGATTAGTGTCAGACATAGTTCTGTTTGGAAACAAAGGAATTGTAAGATTTAAGAGTCTTGGCATGGTCTGTTCTGCGAACCTCTTTGAACCAGGTCAAGGAACTACCTTTAGGTTTCCTCCTAGCTCTCCCATGCCTTCTTCCCCGCTCCCATGCCTTCCTCCCTTCCCTGTCCCTTCTTTCTACTCTCTCTCCTTGCTTTCATTTCTTCTGGAAGCTAGTGGAGAACCCAGAAGAAAACAATGAGTTAAGACAGTCATGAAGTTGGACAGTATTCTGTTCATACTTATCTGGGACTTGGAAATAGAATAATTAGCCTGAAAACTGTATTAAATGATGGAGCCTCTACCCGTATTTTATGTTAGCATTTAGGGTGAGGGGGTGAAATTACAAGCTGTGTGACTTGCAAATGGAATAAGGCAGATGACTAATCTTCTCTGTGCTTAATGCCAATAGTATTACCCAAGAAATAGCCAGCACCATGCCAGGTTCCCTTTCTTCATTCTTGTCACCCCATCTTTAAGGCACAATGTAGTTAAACTCTTACAGAAGCCTTATAAGGAAATTATTATTATTGTGGCCAGTTTACAGATGAGGAAATGAAGGCTTAGAAAAGTTAAGTACCTTGCCCAAAGTGATATATCTGGGTAGGGGAGAAGCTAGTATTTTAACCTTAACTGCAAGCCTGGCTTGCAAAGTTTGCTTGGAAAGGTTTGCTGTTGTTAGAAGGAACAGGGCCCTGGAACCAACTGATGGAGAAGAATCCTCCATGTTTACCATCGAGTTACCAAAGGCTATGCGTATGCGCTTTACCACTGACAGCAGGAGCTCACCGTGATCCCAAGCTTTTACTCAAACCACAAATGACCTGCTTCATTATATTTCTTAATTCAAGTCAGGAATACCTTATCTCGCTCCATGAAACAGTCCATTAAATTATGGGTGTGATTGTTCCTTCTAAACAATAGGAAGTAACACCTCTCACCTTATAGCACATGTGCTTTGAGGAAAAAATTGGCTTCTTGTAATATTAAGGGGTGTGGTATTTTAATGAGAACCTTGGTAAACACGTAACTGTTCTGAATAGTTTATTCCAAGTTCAGAGTATCGCCCACACTCATTTGGGTTTTATTCCTACTTCCAGCCAAATGCCATGAATCAAAGAGTGTTCCTGGCAAGGTCTACGCTCAGTTACAGGCAACCCTAAAAGGCAGGAGTGAAAGTGTTGCTGATAGAGAGCAGGTTTGGCCAGCAGTGGCCGGGCAATTTCAGAATATTTGCTGAACACGGTCCACAAACCCCAAGAGTCCCGAGGGGAGCTCAGAAAACTGAAAGAAGGGGCCCCACTCTGTGTCTTCTGAGGAAAGGTCATCACACGATTTACGAAGGAGGCTTTTACCAATGTTTCTAGTTACTGTTTTTCTATTAAATGTTACTGTTTAACAGAATAACCTCCTGGTACTGACTTAATCAACAAAAATTTAATGAGATCTTAAACTGTTGAAGAGTCAAGTGTAGAAGAGGAGATAGAAATTCTTAAAACCAACTGTGATTGACTACCTGTAAGAGCTAGGAGGTCAAGAAGCTTTGTATTTTAATTGCAAATTAAAAAAAAAAAAATACCTGTCCTGCAATTTTCTTCCTCAAAGCACTTGTTACTCAGTTCCTAAGATGACTCATGTTCTACACTTCTTTAATCATTCTTTTCTGTTTTGCCTCACAGAAGCAATATCCACTTTACAAACGTGTTTTGTTTGAAAAGATTATTTGTAATCTTTTATACTGGTTGTTGGGAACTAAAAATACATTTCCCATGAAGTGTTACAGTAGCAATTAGAATCTCAATTGACTATTAATATAGTAAAACATATTCTAGTAAATCATATATAATTATTTTTATAGGAAAATGAGTTCCTCATTCTAATTTTAAATCAAATCTCCACCTAATTAATCAACCTCTCTGGGTTCTTTGTCATTCCAGTCAGAAGCAGAACAGTTCAACACAAAAAAGATCAAGTGTTTGTGTGGAATGTAATATACATCCAGTGAGATGTCACAAAGAGTACAGCTTCAGCTGGATATTTTGGAGAATGTTTAGGATTTGAATTGGTGAAAGGAAAAGAGGAAAGCATTTCAGGCAAAATGAGCAAAATCATAGAAATGGGGGTAATCATGAATAGGAAATGGGGTATATTAATGGAAAGCTCTGGCGAAAATAAGAGTTGTATCTGAGAGTGTGTTGAAGACCATGCTTGGGGTAGCTCAGCAGTTGGATGGCTTCGAATGAGGGATTTGGAATTTAAGAAAGGAAGAAAGTGTTCAATAAATATATGTTAAATGAATGTCTTACTTATTCTAACATTGGTCTCTATCTTTCTTTCCCTCTTGTTTATTTTATCTTATCTTCTCCTGTTTCTTTCTTCCCAGGCCTCTCAAGCCTTCTAATCACTTTGGCCTCTTCCCAGGTTATACAGGACTTTCCCCATCTTCCTATGCAAGGGGATGGGAGAATTTTAATTATTCCTTATCAGATGCAGTGATTTTTATGGAAGTCTTCTAATGAGGCTGTAATGCATCACATCTCCATTTTTTGGCCCTTCATTTCTGTTGTTGTTGTTTAGCCACTAAGTTGTGTCTGACTCTTTTGTGACCCTCTGAACTGTAGCCTGCTGGACTCCTCTGGCCATGGGATTTCCCAGGCCATGAATATTAGAGTGGGTTGCCATTTTCTTCTCTAAGGGATCTTCCCAACCCAGGCATCAAACCTGTACCTCCTACATTGTTGGTGGATTCTTTACCACTGAGCCAGCCTGGGACGCCTCTTGTGGTTTCTGAGTGAACTGCTAGTCAGTGGGCCCCTCTTGCAAGGGCCCAGCTGTCCAGAGCTCTGTAGCTTTGCCCACATGGCAGGTTTTAGCAAAGCTCGAACTAGAAATTGGAGGGATGAGCATCTGTATCTTGCGACTCTGATCATGACATTGGCAGTGGAGAATGTATAGGAACTCTAGGAAGGTCTTCCCCAGGCATCAGCATTCCCCTCAGTCCCCCTATGTGTCTGCCCCTTCAGTCTTTCTGGCTCAGATGCCAGACACTTTGCTTTTATTAGTGCCCCCAAATATTTCTTGCTCCTTCTACATTGCCCCAGCTATAGTTTCTATTAATTTGAAAATTTTAACCTGTTTCATAGGGTCATCTGGAAGAATTAATTTGTATTAGTTTTCAAATTTCAGTACCTGATTCATGATGGATTCCTCATTTGGGGAAAAAAAAGTCATTTCAAAATTCCACTGTTTTTGGTTGCATTTTATTGTTTTGCTGTGGTCTTGATCATAGTAAAAAGTACTGATGGAACTTTAGTAAATAGAGGGTACTTTATGGGCATAGTAAAGATACTTTCTATATCCCATGCTGGGGCCTGTGGCTTTTAATTTATAGATGCTTTGGGGGATTATGGAATAAGATATTTGAACTTGATATAATTGAGCTATATCTTGGATGTTTATGTGCTCCATCTATGTCCTTATCAGAACCCTGTTACTGGACTGGAGTTGCCGCTCTTCAAAAGTCATTCATTTCTTTAGGGCATGCTTATGTTCTCAGTTGTGTCTGACTCTTTGCGACCCTGTGGACCATAGCCCACCAGCCTCCTCTGTCTATGTAATTCTGCAGGCAAGAATACTAGAGTGGGTTGCCATTTCTTTAGGGCAGAGTCCATTTAAAATGCAGGAACCTGTGCTTAATGTGAATGTGAATATGTTATATGAATGTGTTTTACTCATTCAACCCTGAATGCGAATTAGTTTCAGATCCTTTGGGCTGTTAGACCCTTGAGACACGGGCTCAATGAGTATAAGAAGGTACCACAAATGTTCTTGAATTGGTTCTCAGTTGTTATTCTCAACCTGGGGGCCTTGATATAAACACATTCTTGGTCCTCACTCTTGGAAACTCTGGTTTGATAGGTCTGGGTATGGCCTAACCTCTGCATATAAACTCCCCAAGTGGTTTGACTCCTGGTTGAGGTGTCACAGCCACTGATACTGTACTGTCTTTCCCTGAGCAGACAATCGTACTGACTGCTTGAAAGGGGGTTCTAAGCCCAAATGGATGGACAGGCCTGGGTGGGATTCTGCACCAGGGGCCTTGTTTTGAAATGGAGCTCTATGTTAAAATGGGAGCAGACTTTAGAGAAGGTTTCTGGCCAGTTTGGATTACTCACTGGGGGGATAATATTTGCTGCCACTAGGAAAAGGGAGAGATTTCTTCCCATTTCAGACGCCTCCTTTAGATGCGCCAAATGAGTGATATTTAGGCTCTTCACTGTGCAGAGCCACTGGGGAGAGGAGGAGCCAGTGGCTGGCAGCTGGCCCTGAAATTAGCATCATAGTGTAAATACATCAGCACCTACATGCCAGCAGCTTCAGTGGCTTTTGTGACACCTCTTCCCTGGGACATTTCTACCCAATAACTGTTGTACCTGCTGTTTGTACATTGGTCCTTTCATCAGGGCCTTCTCTGAGTCTCATGGTCCCCAGATTTCTCCAGTACAGAAATAAATTTCTCCAGCATAGGAAAACTTGGTGGGAGAAGGGAGTCTTGAACAAAATTTTTCAGTAATCTCTCTGGGGATGGCCTATTGCATGACTTTCTCTTCTTACTTTCTCCACAAAATCCATATAGCAAAAATAAAAACAAACTCAGCCCTCTTTCTGGATCATTATAATTTGAAGGGTTGGCCCAGGCTGGGTGTAGATGGAGGAAAGGAATCATGATTTAGAGCAGATGTGCTATTCTTATGTAATCTGAGCTTCAAGTACCAAAGGAAAATTTCTGAATCACTCAGGCCCAAAACGGTACCTCTGAGGGTCTGTTGTTTTGTCTTTTTTTTTTTTTTGGACAGTCATCTTCCTTCCTACAGCAACCTCATCCCCACTCCAGGCCTCAGGAGAAAAGGCAGTTGTGAACTCTAGCCAACGAGAAATCCCGCAGGGAAAGTTCATCAGAGCTGGGTGTGAATCTACCTTCTGCCCTGGCTGCAGGGGGAGGCCAGCAGAGAGGTCATACCTCCTCCATTCTCCTGCCTCTGTCCACTTGCACTCTTTTAAAACCACATTCCACTGAGGACCCAAGGAGAGATATTCCAGAGCCTTGGAGAGGGACTGTGGCATGTCTGTCACTGTATCCCGGCCTCTGCCCTGGGTTTTGGACACAGTTTGGGTGCTTAAAAATGCTAGTTGAATAAGTGGTGATGACCATTCCACATTCTGGTTCTGGTTGAATTAAGACTGATTATTTTTCCATTTCATACCTCCCAAGCTTTCCTCTTTATCTCAGCAATAACCTCCATGCCCTGCTCACTTCCCTTAAACAGCAAGTTTGGGCTCTTGGAGCAAAATTACTTTTCTTACGGCCTTAATGAAGAATTGCAGCTTGTCACAAATCGGACCTCACGTTTTTACCTATTTTTTTCTTAGCAGTTCTTTGCCCATTACTGACAAGCTGAGACTTGTGAAATGTCCCTTAAATAAGCCAAAACATGGTCTCACCAACATGAGCAGCATTATTTTCAGTCCCAGCCTCCAGCCAAGTTTCTTGGATCAAGGCCAGCAAGCACACATTCTTTATCTGTGGAATGGGGATAAAAATACCACTTCATTTACCGTGAGGAGACAAATGTATTTAGCAATTAGAGTAGTCTTGTGTCTGAGTGTGGGATCAGGATCCAGCCTCCTGGATGTGGATTCCAGCTCCATCACTTTCTACCTGTGTGACCTTGAGCCAGTGACAGTCTCTTAGTGCCTCAGTTTCCACTATGGTAAAATGAGGTATATAGTGGTATCTACCACATGAGATTGTTGTGAGGAATAAAATGAAAGTACACATAGTGTGTGAGATCAGTGTCTGGCATGTGGTGAGGTCCAGGAAATGTTAATTTTGAATTAAGAGCAGACACTCCTTGCTGCTGCTGCTGCTAAGTCGCTTCAGTCGTGTCCGACTCTATGAAACCCCATAGACGGCAGCCCACAAGGCTTCCCCGTCCCTGGGATTCTCCAGGCAAGAACACTGGAGTGGGTTGCCATTTCCTTCTCCAATGCATGAAAGTGAGAAGGGAAAGTGAAGTTGCTCAGTCGTGTCTGACTCTCAGCGACCCCATGGACTGCAGCCCACCAGGCTCCTCTGTCCATGGGATTTTCCAGGCAAGACACTCCTTGGATAATGGCAATAGAGGATCATAATTTGGCCAAATGGAATTTTATCTATGATCTTCCTACCCTCCTGCCCAAGCAACAGTCTGAACTACTATGACTGTTTTAACTTCGTCATTTAGAATCTGCTCAGAGTTTAGCATAGACAAGAGTTATGGTTCACTTCATTACCTTTTCCCCATTTTGGAAAGAAGTGCAGCTTCTTTTTTTAAGTTGAAATGGTACAAAGGAGCTGTCAACAGATTGGAGGCTTTAATGGGTAGGGTTTTGGTCTTGGTTAGGAAGAATGTGTATATTTTCTCTGTAAAGAGATAACAGATAATAAATAATCTGTGGCCACCACACGATCTTCCTGTTTAATTCTTTAATTTTTTTTGGAGCAGATAGGTGGAGGAGAAATATATCATGTACACAAAAGACAGTATAATGCATATAAATAGTTTAAAGCAGGGATTAGCAAACTGCAGCGTGTGGGCTAAATTTTGACTGTGGCCTCTTATGGTAGAGCCTGTGAGCTAAGAGTGGCTTTTCATTTTTAAAGTGTTATGGAAAAAAACAAAAGAAGAAGATACACGAAACCTTGTATGTGGCCCTAAAATACTTACTATCTTGCCCTTTATAGAAAAAGTTTGCCAACCTCTGTTTAAAGAATAATAATAAATCACCCTCCCCCCATCGCCAATTATCTCATGAAATAGAACACCACAAATATCTTTGAAGCTTGTGGGCACCCCTCCCTGACCATATCCAAAGCCCTCCCCCAGAGTTAACCATAATTCTGAATTTTATGTTATTCATTCCTTTGCTTAAATTTTTTTATCATACACACACGTATATACATATATATTAGTATATATGTATACAGGGATATTATTTCATTTTTTCTTGACCTCTGTATAAGTGGAATAATACTCTGTATTTTCTTCCGTCACATGGTTTGTTCTTTCCATATTACCTTTTTTTTCAATTTGAGAGTCATCTAGGTGTATGTGTGAAGCTAAAGTTCATTAATTTGTACTGCTGGGCATCTTTGTGTGTGCATATCCTCTGCATATTTATCTCTTCTATTCTTAATGGACATTTGAGTTTCCATTTTTTTCCTATTATGAACACTTGGTATCAGCATTCTTATTCCAACTTCATGGTGTGTATGTGCAAGAGGTTCTGTAGATGTGGACTCATTGCATCATTGGTATGTTTCTTTAACTTTACCAAGTGATACCAAATGGCTTTCCAAGGTGATTGTATAAATTTCATTCTGAGGCAGTTACTGAACATTGCATAATGAACTGTCCCAATGCTTAAAACAACAATATTCGTTTGCTCATGATTTTGCATGTCAAGAATTTGGGAAGAGCTTGGCCGAGTGATTTGTCTCTGATCCACGTGGTGTAAACTGAGGTTCCTGGGGCTGGAGGCTCCATCCTAGGATGGCTTCTTTATTCATGTATCTACATCGTGGTGTTCTTTGGTCTCTTCCTTCACATAGTATCTCAGCCTCCAGGGCTTTTCCACACGGATTGGATTCTCACAGAATAGTGGCCTCAGGACAGTCTGAATTCTTAAATGGTAGCTCAGGGTTCCAAGAACAAGTGTTCCAAAAATTTGGAAGTGGTAACTGCCAGTCTCTTAAAGCCTGGACATAGAAACTTGCATAATATCATTTCTGCCACATGCTATTGTCAGAGTAGTCACAGAGCCTGCCCAGAATCAAAGGGAGAGAAACACGTATCCTCCATATCTTTGGGGGTGAGTATACTAGACAGTAATAATTTGTGGCCTCCAACTTTGCCACACATTCCCTGTGGTCAGGTATGAGAGGTCCTATTGCTATACATCCTTCTTAATACTTGGTATAGTCAAGCTTTAGAACTGTTGTCTCTCTGGCGACTATGAAAACATAGGAAGAATGTTTTAAAATATCATTTATCGAATATTTACTGTGTGCTGGGCACTGTGCTAAATGCTTTGCATTTTCCCCCTCATTTT
Source organism: Bos indicus (assembly GCF_029378745.1). NCBI lineage: Eukaryota > Metazoa > Chordata > Mammalia > Artiodactyla > Bovidae > Bos > Bos indicus. The sequence goes on from NC_091769.1 coordinate 70,831,998, forward strand.
AATCATAACCAGTATTTGAAGTAGATACTATTACTTTTGGAGAGGTTAATTAACTTGCCATAGGTCAAGTAGCTAATAACTGGCGGAATGTAGACTTGAACAGAAATTTACCTGACTGCTAAGCCCATGCATTTAATTTTTCCTTTCCATCCCTAGATGTGAGCTGAGATGATGATTTGAGGCTGAAGTTAAACTATGAAGAAAATGTAAAATATTAAGAAATGATGATTAACACATGAAGTAATTAGAAAAAAAATGACTTAAAATTTTTTATTCCTCTAACTTGGGAGCACCATTTCCCCCTTCCTCTGTCAAGCAATGAAAAAAAAAATTGTTTGATTCTGAAAATGAAAAATAAGAACAGAACAAAGCAGAGCTTTTTAGTACTTAATATGAATTAGTATTACAGTTTTCAGAGATGAGCTGGAACTGACCTCATGGTACATAGAGCATGGTGGAAGAAGCATTTTTATTTCTTTCATCTAAATCAAGGGAACACTGCAGTTTTTGTGATTTGACCAGCCCAGAAGGGAAGAATGAGAATCTCTTGCCAGAGAAAATTTTGGATCACACTTGCCTTAGAGCCTAAATCAGAATCTCATTGGTCACTTTTCTATATCTTTGCTATTTCTATTCCTGATGAATCGGAACAAAGCTGGTGCCTCATTAGCACATCATTCACCAACCAGACATTCACAATAAAAAATCCACTTTTTGGTAGTGTGGGGATTCCCAGGGCCAGAACCAAAGCCCCACGATGTTACATGGAGATGTTTCATAGTGATGGAGCTTTGGGACCTAACTCTCCTCCCCCTGACTTCATGACTTAATTCATGGTATGGATTCACTAGTCCTTGAGGAAAATACATTTCTTGGATTTCCACTGGCAAATTAATTGCTTAATGCCTGGCATTCTGGAATTCCAAACCATTGGGGATCATTCTTTAGATACACCATTTTTTCCCCAAACTTTAATCTCTTTCACTGACTGAATTAATTTCACCATCCATTCTTCCTCAACCTGTTCTTTTCTAGGCATCCCTCTTGATTCACTTTCCCAACACTCAGTGCCCTTGAGAGGTCTCAGTATGTCTTCCTCAACTTTACAGCATCTCATCTTAACTAGCTTCTGTTTATTGAAAAATCAGTATTCCTGGTTTCCATTTGCATTATTGCTCTGAGTGTTGCACAGAGTACTTAGAGTGTTATCAACAATGTTTGCTGCTGCTGCTGCTGCTGCTAAGTCGCTTCAGTCGTGTCCGACTCTGTGCAACCCCATAGACGGCAGCCCATCAGGCTCTGCCATCCCTGGGATTCTCCAAGCAAGAATACTGGAGTGAGTTGCCATTTCCTTCTCCAATGCATGAAAGTGAAGTCACTCAGTAGTGTCTGACTCTTAGTGACCCCATGGACTGCAGCCTACTAGGCTCCTCCATCCATGGGATTTTCCAGGCAAGAGTACTGGAATGGGGTGCCATTGCCTTCTCCAATCAACAATGTTTACCCAAGTTTGAATATCACCCCAGAGGGATGGATTCTGGGTTATGTATGGGGCCATTCATCCTTTGTTTCCTTTCCCAGTCTTGAGGAGTTTTGGATTAGTGGTTTGCTAGTCTGGCTTTACTTTTTGCTGCCCTGTTATATGTTGTAAGGACTGAAAAGTTCTGACCACATGGAAAGTCTCAAGCTCATAGAATCACACACACATACACACACACATATTATTGACTTAAAAATAGCAAAATCAGAAATTCTTTTATGTTTAGAATCTCATGCAGAGTGTTATTTAGGATCTGTTAATGTATTAGTGGTTTTAAAAAATAACAGGACTTAAAGGAAAAACATTTGAGCTTGAGGATAACACACTATCCACTTGATTATAGGGGACCCAGTTTTTTCATGGTGACATTCTCAGCCCTGATAGCTTTTTTCTCCTCATGATTTAGTAGCTATCTTAGTTCCTGGAAATGGATTTTCAATTGTGGTGACCTCTAACGGCGATCACTTGACATGTGGGTTGGGGGAGCTACAAATGTCTCCCGTGGAGGTGGTGATGCCAACAACGTGTGAAAGAGAATCTACCCTCTCTGTAAATCAAAGCTAAGGATTCACTTGAGAAGATCCACCAAGTATTAAGAGCTTTAAACTTAATTTTATTTTAACATCAATAGAAATAGGAGCTTTTCTACTTAGCTTGGGGGAAAATGTCTGATAAGCTTTTCTGGGGACCTAAAAGACATGTCTTATTGCCAACACAAGCAAAATGTGTAAAGGGATATTTTTCTACCTTGAGGAAGAAATGTTTCCTAGCCAATCAGGGTTTCTTCTTGCTCCAACTCTATGATTTTGTGTAGAATGGAGTCTTTACTGTGACATATTGAGTAAGAATTTGGGGAAATAATTTTTTCCTCCTGGCTTATGATGGTTATGCGGTGCACCCTCTTTAAACTTTCAGAGATGTCAGAAACAAAACACAACAAGATGTTCTCTACAGGCCCCATTGGTCTCTACAAGCCCCATTGCCTGATTTGGGAGAAAGACGATTTAATTTAGAGCCAGCCACTTTCAAGATTGGTGGAACAAGATCTTATTGTATAATGTGTTCCAAAGGGAAGTTCCTTTGGGGGCAATGCTGAAAGCAGGATGCCTTGAGAGCCCAGACACTGTGCTGAACTCACATGGATGCTCCAGCAGATGGGCTATTGCTTTTAAGTCTCCTCCTCCAGGCTACTCTGTATGCCTCTGACTTATCCCCACCCCCCCCCAAAAAAAAAGCTATGAATGATTTATTTGTCTTTGCTTTTGAAGTGAAATCCTATTGTATTTAATGTACACCCATTGAATAAAAGCCAATTAAGAGCCAAGTAAGAGCGTTTTGCCAATTTAAAAATTATATATTTTTGTGAATACGGATGAACTAGTAAAATTAAATAAAATTTAATTTGTCAACACTGGTGCTCATCTCTGTTTAAAATAACATGTCTAAAAGGACTTCCCCAGTGGCTAAGCTGTGAAGAATCTGCCTGAGATGCAGGAGCTGCCAGAGATGTGGGTTCAATCCCTATGTTGGGAAGATTCCCTGGAGAAGGGAATGACAACCCACTTCAGTATTCTTGCCTGGGGAATCCCATGGACAGAAGAGCCTGGTGGGCTACAGTTCATAGGGTTGCAAAAAGTTGGACACGACTATAGCGACTTGGCAAGCACACACATCTAAATTAATAAATTAATATGAAAATAGTAGTTTTTCCACTCCCAGTGTCCAGAAACAATTTTGTTTAAACTCTTTATATGCATGTTTTTTCCATGACCCATTTTTGAATGACTTAACACAGATTCCTAGGGCTCATCATTCTCACTTCTGAGTTGTTTGAAAAATAGCACATTTGAATCCCTGTTTAATGTGATCACAAGAACCACTGTGCCAAACCACATGTACTTATGTATTTGGCTAATATTAGGTAGTTGGGTTTTCACTCTCATGTATGTTACATATTTGTGATCTCCAAAATGAAACCACTTTATTGATTTTAAAAATTATTTTTAAAGCCTTGTTTATTTTTAACTGCATTCAGTAGTTGCAAATATAAATCTTAACCTATGGGAATAAATTACTAAATTTATGTTAAATTGCTTTTTTAAAAAACTTACCAACATATTAAGTATCTGAACAAGCATGGACTATGGTGGTTTTAAAGATTTGGTGCCTTCTCCATTCCATCCCCAGCATTTTGTAGTTCAAAATAAAATAATTGAGAAAACAGCTTGTTATTTGAAATATTTTGTAAGGAATCTTATACAAGACAACTCCATTTGTGAGGAGTTGAAAGGAGGAGGGAACCCAGGAGGGAGGTTTCCCCGAGGAGAGAAAAGAAAACCTTTGCCTTGCAATAGGGCATTTGTAACAAAAGAAGGGATACACTAATTCTATTTTCCTCTTTAAAGTGTTCATTTAATTTGCTTATGTGGAAGTACCTGTTAATTCTGTTCCTTCTCTTCCATTCTGCTTACAGAAAAGGTCGATAAACTTGTGGGATGGTACTTAGAGAAGGCCCCTCTGCTTACTTCCTCATGTTTCTCTTACAGAGTCATTTTGAATTCCCTTTAGAAAAAGAGACAGGGAGGATTACGTTTGCTGAGAAAACCCTTTTGAACCTAGCACTTTAGACAGAGAAAGAAACTGGATCATGTTAAAGCAGTTTTATTGTTGAAAACACCATGAATAATGAAAGCCCAGGGGTGCACCTCTTAGGCTGCATGAACCATTTTCTATGTGATGTTATGGAGTAACCTTAGATAATTTCTTGATTTGGTCATCACCATCTTTGTCATCATTTCCATCACTACTGTCATTCACTGGTCACATATGGTGCCATGGACTGTACACATCAATTGACACAAATCATCTCTCCTGCATTACACAGCTACATTCCAGCTTGCTTTTGGTAGGAATATTTGGAGAGGAAGACAGTTTGCATGTAATAACAGTCTTGTACAGCTCAGTAGCTTGTTTTCAGCCCCTGTCAATCATGGCAGTACTACAACCCACAACCCTTCAGGCTCTGAAGGGAAATATCCTTATCAGTCAGTTCAGTCGCTCAGTTGTGTCTGACTCTTTGTGACCCCATGGACTGCAGCATGCCAGAATTCCCTGCCCATCACCAACTCCCCAAGCTTGCTCAATCCCATGTCCATCAAGTCAGTGATGCCATCCAACCATCTCATCCTCTGTCATCCCCTTCTCCTCCCAGCTTCAATCTTTCCCAGCATCAGGGTCTTTTCCAGTGAGTCAGTTCTTTGCATCAGGTGGCCAGAGTATTGGAGTTTCAGCTTCAGCATCAGTCCTTCCATGAATATTCAGGACTGATTTCCTTTAGAATTGACTGGTTTGATCTCCTTTCAGTCCAAGGGACTCTCAAGAGTTTTCTCCAACACTGTGGTTCAAAAGCATCAATTCTTTGGTGCTCAGCTTTCTTTATAGTCCAACTCTCACATCCGTACATGACTACTGGAAAAACTATAGCTTTAACTAGACGGACCTTTGTTGGCAGAGTAATGTCTCTGCTTTTTAATATGCTGTCTAGGTTGGTCATAGCTTTTCTTCCAAGGAGCAAGCATCTTTTAATTTCATGGCTGAAGTCACCATCTGCAGTAATTTTGGAGCCCAAGAAAATAAAGTCTGTCACTGTTTCCATTGTTTCCCCATCTATTTGCCATGAAGTGGTGGGACTGGATGCCATGATCTTAGATTTTTGAATTTTGAATTTTAAGCCAGCCTTTTCACTCTCCTCTCTCACTTTCATCAAGAGGCCTCTTTGCTTTCTGCCATAAGGGTGGTATCATCTGCATATCTGAGGTTATTGATATTTCTCTCTCTTGATTCCAGCTTGTGTTTCATCCAGCCCAGCATTTCACATGATGTACTCTGCATGTAAGTTAATAAGCAGGGTGACAATATACAGCCTTGATGTACTCCTTTCCCACTTTGGAACCAGTGCATTGTTCCATGTCCAGTTTTAACTGTTGCTTCTTGACCTGCATACAGATTTCTCAGATTATATAACTATCCTTATACAAAATGACTAAGACAGGATTTTTCTGTCTGTATCACTCTCTTTTCATCTTCCCCTTGCTGCAGACCTCACTCAAAGACCATTTCTCCCTTAACTTTCCTCCTTGCCTTCTTACTCCTGCTTTCTTTTAGGATTCTATTCCTTCTGTTAAGGCTAATCTGAGGAAATTAGATTAGCCTTTATGGAAAGGATTTAAACTTGGAATTTTGAAGATTTGGCCCTGAAGCTTGAATTCCACCCTTAAGAACCCTGATGCTGGGAAAGATTGAAGGCACGAGGAAAAGGGGACGACAGAGGATGAGATGGTTGGATGGCATCACTGACTTGATGGACACGAGTTTGAGCAAGCTCAGGGAGTTGGTGATGGACAGGGAAGCCTGGCATGCTTCAGTCCATGGGGTCACAAAGAGTTGGACACGACTGAGCAACTGAACTGAACTATCTTAAGTAAATTGCTTTAATTTAGTTTGCTTATCTATGTTACAAGTAGTATGGGAATAGTGTGGGAATTAAGAGATAATGTATATTGCTGAGGCTTAGGGGTGAGTCCCTGGTGGCTCAGTAGGTAAAGAATCTGCCTGCATGCAGGAGAACTGGGTTCCATCCATGGGTTTGGAAGATGGAGAAGGAAATGGACAACCCACTCCAGGATTCTTGCCTGGGAAATCCCAAGGACAGAGGAGCCTGGCAGGCTACAGTCCTTGGGGGGGTCACAAAAGTTGGACATGATTTACCGACTAAACACCACCAAGGTGTGATTATGGTTCCAGGTGTCGTTTTCATTATAATGTGGCATTTAATGAGTGTCTGGTGATGGGCCTTTGAGCTACAGAAACTTATAAGGGGCACAGGATATGTGTTCAGAGATGGGCTGAGTAGAGACCCATCAGCACCCCTAGAATGAATGATGGGTGGGAGGTGTTTGTTGCTTATCTACACCTGCCCAGTCTTAATTCTCAGATTAGAACCATAGACCCTTAATGCTCAGACCTCTGAGATCTTCTAGGTGCAGATGAGGTAACTGAGGCCTGGAGAAGTGAATGGTTTTGCCCAAGATGATGTAATTCACTAGCATAAGAGCTAGGGTGACAGCCAGATGTCATCTCTCCCAGTAGTGGAACTGACGATTAAAGACCAAGCTTGCAAGTATCCATGTTTAGTCTGAAGGAGGCTTGTTAAATTCCATTTCCTCCTAACAGCTCCTGATGGAAGCTTTTAGATATCTAATGGTTGCTTTTTTGTGAATCCTCTGGGTGAAAAGATTTAATAAGAGCTTTAAAAAGGGAGCCCTCTGGTCCGTATACTCCTCACCAAAGGCTGGTTAGGACTGCACTAGGTTGGAGCTGGTCCCGTGGACCCCAGGGGCCCTGCCCGAGGTCCTCCCTGATACTCATGGAAGAGTGAGTGGATTCAGTGGGTGTCCAAAGTTGTATACTGACTTTCATATGAAGACTCTTGTCTGAAATTCGTAACATTTTTACAATAAAATGTTTCAAGAATGCAGTAAAGCATTAAAAAGCAGTAATGAATAAACAGCATTAACTCATTGCAGCTTCTCAAATATTTTATTGTTTTGCCATATCTGTTTCACATCACTTTTAAAAGAAAAACCAAAGAAGTAGAAGCACTTGGAGCATTCCTTACCTTACTTTTCCTTTCCTTCTTCCCATGAGGAAACCACTGTTCTGAATTTGGCATTCATCATTTCTCTTTTGCATATTTTACACTTTACATATGTGTCCATATACATATGTATTTATCCATAAATAGTATACAGTTGTCCCTTGGTATCTGTGAGGGATTGGCTCTAAGAACTGTTCCCCCATATACCAAAATCCAAGGATGCTCAAGTGTCATATGAAATGGTACTGCACAGCTGTGTTTGCATATAGCCTATGTCAATCCTTACATGTGCTTTAAATCATTTCTAGATTACTTATAATGCCTAATACAATGTAAATGCTACATAAATAGTTGTAAATACAATGTAAATGCTATATGAATTTTAGCTGTCAGTTTGAAACAAATTCAAGTTTTGTTTTGGAACATTCTGGAATTAAAAAAATTTTTTTTTTTTAATCTGTGTGGGTTGAATCCATGGGTGTGGAACCCTGGGATACAGAGGGATGACTATGTAGTTAAATTTTGCATGTTTTAAACTTTCTATAAGTAACATTAGACTTTATGATTCTCATACTCTGCTCATTTTGTTCAATATTACGTTTTGGGGATTTATCCATGCTGAAACGTGTTGTCCATGATATTTCAACTGCTATAATTTACATTGTATGGACTTGCCACCACTTCTTTATCCATCTTTCTGTTGCTTACCTGTGTCGCTGTACTTTCCTAAATCATTATTTCATTTTGTGACTCTTTAAGAATTAGGCAATAAACCTAAAAATAGCTCACTATTTTTAAAAAAAAATTTTTATTTTTTAATTGAAGGATAATTGCTTTACAGAATTTTGTTGTTTTCTGTCACAGGAAAATGTAGGTCACAGCACAGAATCTGAGTGGGGTTTTGAATGGTTATAGTGTGGATTGTATTCTGGGTGGTATGAAGACCGCCTCCAAGCTTTGTGAGAGATACTTTGTTTTTATAATGCTGCTGCTGCTGCTAAGTCGCTTCAGTCGTGTCCGACTCTATGCGACCCCATAAATGGCAGCCCACCAGGCTCCCCCGTCCCTGGGATTCTCCAGGCAAGAACACTGGAGTGGGTTGCCATTTCCTTCTCCAATGCATGAAAGTGAAAAGTGAAAGTGAAGTCGCTCCGTCGTATCCAACTCATAGCGACCCCAGGGACTGCAGCCTACCAGGCTCCTCCATCCATGGGATTTTTTTTTATAATGCTAGGTTTCCTTTTTCCCTAAAGCATATTTAAAGCAGACCTTTGGGTGACTTTAAGGATGAGTTTTTAATGATTTTTTTTTTCTTAAACCGTTTATTCCCCTTGTTCTTGTTTTCTTCTTTGCTCTTGTTAAGGGGACCCAGTTGGACCTGAGTTGTTGCCCAGGAACCTTGGGGTGATTCATGCTCTATTTACCACATATTCTTGAAAAATCAGTTAAAAGGAGGAGGGGGGAGGGCTGTAGGAATTTAGTTTGGTTGTTTCAGGGAGGAATATCGGTAGCAACTATTTCCCCTCCTCATGTCTCCCACCAAAGAGCCTCCCAACTTCTCCCTAACCCAGGTACTTTACTCTGGTATGCCTTCTCTGGGCACAGGCTGGTTCAGTGTGGCTTTATCTCCTTGAGGTCCCCTTCTGTCCCTCCTTGCTTTATTTCCTGGATCCAGAAACCCCACTCAAGTTATCCCATCTGGTTACAGCACGCCTGAGATCTCCGTTTAACTATATTTAGTGAGGCTGGGACTGTGTGTCCCAAGGCTCTTTGGGGAAAGCTATTTCCAGGAAGGCAGAGGGCCAGTGCCGGTTGGGGGGCGTTGGTAAAGCAGACAGCACAGCTGCAGGGGTCGGTTGTAAAAAAGATTAAACCTGCCTCACAGCTGAGTGTATTTTACCAATGTAAATGTTGATCTCCTTTTTTTTTAAACCCTCAAGGGACCCCAAGGAGAGGAGGTGTGGGATGTGTCTTTGGAAACTTTACTAGGCAAGAAATGCTATTACTGAAATGCAGCTGACCCAAAACAAGAAGCTTTGAGAGCTGAGAGAAGGTCACAGAAAGGTCAAGAGGAAGGAAGGTGGAGGGATGAGGGGACTGAGATGGAATATTTCAGGCACTGTAAGCTTTTAAATAAATAGTCCCAACCCTGCCCTTGGCTTATCAAGCCCTCCTAACCTTTTGAAGTTTGCTAATCTTGCCACCCTCAAACTTACTGTGTTCCAGTTGATAGAGACTGGATCTGGTTTGAACTGTCCTGTTGTCTTAGAAATGAAGGCAAATTGATGCTTTCTGGTCATCAGGAGGGCAGTATGTATCTGTGGGGACCCCGGGCCTGCTGAGAAAGTCCAAGTAAAATTAAGTGCCCTCCTGACCTTCTGATCACATCATCTCCCTCTGTTCTTGGAGCTGGTATTTAAGGCCTGGGACGCACAGGGGGCCCCTGGCTGGGGACTTAGGCTTTCTCCTGCAGTTTCTCAGTTTCTCTTTCTGGTGTAAACTAATGACTTATCTATGGTGTTTCATCCAAGATGCTCCTGACTTAACTGCACAATTGTAAAAACCAAAACAATGGGATCCAGGTGTGATGAGCTGTGGTGTAGAAACGGTCAGAGGATTGAAAATATTTGAGAATCATTATTTTCCAGTTTTTTTCCTGCTACCATAGTCTGTTTTAGGATACAATGAATGATGTTTAAGAAGGGTTAACATTTTCTGACTGCTTACCATATGACCAACACTTTGCTAAACCCTCTATGTGTATACTCATTTCATCTTTCCAACAATCTTATGAATAAATCTGATTTTACAGTTGAGAAGACTGAGGCTTAGAGCAGTTCAGTAATTTATCCAAGGTCACAGAATTGACTGTGGAAAACCCAATGTTTGAATCCAGATCTGAAAGGATCTGGAGCACATGTTTTTACCATTACACTGCCGTGGTGTGGACCACCCTTCTGTATGTGGTACACAGCATGTTGTTGTCATTCAGTTACTCAGTCCTGTCCAGCTCTTTGCCACCCCTCGGACTGCAGCACACCAGAATTCCCTGTCCTTCACTACCTCCCAGAGTTTGCTCAAACTCTTGTCCATTGAGTTGATGATGCTATCCAACCATCTCATCCTCTCTTGCCCCCTTCTCCTCCTGCCCTCTGTCTTTCCCAGCATCAGGGTCTTTTCCAACGAGTCGGCTCTTTGCATTAGGTGGCCAAAATATTGGAGCTTCAGCTTCAGCATCAGTCCTTCTAATGAATATTCAGGGTTGATTTATGGGATCAAATTTTAGTTTGGTGAATAAGGATGCCCAGTTGATTTTGAAATAGTCTTTCTTATATTAGTATTTTATATGATGTCCACAGGACTTTGTTCCTGGTATTAAAATTAAGAGAAATCTTTAGATGTTCTAGAAATATTTTTCATCATCAAACTGACTGCTTAAGTCATAGATCCATTCATTCTATAGATTAGGTATCTAGTATGTGCCAAACCCTGTGCTAAATTCTCGGGAGGCAGTGGTAAGAATAGCAGATGTGTGTATGGGACTATGGTGCTGAGGTCTAGTGTAATCAAATAATTAGAAAATTGTGACATTTCACTTGGGATAAATGCAGGGCAGGAGAAGGGGTCCAGGGTATGAGTGTTTATGCTATGGGGTTGTGACTAGTCAGAGAGGTTGAGGACGTCTTCCTAGAACCTGATGCAGGTATTTGTGGGGATACCCTGTGACTATTTGGGGTTCTGTTTTGGCTGCTTAGCAGAGGAGCACCCTTTGAGATATTCCTTGGATATTCCTTTTACTTGGGATCAATCTCTTTAGTCTGCAGAAAAGATACTCAAGGTTTTGAGAAGTCCAGGCCATTCGTAAAATCAGCTGAGCATTTCATACACTCAAGCATACCTTAACATGGAATGCCCAGGAAATAGGAGGCTCTCACTTGTCCTGTCTAAAAATGGATCTGACTATATGTCTGTGGAGGGTGGTTCTAGTAGGGACTCATGCAGTTTATCTTGCTATATCATGCACAGGAAGCCAATATCTAGAGTAATCTATTATTTACAGTAAGTCCCCTACATACAAATGAGTTCCGTTCCAAGAGCGTGTTCTAAGTCCAATCTGTTCATAAGTCCAACAAAGCTAGCCTAGGTACCCAGCTACCACGATCAGCTATGTAGTACTGTACTACATTATGTACTGTGATAGTTCATAATGCTTTTTACACAAGTAACGCATCAAAAAACAAACACAAAAAATAAACTTTTAATCTTCAGTGCAGTACCTTGAAAAGCACAGTAGTACGGTACAACAACTGGCATCCAGGGCTGGCGTTGAGTGAACAGGCCAGAGCAGGCTGGAGGAGGGAGAGGAGGTGGGAAATGGTAGGGCTGAAGGATTGTCAGCAATCCAGGAGATGGAGGGCGAGTTCCAGCTTTACTCGTGCCTGATGTTGATGGCATAGTTTCTGGGCCTGAAATAAAGATAGTGTATCCTGTACCCTCTACAGTATTGTACAGTAAAGTACACAGAGTGATGCAAGCCTGTGACAGTGTATACCACATGTGTGAACTAGCTTACATGAATGGACATGTGAATGTATGCTCAACTCTTTGAAAGTCTGCAACTTGAAGGGTCTTATGTAGGGGACTTACTGTATTTATTTAGGCTTTGTGAAGATATATCCAGTGAAGTTACTTCCACAAAGAACAGTAGTCATAGAAACCTGAAATGTTAACAGTGGGAAGATGTTAGCGAGTATTATTGGAGGAGGATTTTTGTGTTGGTTTCCAGCTTCTTATTTGACCAGTGAGAGAAGTAAAGCCCAGTCAGTGGTCAGATTTTCACAGCTAGACTTACTCCTTTATCACTGACCTGGGGTTGTGGATACCACGGTGGCCTAGCCAGACCAAACTCCTGCCCTCATTGAGGTACATTTTAGTGGGTCTCCTAAATTTCCCTGTCCTTGCTTAGTTCTCTTTCATGACATATTCACTTTCTAGACCCCAGTCTTCACTGGAAATGAATTCTCCTTGAGGCAGGAAGTAATTATTTTGACTAGTGGCTTTCTTGAAGTTTGGAGCTCAGATATACAATGACCTCACATTGATAGTGTGAGAACCTTCTATATAGGAAAATGAGGCAGATATTTTCCCTAACTGAGATACAGTTCTCTTGAAAAATCAAATATTACCATCCCATGGCAAAGTCATGTTCTTTTTTGACCCCTGGCATTGGCTAGTATCTTCTGCTGAAGACTGATGGGAAAATATTGATTTTTAATTGCTGTTTTTTTTTTTTGTCCTTAGAGTAAAAATAATAGATTCTGTGTGAAGGTGTTAGTCTTTCAGTTATGCCTAACTCTTTGCAACATCATGGACTGTAGCCCACTAGGTGCCTCTGTCCATGGAATTCTCCAGGCAAGAATCCTGGATTGGATAGCTGTTCCTTTCTCCAGGGGATCATCCTAACCCAGGGACTGACCCTGGTCTCCTGCATTGCAGGTGGATTCTTTACCATCTGAGCCACCAGGGAAGTCTTCTAATAGACTCCATAAGAGGTTGAAAAACATCATCTATTTTTCATTAAAGTCATCTAGGCCTGATATCTCCTTTTCACATAGAAATTTCATTTTAAAATTTCTGTATTAAGTGAGGAATTACACATAAAGAGGTTCTGCCCTCCAACCTGTCATCAATATCTGTTCCTGTAAAGTAGTACCTACTTTCTGAGTAATTGTCACTGGTTTTAAATTAATTGACTTTCTTTAGTGGATGACTTTCCTACTGAGGCCACATACATTTTTAGAGTTGATGACCCTTTAGTGTTGCAACTAGATTTCTGTATATCCCAAACCAATGTAATGCAAGCCTAATTATATATATATATATATATATATAATGCTTACTATGGGTTGAGAACTGTTCTGACTACTTTAATAGAACTCATTTTAATTCTCATAGTAATCCGTGGAAAAGTAATCATTATTTTATCCGTTCTACAGATGAGGAGATTATGATAGAAGGTTAAGGACCAGGATGTTAAGTCATCTGCTATAGCTCTATGATAACTATAATTCCTCATTTCATTCTCAAATCTTCACTAACTAGGATGAACCCATCTTCAAGTCAGTTGTTTGTTGTGCAAACTCACACTGATTTTTTTCAATCTCTGAAAGTCAGAGCTGATAATGACTTTGGCGGCCAACTGGTTTTTCTGCCCTCCCGTGTGACTCTTCACCAAACTTTCCAGGGAAATCACAAGCTTCAGGTGAAAGCCCCAGCACACTTTTCACCAGCTTCAGTTGCCTTTTATCTAAATCTCTCTAATGATATGCTCCTAATGAACTGATCTTTGCCATTGAAATTCTGATTTTGTTTCGCTTTATATTGTTGTGTTGACTCTAAGGGAGGTCTTTTAACACATCACAATACCCCTTACCCCCTTTGGGGCTTCAGACTGTGCCACATTTTATCTGGCCAGGCTGCTGGCTTTTGGCAAGGATTAATGAATGGATGGGATTCAGAGGTCAAAAGTTCTCTATCCTAGCTGCTCAAAGTATGATCCATAGGCCAGCAGCATCAGCATCATCTGGAAACTTGTTAGGAAAGTAGTCTCCCAAAGCCTGCCTCAGACCTGCTGATCGAGAATCTTCACGTAGCAGATTTCCCATGAGAAATTTGAGAAGTACTGTTTTATTCTGAAGCCGAGAGAATGGGATTGGTTGGGTTAATTTTAGGATCTTACCCTTTTCCACTTTTGTTTCTCTCCTTGAATCCCCATTCCAAGTGTCCCGGGCAGATCCTAGCTTTGATAATTTCTCTCTTTAATATGCTTGTCTGTAAGTCTTAAAAGTGAAAATGAATGTTTCCCTTTGGGTTTTACACCTGTTCTTATTTTGTGAAGTGTAATGTCTCCAGACAACTTACATTTTAAAAAAATTCTGAAGTGCTGTGTCTGTTTCACAGTGTGATACTATTTATTTCTCGGAAGTTTTCAAGAAATATTATCCTTGTTTTCTCATGCTTCATATTAGTTGAAAAGAATTGTTTTCTTTTCATAAGCCAACAACGATACAGCTGCTTTTGATGTGAGATTAGAACCAATATCTCTGAGCCAAGTTATTTTGCTTTGAAGTCCTGTAATTGCAATTTGATTTTGACTAGACATATTTCATATCTAAACAAACCAACAGTTAATACTTCATTGGGAGCATTCTACTGTTGGGATATGTTTGGAGTAGCACTTGACTTATCAAAGTACTTATTTACTTTTCAAGTGGAGAAAATATATTACATCTTTAACCATATTTTATAGTTCCCAGGGTTTAAGTGAGAGCTCTCAGATTTGGATTTTAAATTTAATTTTAATCTTAAAAAGAAAACTATAGTAAGTAAGTGAAATGGACCAGGCAAAGGCATGTAGCAAATTGGCATAATCTGGATGACAGAGCTGAAAATTTTAGGATTTAGAAAAAACCTAGCTGCAGATAAGATTTTTTGAAGAAAAGAGAAAAAAATTCACAATGCCTTTTGGAATACTGCTATGATTGTTTATGCAGGCACTTATTAGGCACCTACAGGATACACAGTCCTGGATTGCTTCAGTTCTGGAGAACATATGTCCTAGGTTTTCTGGAACGGTCCTAATTTCATTTTTTTCTTTGTCCCGACCATGTGTCTCAGTTTTTGATCCAGCAAATATGTTCACAGCAGGGGATGTAGAGAGCAGAAGGTAAAAGAGTTGACTTTCAGTGAGGAGACATGACGTCCCTGTTTTCTTCTCAGATGAGCCCTCGTTACACCTGGAAAGTATAGGAAATGGTTTGGAAAGCACACCAGGCTTGGAAAAATTTATGCACATGGACAGATTTTTTGGCACTCTGTGCCCTGGCCACCACCCTGGCTCCCCTTTATCCTACCCTACTCCAGAAGAATTTAGTTATTTGCAAAGCTCAATTATAGGCCATGTTAAACTTCCACTTGCATTGGGCCTTAGAGATTTTTGCAAGCAAATTTTGCAGTCAACGAACCAGGCATCAGGCAGTAAAGTACACACAATAAAATTTTTGTTAATTTATGTACGATATTAACAGTTTAAATCTGCCTGATTTTATAGTCAATTTAGATTAGCTAGAAAAAGGAATTTAAAGATAATGTGGTTAATCTAAATGAAAAGAAAATTACAAACATCTTTTTAAACAATGTCATTTCAACTTTCTTCCACATCAGTACCCTCCTAATTCTCCTCATTTCATTAAAAACAAAAACAAACCTATATAGTTGGTTACAAACAGCAGTGATGCCCACTTTGATTTTATTCTGACACTTATTTCTCCTCTGTAGTCTTTGGTGGAGATGCTTATGTGTGGAACAATGGAGGGATTTATTAATACTCGCTGGTTTAAGAGGCAAGAATCTGTGAGTGAGGAGGTTGACTGGACCTTGTCTCCCTTTTCCCAGATGTTGCATGTTTAAAGGGAATACTGCAGAAGAGTGATGTGCCAGCCCCCTCTCTGCTGGCTTGATACGTTGAAAACAAAAGGGCCAGGAACATCCAGTGTAGATACAGCATCCTCACTGTCATTTGAAGTGCTTCTAGTTCTTTCCTTTGCAGAGTTATGTGCCGTGTGTCTTTCCTCAACACACTTGGAGGTACAGCTGCAGCCTCCATCTCAGAGGAAACACAAACTCCTTCAGAGTGTTGTGAAGCAAAGTGAATATGTTGAGGACCCAGACATCTGGGTCCACACTGGGGCTTCATTGCTTTCCTGCTTGGTGTGCTTTGGTAAGTCAAGCTCTATAAACTCCAGTTTCTGCATTGTAAAATGTGCGCAACAATATAGATTTCACAGGCTCATTGTATTAAATGAGAGAACATACATCCAATATACTTAGACAACTACAAAGAAAGTCCTTGAAGATTATTTTTCCCCTAGTGAATGCATCTAGAAAATCCTAAAAGTGTTAGTCTCTGAGTCATGTCCGACTCTTTGTGACCCCATGGATTGTTCTTCTGTCCATGGAATTCTCCAGGCAAGAATACTGGAGTGGATTGCCATTCCCTTCTCCAGGGGATCTTTCCAACCTAGGAACTGAACCCAAGTCTCCTGCATTGCAAGCAGAGTCTTTACCATCTGAGCCACAGAGGATTGCTGCATGCTATGCCACCCTCAACTGGGGCATATCCAAGGAGATACCTCTGCATGGAAAAGCCTGAAAATCATTCATTCATGCCTCAGCTCCTTCTTTCAGCATATATTATGTATCAAGCATTTGGAATATAAAAACAAATAAGACACAGTCTACTCCTGAGACAGTCTTCATGGGCCTCTCACAATATTAAACCAAACAGCAAAGATTTCTTTTATGGTCTCAAATTTCTGCCCTGCCACCTGAAATCAGCTCCTTGCTTTCATTTCAAGTCCATTGATCAGCACACTGCACTGACAAGCAGACTATTTAAAAAAAAAAAGACTTTATTTCTTTATTAATTTTAATTCATATTGTTTATCACTGCTTATCATCTTCAAAGAGAATGATTGCTTATGGAAATTTAAATCTGTACATTCCAGGAAAAAAGATAGAAACATACTCTTCTCTAATACTTAGTGATACCACCTGTGGTATTTATAGTTGGTATTGCATTGATTAATATGGCCTGGTCCCTAGTATGACCCAGTGTTAACTTGAGTGAAGCACAGTTCTTTCTCAGAGGGTAGTAGTACAGCATTTACTATTCTACTGTCCTGTAAACTAAGATTTGAATTAAAAAAAAACTAAGAGTAGTATCATTTGTAGCCTTGGGGTGAAATAGGCACTTCCGAGCATGATTGTTGCAGGAGAGTGGAACTGGACTGAAAAGCATAGGCTTTGGCATCAGACACATAGAGTGAACGCTCCCACCTGGGCCACTCGTGCTAGTGAACAACTCAACGCTGTCGGTGACTTTGGGCAGGTCTTTCGATCTCTTCTGGCTTCTGTTTCCTCCTGTGTAAACTGAGCATCCCAACAGTACAGAGCCCTCTGACCTTTGGTGAGGATTAAGTGGGATATTGCATGTAAAAGGCATGGCCCATGGGAGCAGCCATTGCGAAGTGGTTGTCCTCATTGAGTCAGGTGTGGGGACCCAGGAGGATGGAATTTGGGATGAATGGCTTTGCCTTTGGAGATTAACATTCCCTTTATCATCACATATATCAACTGGCCAGTCTTTGAGGGTTTATGGCCTTTCCATCTTCCTAGGAGGCACTGCTTCCTCCAGATGTAGTTCTTAACCCAGAGGCCGCCTGGAGGGATTCCTGGGGTGTCATCTATTAACAGGCTTCGGGCTTTATATACCCAGGAGGAAGGAGGCAGCCATTCCCTGGAGACAGGGACCACAATTCCAGGGCTGCTGTACTCCCTGCCCCCACCTTACATTTTATTTAACTTTAGTCCAGGGACGAGGGCCTTTGGCCTGCAGACGGGAGCTGTTTCATCTTAGCTGGGTCAGAGGTTAATGGAGATAAGTAGTATCTTCTTACCAGGAGGCCTCAGGAAAGCCCTGTGTGTTGTTGGAGTTGAATCAGAATCTCAGAGATTGAACAGACTGATATTCTCCTACCTTGAGGAGGGGCAGTGAGAGAAAAGTGCAGCAGACCAGGCAGGAGGGCGGGGTGACTGGAGGTCCATGTCAGTCACTGAATGGCTCGGGGTGAAACAGGATGACTGTTTCACAAAAGAATCTGAAGTCTGGGATCAGGGCTTTTCACTGTACTGATTGGGAGCTCCCGTACAACCCCGTGGTGACATAAGGCAGGCCCATCTCCTGCCTCCTAACCACAGCGGGCTTGTTGGCACAGACTGCCGCTGCTGAAGCTTGGAGCCTGGCTGTCCCTGTGGCCCACGGGAATGGCAGCCTGGGGTCTGATCCAATCCCTCTGGTCAGGTTTTGTCTGGTCAAAGTCAGCGTGTCTGGGGAATGTATGGTGTTTAGACTTGGGATTTCTTTCCTGAGATGAAGTAATTCTAGTAAGTCAATCCACATTACCAAAGAGGGGGACTGTAATTTAACAATGTTTTGAAATACCCAGAAACCTCTTCTCTTTTAAAGGTCTTTCCTGGTCACCCACCTAAAAAATATTCTTCCTCTGTATTCCTAGAGTCCTTGGTGTCATTTCTTTCTATGCGTCCATCGTTGGCTCCCTGTATGCCAGACCTGCTCTCATTTCTTGCTTAATGTCCTAAGAGGGACTGAAGCAACATCCCTCCCAATATTCCTCCCTCCCTTTCTCTTTCCTCCTTCCTTCCGTTACAGTATGCATTGGACATCTGTATGCCAGGTACTGCCGAGGTGCTGGGGACAACTGTGAATAAAACAGGCATAGTCCCTGCCCTCGTGGAGCTGATGTTCTAGAGGACATGCTCACTTACCTTTCCACTCTGGGAAGCAGGAGCCATACCCTACTTCCTCTGGGCATATATACTGAGATTTACAGTTCAGAAAATCCTGAGACCAGTAAATGAGGGAAGTGGGCTGAGTGTCTGGGAAGCACTAGGGAGTGGTGGTGACTTTGACAAGCTGGAGACTGGATAGTGGTTGATAGCCATTGCTGTCACTCTAGCTGCATTTGGCCATCTGGAATGTGAATCCTGTCTTGCTGAATATTCTCTTATGAGAAGCAGGAAATTAGAATTTTAATGTGAAATCTCATTGTTAACTGTTGAAATTTAATTCAATTAACGGATCCAGGAAAATACATCTGGGGGCCAGATGAAGGGCACAGCTGTCAGAGTGTTCCTGTTGGTAGGGATTTACAGCTTTGGGGTGTTGGTGAAGAGGTGCGATGCTGTCTCTCAGCCTGGCACACTACAAATCTGTGCCGACTCACAGATTCTTCCTTCTGTCCATCCCCTCAAGTCCAGCAGTCACCTCTTGGCCCCTGTCTGTTACAGAGACATGCTTATCACTTGCCCATTCTTTCAGCTCCTCCCACATTCTCCAGTGAACACATATACAGCAGTAGGGGAGCTGAAATCTCTAAGGAGAGATAAAATGTGACATTTTCGAGCCTCAGGGGTGGCAGCGTTGCACTGGGGTTGCTGCCTTTGTTTAGGAGAGACACAGGCCTGGGTGTGAATCTTGGTATAAGCAGCCACTGGATGTATTACTTCACTTCTCTGGGCCTCAGGTTCTTTATCTGTAAAATGATCATAATATCTGCCTTGCAAGGAGGTGATAAGAATTATATATATTAAGGCCATAAATTATATATATGAAGATTAAAACATATAATCTCCTTAGTGGTATTCAAGGAAGGGCTAGAGAACTACTTAACCCATGGAGGGTCATGACCTAGACAGAGCTGGTCTGGTTTTGTCTTGGGGTTTAAGTGAGAGCAATGGAGTGATGGTGATTAAGGACATAGTGAGGGGCTTTGTGAGAAGCAAAACTGGGAGATAAACAGCAGCTCATTTACCATGTGGACTGGGTTCATGTTTAGTGATGGCCTTGAGTGTTATCTGTATTTTTAATCTGTGATTAGGACACTGCTGAACTCATGGAGGCAGAAAAGTGTTCTTTCCATCTCCTGGAGGCAGAAAAGTGTTCTTTCCATCTCCCTCATTGGTCATGGCTGGCTTTCTCTGTGTTTTAGACAGGCTGCATAGTTCATGCAGGATGACAAGGAAGTTGCTGGTATTTTGAGTGCATATGGTGGGAACGTCAGAGGGCTCTCTTTCATGTCTTCTTTGAGGGCACATTGGAAAGCAAGGAGAATGTTAGAAACATTGTCTAGGTTATGGAGCTAGAATTCAGTCCCTGGGAGATGCCTCAGGCGGCTGATAATTCACAGCCTCTGGGACAGAGGAGCCTGGTGGGCTGCCATTTATGGGGTCGCACAGAGTCAGACACGACTGAAGTGACTTAGCAGCAGCAGCAGAGTCACCCTGTTACATGTGTCTGTATGTGTGTATGTGCACATATATTGTGATTTTCTAAGGATGTTGATGGACCAAGATACGTCTGAGAAAATAAGTATATTGGGTTGAATAAGGGACTGGGCCCTTGGCTTCACAGGCTCTAATGCCTACCACTTGATCGCTGTGCTCAGTCCCTCAGTCATGTCTGACTCCTTGTGACCCCGTGGACTGTAGCCCACCAGGCTCCTCTGTCAGTGGAATTCTCCAGGCAAGAATGCTGGAGTGGGTTGCCATTTCCTACTCCAGTGGACCTTCCTAACCCAGGGATTGAACCCACATGTCCTGTGTCTGCTGCATTGGCAGGCAGATTTTTTTTACCACTGTGCCACCTGGGAAACCCATCATCACTACTGGCTCTTTAATCTCAGTCTTAAGATGAGATTTCTCAGATAGAGAGAAACCTCTGAGAGCTTGTGATAATGAGGATTTATTCTGCTGTCTTATACCATGGATACCAAATAAACAGCATAGCTGAAAAATGGTGCCTACCAGACCAACGGTGGGTAATCTCTCTGCCAGCATTGGGATTTAGTCAAACAGGAAGCTCTGGGGAACACGGTACACCCATGGCAGATTCATGTTGATGTATGGCAAAACCAAGACAATATTGTAAAGGAATTAGCCTCCCATTAAAATAAATAAAATTAAAAAAAGGAAGCTCTGCTGCTTTCTAACTGTGATTCTCCAAGAAGACCATTCAACCTGTTTGGGTGTCAGTTTCCCTGTTAGTAAACTGGAGTTGCTGCTACCTCCAGGCCATGGCAAGCATTGCAAAGAAGTGGATGGACAGTACTTTCTATGTGATCTGCATTCTTGGGAAGACATGGATACTCTGTGTATATGTGGGTCTTTAAAGTCAGGGCTGATCCCAATAAGGCACAGAAGCATATAAGAATGCTACTTTAATAAAACTGAAGAAAAAAAAATTTATTTTCATCCCAAGCCCCACCCCTCATGCTCCCAAGAAGAAGCCTAGAAATAACATCTCTGGAGCTAAGGGACCGAGAGGGATGGAAAATGTGGGTGGCAAACAGGATCTATATCCAGTTGGCTGCAGAGAAAATGACCAGCTGGGCAACCTTCTGGGGTTTCTGTAGGGGGTGTCTCCCTGAAAGATAAAGCTCCATGCACCCCCTGGTGTAATGATCACACTGGCAAACCCTCACCCTAGTCCTCATGGCTACCAGGAGCTGGGGAATTGAGATGAAGACTTTGGGCTGTGAGCGTCCTGACCCTCATACTGGTGACTTCCTCCTGTAAATCAGCCCATGACAGCCGCATCCACTTGCACCGCCCGAGGAGAGGAAAATAGACCCTGTTGCTAGACAGCAACACAGGCTCCACAAACATTGTAGGATCAGAGGGCAGGGGCTCAGCCCAGGCACTAGGCAAACAGGCCTGCAACCCCAGCATGCATGTTTATTTTCACAGTGGCAATGCCTGTCTGTGCCACAGGAAGGAGGAAGACCCCCCCTGCCCCAGACCCCTTTTCTCTGCATATGTAGACCACTTACTGGTCATCACCACAGAGGCCACAACTGCAGTGAGGTCCACTGACCTGCTGGCTAATTTATTTATTTTAGTTGCACATAGAACTGCCTGCTAGGTATGAGTTTCCAAGCTGGTGGGAAGTGCATTGTAGTCTCATACAGAATATTCAGCGATTGAATTCTATTTGAATATCTGATGAAACAAGAAAGGCTAACCTTGTGCTGACATGTTCACACCCCCTCACTCCCCATGCACCCTGCAGTCCCCCAGCTCTCACACTTCCATCCAGGGCCTTCACTTTGCACTCAGTATCTGATCCACCCAACATGATAAACAGGCCATGGCGGCTGTGAGGCTGAGCTTTCTTTCCTTTGATTTGAATCCAGCTCCCCTAAAATAAAAGCACTTTTCTAACATTCTATTATAAAAGTTTCAGTATGTTAAATTAGAAAGATTTTGTACAGTGACCATTGGTAAACCCACACCTGTGTTCTCCCATTAACACGTTACTATTCCATACATCTATTCGTGCATCAATCCATCTTATTTTTGACACATTTCAAAATAAATTGCAGACATCTGTATACTTCCACTTCCCTTGTCATGTAAATATACCAGTAACTAACTAGAGTTCAAAATTTATTTGCCGTTTTTTCTCTTAATATAAAACCTACAGTGACATGCACGTATCTTTAGCGTATGTTTGAGTTGACAAATGCATAA
The DNA here is from genome assembly GCF_029378745.1 of Bos indicus. Classification (NCBI taxonomy): domain Eukaryota; kingdom Metazoa; phylum Chordata; class Mammalia; order Artiodactyla; family Bovidae; genus Bos; species Bos indicus. Next base: position 70,854,362 of record NC_091769.1, read on the forward strand.
TTTCTGTAACCACAGTCCTATCAAAATATGAAACTTTGTAGTTACCCAGAGAGTTCCTTCATGTCCCTGCCTAGTCAATACTCACCTCTACTCCCTCAGAAGCAACTACTGTTCTGACCTTATGTTAGGTTTGCCTGTTCTAGAAGTTTCCATAAATACGTATACACTATGCTCCCTCGGTGTCAGGTCTCTTTCACCAGCATAATGTTTTGAAGTTCTTCCATGTTGTCGTCTCTATCAGTAGTTTCTTTCTTCTTATTGCTGAGTATGTTTACTTTGCATGGATATTCCAGTTGTTCATTCCTTCTCTAGTTTTGGGGCCTGGGCTGTATTCAGTTGTTGGGTAGTATACTTAAAGCTGCTGTGAATATTCAAGTCATGTTGTGGACATATTTTCATTTCCATTATATAAATATCTAGAATTTTGTAGATTTGATTCTATAAGAAACTGTCCAGCTTTTTTTTTTTTTTTTTTTCCCCAAAGAGATTTTAACATTTTACACTCCACCAACAGGGTATGAAAGTTCTGGTTGTTCTACATACTGGCCAACATTTGGTGTTGTCAGTCTTAATTTTAGCCATTCTGCTGCTGCTGCTGCTGCTAAGTTGCTTCAGTCGTGTCCGATTCTGTGTGACCCCATAGATGGCAGCCCAGAAGGCTCCCCCATCCCTGGGATTCTCCAGGCAAGAACACTGGAGTGGGTTGCCATTTTCTTCTCCTGTGCATGAAAGTGAGAAGTGAAAGTGAAGTCCCTTAGTTGTGTCTGACTCTTAGTGACCCCACAGACTGCAGCCCACCACGTTCCTCTGTCCATGGGATTTTCCAGGCAAGAGTACTGGAGTCGAGTGCCATTGCCTTCTCCAGAGGATCTGCCCAACCCAGGGATCAAACCCAGGCCTCCTGCGTTGTAGGCAGACATTTTACCATCTGAACCACTAGGGAAGTCCTAACTTAAGGATGTACATGTTAAAAAACATAATGTTATTGCACACTTCATATACTATAGTATAGTGTAAGCATGACTTTGATATGCACTAGGAAACCAAAAAACTCATGTGACTGGCTTTGTTGTGATAGTCACTGTTTATTACAGTGGTCTGGAAAAAACCTGTCAAATCTCTGAGGTATACCTATATATGTAAATTTATCTCTCCAACTTTAACCTTTCTCCTGAAAGGAGAGACCTCATCAGAGCTAAAAGCACAACTCTATTTATGATTATTTGGTAATTCCCCATCACCTTCTAGAGAAAGCCTATCAGAGCTAACAGGTTTTTCTTTTTTTTTTTTTTTTTGAATATGGTTGATTTTCTTTGCTGTCTTAGTTTTAGGTGTACTGCCAAGTGATTCACTTATACATATTTGAATGCCCAAACTGAGCCTAGTTTTGTACAAAGCACTTGATGTGCATTTTCTCATTTAATTTCCACAGCAGTATCTATGAGGAAGGTGGTAGTTTTACATTCTTTCTTAAGGTTAAGCAACTCACCTATGGTCACATGAGTTGGTAAATTGTGGAATTAATAGTCAAACTTGGGCGGTCTGACATCAGAATTCAAGTTTTTCATTTCTGTCTTGTTCCTTAGTAATATGACCTCCACTTGTTTTCTGAGCATCAGATCTGAGACTTCCTAACTCCCCTCTTGCGTCACTCTGCTTCAGTCACACTGACAGACTTCCTGTAACTTGAAGTAAACCGGGTTCTTTCATGCCTTTTTGACTTGGCAAATGCTACTACCTCTGCCCATGACCATTGTGCTGCTCTCCACCTTGTCCACCAGTTGAATGCATCGTCCAGAATGGGTCCAGTCATGACTGTCCCTGTGGAGCCTGGAAACAAGGCTGTCACTTGTTCTAAATGCCAGTTTTCTGTAGCATGTGTGTTTTGGAGTTGTTTTGGCCCTTCAGCCTGTAAGTTACTTGGGACAGGACAAGACCCTGTTTTGTTAATCTTGTTCTTCAAAAGTTAGGTGAGGGTCTCTTGGGTGGGGTTTGCTGGGAAACAGACTCTGAGAATAGTGCCTAGGAGGGTGAGGTGGAGGAGAGCTGAGCTGAGCGCAGTCACTTCAGGAGTGTCAGCTTGTCCGTGAGGAGCTCTGGAGATGGGATTGTCTTTTGTACCTGTCCTTCACTGAGGCAGGGGGTCAGGCCTTTTTCCCTGTGACTATCAGTCATTAGATGTGGGCTGCCCTGGAAAGGGGTGTGACTTTAGGTGGTTCCTAGAACAACTGGGGAGAGGAATTTAACCGTGAACCTGCAGCACCCAAACTACTCTGGGAGCTCAGAAACCAGCCCCTTGACTGTGAAGGGGAACTGGGTAGCATACCACCACATGTGTTGCACTTAGCAAATGTGTAGAAAGAATGAACATGTGAGGGAGTCTATTTTGCAACTAGATTAAATATATCATGTGGCCTCTAATGCATATGACGGTCTTTGAAAAACAGAGGGAACATTTGAGAACAGTTATCTTAGTAGACTGTTTGTTCATTGATTGCATCTGTATTAAGAAAATAGGTATTTGATTTTACCAGGATAGAAGAGTTCTTCACATGCTGAACATTGCTTAGCCAATACATTTGAGATACCTGGAGGGAGCAAGATGTGTGTCCCCAAAATGAAAGTCTTTGATTTGTAATGTGCAGCATATTCAAAAGTAGAGACATTACTTTGCCAACAAAGGTCCATCTAGTCAAGGCTAAGGTTTTTCCAGTGGTCATGTATGGATGTGAGAGTTGGATTGTGAAGAAAGCTGAGCATCGAAGAATTGATGCTTTTGAACTGTGGTGTTGAAGACTCTTGAGAGTCCCTTGGACTGCAAGGAGATCCAGCCAGTCCATTCTAAGGGAGATCAGCTCTGGGTGTTCTTTGGAAGGAATGATGCTGAAGCTGAAACTCCAGTACTTTGGCCACCTCATGTGAAGAGTTGACTCATTGGAAAAGACTCTGATGCTGGGAGGGATTGAGGGCAGGAGGAGGAGGGGACGACAGAGGATGAGGTGGCTGGATGGCATCACCAACTCGATGGACATGAGTTTGGGTGAACTCCGGGAGTTGGTGATGGACAGGGAGGCCTGGCGTGCTGCAATTCATGAGGTTGCAAAGAGTGGGACACAACTGAGTGACTGGACTGAACTGAACTGAACTGAAACAAGCTAAGTGATAGGAACTGTATGGAGGCATGCTTATTAGTTATTACTAGATTCTGAGAACATGAATGTGACTTTAGCACATCCTTAACCCTTACTTTGGAGAAGGCACTGGCGACCCACTCCGGTACTCTTGCCTGGAAAATCCCATGGATGGAGGAGCCTGGTAGGCTGCAGTTTGTGGGGTCGCTAAGAGTCAGACATGACTGAGCAACTTCACTTTCACTTTTCACTTTCATGCGTTGGAGAAGAAAATGGCAACCCACTCCAGTATTCTTGCCTGGAGAATCCCAGAGACGGCAGAGCCTGATGGGCTGCGGTCTATGTGGTCACACAAAGTTGGACACAACTGAAGCAACTTAGCAGCAGCAGCAGCAGTAACTCTTACTTACTATAGTCACTTGGGATTAAATGGGCCTATTCTAGCTTTTTCTGGTGATTTTCTTTCTCAGCTGGAAATTAGTGTCTTGAGATCCCAATGTGCTTTGAGTGTTAGGTGTAGCTTTATTCCATTGAGTTGATGAGTCAGTCATCAGTAGTCCCCCCTTTCCATTCCTGTAGTTTTGTTGATTTAATCCTAGGATGTGGTTTGGTTGCTTTATAGCCCCTTTAAGATATCATCATCAACTAGAATTATTTTCCTGGTTCCTCTGTCCCAGGAGGCAGAAGTAGCCCTTTGAGTTAAGACTCTGACTCCGGAAGCCACAGAACCTTTGACCTCAAGCTGCCCTATGGAATCTGAGCCACCTCTGGAGAGACTCGGAATGACTGAGCTTGTTAATGGACTCCTTCCTTTTGTCATGTAACCAAACTTGTGGTCATTTAGAGCATTAGTGTGGAATTGTTTATGGACTTGTATAAACCCATACACCATTTATCACTGTAAATGTAACAGGTGCTTCCCAGGTTGCCAGCTGAAGCTATTTTAGGGTCTTCAAAGTGGTAGTAGAGCAGTATTTTTCAGCCTCAGCTCTCCTCACAAAGAACTGCAGAAACTTCAGTCTCTCTTTAATTCTTCCTTTGGGTCCGAGGCAGGGGAGGTTGTGGAGAGAGACTGGTAACTTGAAAATTGCTGTCTTTCTCTACAACCTACATAGTTGTCTGACTTTCCATGGAAAGCACCAGCAGTAGAGCATCCACTTGTAATAGCGTAATGCTCTTATTTGTCTTTTGCATCTCAGTGGAGGGGAGGTCTCAATATTTCATACCAGTGGCATCATTCATTCATTCAACAAACACTTCAATTGAATGTATATTAGGTACTAAGCATTGCACTAGGTGGTCCGTGGTGGTGGTTTAGTGGCTAAGTTGTGTCCAACTCTTGTGACCCCACGGACTGTATTCTGAGAGGATCCTCTGTCCATGGGATTTTCCAGGCAAGAATACTGGAGTGCGTTGCCATTTCCTTCTCCAAGGTGGTCAGGTATAAACAAAACAGATCCAGTTCCTCCTCTCATGGTGCTTACAATCCAGTGAGGATAAGGAGATGCTCCATGAAAAAATCAGTACAAGTCAGCTTGTGATATGTGCTGCAAAGGAGAGTGAAGCAACAAAGGGTGTAGAGCAGTGGTGGAGGTGAGTGCTATTTAATACAGATAAAACGATACTGGAGCAGAGATTTGGAGAAAGTGAGGGGGTAAGCTGTGTGAATATCTGAAGAAAGGGAATCCCAGGCAAAGAGATGGCAATTTTAAAGCACAGTCAGGCTTGACATATTTAAGGAAAAGCAAGAAGACCAACAGAAATGGAGTGGAATGACTGAGGGAGAGGAGAGCAGTAGAAGTAGGGGCAGATCACAGGGTACCATATAGACCATGGAGGAGCCTTGAGTCATACTCTCCTTGAGACAGGAAGCCTTGAAAGATTTCAAGCAGCTGGATGAGAGGATTACGCTTTTAGTTTAACAAAAGCGCTCTGGCAGCTGTGTGGAGGATAGACTGCAGAGAGTCGGGGCAAGAAGATGGGAGAGCAGTTAGGAGGCCACTGCAGTTGTCAAGAGGGAAGGTTGATGATGGCTTATAATAGGATGGTAATGGTGGATGAGCTGAGAAGTGGTCACATTCTGAATGTATTTAGGAGGAAGGGTTAACAGAATTTGGTGATGGATTGAATGCGAGTGTGAAAGGAAGAGTGGGTGACTCCAGGGATTGTGGTTTTAGCAGTTGGTTAAAATGGAAAAATCATTTACTGGGGTGGAAACAACTGAAAGAGGTTTGAGTAGAAAAGCACCTTATATTTATTTTGACATATAAAATGTTTAGTAGGTGGCTGGAAATATGAACTTGGTGTTAAGTTTAGATGTTGGGGTTGGAGATATAAATTTGGGAGCTACAGCATGTAGAGAATATTTCAAGCCAGGGTGAAATATTTCAGAGAGTGAATAAAATGAAATCCAATGAAATCACCAAATGAAATCATCTGGAGAGTGAGTGTAGATAGAGAAGATGTGAAATCTAATAATGAGGTCTGAAGCCTTCAGGTTCAGAGATCAGAAGAGACTGAGAAAGAGTGACTACTGAAGCCTTTCTAAAAGTAGCATTGAGGAAAGTGTTTTAAGAAAAGATCAATTAAGTCAAATGTTCCCGATGCATTAGGTTAGATGAAGACTTTACAGTGAGCGTTGGCTTTGGCATTAGAAGGTCACTGGAGACCTTGTCCTAAGAAATCTTGGTGGATTGGGGTGAATGTAAGCCATATTGGTGTGAATTCAAGAAAGAATTGCAGAAGTGGAAATAACAAGTACATGTTAATACACACTTTTGTTGTAGTTTTGCTCTAAAAGAGCAACAGAGAGATATAGCTAGAGTGGAGCTGTGGCAGGGAATAAGGAAAAGTTAGTTAAGGTGCACACTCTAGTTATGAGATGAATAAGGTCTGAAGATCTACTGTATAACATGGTAGTCACCAAGGTAGATGATAACACTGTATTGTATAGTTGAAATGTGGTAAGAGAGTGAAAAATGGTTTCATATACACAAAAGGGTAAATATGTGAGGTGATGAATGTGTTAATTAATTGGTAGAAATCCTTTCTCAATGTTTATGTGTATCAAATAAAGTCATTATGTTGTACACTTTGAACACCTTACAGTTTTATTTGTTAATTATGTCTCAAAAAGGGGCTTCCCTGGTGGCTCAGACAGTAAAGAATCCACCTGCAATATGGGAGACCTGGTTTCAATCCCTGTGTTGGGAAGATCCCCTGGAGGAGGGCATGGTGACCCACTCCAGTATTCCTGCCTGGAGAATCCCATGGACAGAGGAGCCTGGTTACAGTTGATACAGTTGTGAAGAGTCAGACACAACTAAAAGCAACTTAGCACACACACAAGTCTCAATAAACTAGGGGAAAAAAAGAAAAAGAAATAGGTCTGATCTGGGAGCACTGCTCTGTGGATCACTGTAACTTGACTCACTTAAGTCAGACTTGGCTCTTTGGTCTCCTACTGCTAATCCTCCACAGTGAGCCCTCTTACAATGACCTTGACTTCTGTGGTTTGATTTTGTTGAGGGCTTGAGATAGAGACTGTCTGAGCCATTGCTGGTGAATTCAGAGGAGCAGAAGGGAGGGAAGAGAGGGGGTGATGGATGATCTTGTAGCGCTGAATCTTGGAGGCAGTGATGAAAGCGATTCCTCAGAGGTGTTGGCATCAGTGTCGGGAGGCCGAGTGTCTCTGCTGCTGTAGGGTGGGCAGTTCTGCTCCCCTTTCAAGTTATAGAACTAGGAAGAGAGTGTCTATAGAATCTAGAAAAAGGCCTCTCCAGAGCAAAGGATGCTCTTGAATTCTTTGAGCCACACTTACACTGGCATTATTATTAAAACTGTCCCCTGAACAGTCAGTGTTGAGAGGTAGAATGGTGAAAAGACAGCAGTCCATTTAACAAAGGAGATGCTTTCAGCTCCTGTTCTAACCCTCTTTCACATTTGTCATCACTCCTTCAAGTGCAGCTTTTTCACAGATTGGAAAGGAATTGTCTGAAAGAAAGGGCATGGGAGGCAATAGACTGAGCATGTGAGTACAGGTGGAGATGAGGTATGGGGCAGGAAAGGCCATGAGGGACAGTTCCAACTCCTGCACAAATCTGTTCAAAGGGCTTAGTAATGTGCAATCTAGCCTCCCTACCATAGCTCAAGTCTAGACCTGCCCTGCTCCTTCCTACGCAGACCCTTATGAATATTCTTTCTAGAAACAGAACCCTCCCATGATACCCATAGTTGGTTCCAACCAGTATAGGCTAGAGAAAGTCATTGGTAGGACTTGGTGATCAGAATGGCAACCAAGCCCTGGGTGGTACTCTCTCTCCTTCCCTCCATCTCTGTTCCTCACCTTTCAGCTGCAGTCTCTTCAGAGACCATGAGGTCCTGATGCTGACAGCATCATCTTTCCTCTTTCCTCCCCTCTTTCTTCCTGTCCTAGCTGAGCTCACTTGCATCTTTACTGAAGCACACATACAGACATAACCAAGACTCCTAATCTCAAGAAGAGCTCTTAAAAGAGTTACAAGGCCCCTACAAATCTCCTCATTAACTTTCCTTATGTATCCAGATATAATGAAGCCATATCCATAGCTAGAAAATCTCCTCAGAGCACCCTGGGAACTTAGAGGCTTGGGATAGATGTATGACTTGGTCAAGGAGTCTGAACTGACCTGTTTATTCTTATTTCCCAACATGTCTCAAACCTGAGACTAGAGATAGCTGTGGCCTCAAGGAGAGTGAAGAACTTTCTGGAAAAGAGTTCAATGATATACCCATCTTCCAACAAACACATCATTCTCCACATATGCAAACACTACATTCCCCCCCACCCCCAGTAATGCCCTGGAACCAGACATTTCTGGGACCTTGGTAAAGGATGAACAATACAAGAATAAGAACCAATGCCTTCCATACAAGGTACAGAGTACATAGACCAAAGCCACAAATGGTGGCCAAAGGAAAAAGAATTCATAAGCAGATAAGAGAATAAGATTCAGAGATGTTTTCAGGAGAATAAGCATGAAGCAAACCTTGTATGTTTTATTGTTGTTCAGTCACTCAGTCATATCTGACTCTATGCAACCCCACGGACTACAGCATGCCAGGCTTCCCTGTCCTTCACTGCCTCCCGGAGCTTGCTCAAACTTATGTCCATTGAGTCAGTGATGCCATCCAACCATCTCATCCTCTGTCCTCCCCTTCTCCTCCTGCCTTAAATCTTTCCCAGTATCAGGGTCTTTTCCAGTGAGTTGGTGGCTCTTTGTATCAGGTAGCCAAAGTATTCGAGCTTCAGCTTCATCATCAGTCCTTCCAATGAATATTCAGGACTGATTTCCTTTAGGATTGACTGGTTGGATCTCCTTTAAGTCCAAGGGACTCTCAAGAGTTTTCTTCAACACGAAAGCTTGAAAGCATCAGTTCTTCAGTGCTTAGTCTTCTTTATGGTCCAACTCTCATAGCTATACATGACTACTGGGAAAACCATAGCTTTGACTGTATGGACCTTTGTTGGCAAAGTAATGTCTCTGCTTTTTAATATGCTGTCTAGGTTTGTCATAACTTTTCTTCCAAGGAACAAGTGTCTTTTAATTTCATGGCTGCAGTCACCGTCCACAGCGATTTTGGAGCCCAAGAAAGTAACGTCTGTCACTGTTTCCATTGTTTCCTCATCTATTTTTCATGAAGTGATGGGACCAGATGCCATGATCTTGGTTTTTTGAATGTTAAGTTTTAAGCCAGCTTTTTACTCTCCTCTTTCACCTTCCTCAAGAGGTTCTGTAGTTCCTCTTTGCTTTCTGCCACAAGGGTGGTGTCATCTGCATATCTGATATTTATTATATATCCTTGGGGGCTCGAACAGTAAAGAATCCACCTGCAGTGAGGGAGACCTAGGTTTGACACCTGGTTGGGAATATCCACTGGCGGAGGGCATGGCAACCCACTCTAGTATTCTTGCCTGGAGAATCCCCATGGACAGGGAAGCCTAGTAGGCTATATATAGTCCATTGGGTCTCAAAGAGTTGGACACGACTGAGTGACTAAGCACACATATATCTCATTGTATAGATCTTACTGTTATTTCTCTCAGCAATCTTGATTGTAGCTTGTGCTTCATGCAGCCTGGCATTTTGCATGATATACTCTGCATATAAGTTAAATAAGCAGGGTGACAATATACAGCCTTGACATACTCCTTTCCCAGTTTTGAACCAGTCTGTTTTTTCATGTCTAGTTCTAACTGTTGCTTCTTGACCTGCATACAGGTTTCTCAGGAGGCAGGTAAGGCGGTCTGGTAATCCCATCTCATTAAGAATTTTCCAGTTTGTTGTGATCCACACAAACGCTTTCTCATAGTCAATGAAGCAGAAGTAGATATTTTTGCAATTTGATTAAATGGTTTATAGGAAGAGGGGATTATTTCTTTCACATTGGAATGCAAGTTTCTTCAAGACAAGGTCATGTTTTGGTCATTTTATCTCCTCATCACCCCAGTGCTTTGTGTAAGTTTGTCAAATAGTTGTTGCCTTTATCCAGAGCCTCAAAATAATTGACACAGATTCCATGTGAAACATTCTAGGCATATCTCCATGCTAGCCCACCATCTGAGCTTATGGGTGGAAGGAAAATAATTTCTGTGTCAGTTCAGTTCAGTTGCTCAGTTGTGTCTGACTCTTTGCGACCCCATGGTCTCTGTCAGGGTGTCTCTAAAATTATGCAGAACTGGCATGGAGAGGATTATCAGAGTGAGAAATTTTGCAGTTAGGCTCTCTGGGGTCTTTTTGAAGAAGGTGTTTATAACAGATTTTGCTGACTGCTTCCATAAATTCCAAGAGTGCTGGTAATTTTACATCAAAAAATAAGAAGTGAAAATGATGCAATTTGGCTGTGAGAACATCCTTGAATTTCTAATGGTTGCTTCTGACTGTAATTTGGCTCTGAATAAATTTTTACCATTTGTATTGTGGTATGAAAAAACACACACCGTAATACTTTATAAGACAGCAATATCTAAAAACATCTCTAAGTTCAGAGGGCAAGGAAATTCTCTGAAACAGATTTGGCCAGCACTCTTGAGAACACAGGGAGGAAACTTCATTCCCTGAGAACCCTGACCTCAGCCCTCTTTTTGTCTTTGTAGTGCAGATATTGGATTTGGAGGCATTTGGAGGGTCATTAATTAGAAGCTGGTGCTACTTATATGTAGGGAGACCATGTTTGGATGAAAGTTCCTGAAGTTTTGGATGAGGCCAGCTCTCATACATTGTAGTTTCTCTATTGTTCTTTATTAATTAAAAAAAACTGAAATAATAAGATCAGCAAGAGCAGAGAATTGGAATAATATAATGGGTAACATTTATTGAGTTCTTATAAGGTGCCAAGAACTATTTTATGTGTATTAAGTCATTTAATCCTTACAACATCACTATGTTTAGAGATGAGGAAGCCTAGAAACAGAGAGGTGAAATAAGTGGACCAATGCCAAGGCCACGTGACAGCCAGGATTAAATCCCATGTTTAGCCTGATGCAAAAACTGAGCTCCCAACAGAGCCATACCACTCTCCCTTAGTGCCAGACTAACTGAAAAGGTTGGGGAGCTAAGGCCACAGGCCTGATATTTTGTGCTGAGCTCTGGCACCTAGACCCCAGAACAATTAACCCAGTTAGAAAAATTAAAAAAAAAAAAAAAAAGCTGAAACTGAAGAGTGTACCCTGGGATCCAGGGCCAGGCTGACAAAGCCAGTTTGGGGTAGTTTAAGACTTTTCCCTTTCCATGGCCAGATCTGTTTTAGATCGAACCTTCCATCTGGTTCTGATTTGCAAGATGGTGCTCAGTTTTTCAAACAAGCCATACACTGGCATCTCAGAATTCCATTCCAGCTAATGCTACTTCAGTTGTGCCACAATTCCCATGGCCAGGGTATATATTTAGCCCCTCTGTTTTTATTGTTGTTGCTAAAGTGGAGCCCAATGTTCATTCTTAATGTTGCGTGTTGTAATATTTTTACATGCAATTTTCTCCTTCAGTTTATTGCTCCCAACAAAGGAGTTTGTGGGTATGCTTCTTGTATTATGTTTATAATTGAAAACAGCTGACTTCATGGATTTTTACATTTTACCTAGTTTTCCAGCTGGGTCTGACTTGGCTTGTCATGTGAGGCATAAGGGAGGTGGTATTGGGGAGAGAGTTGGGGAGGGTGTCAAATCATTGCTTTCATAGCCAACATTGGTAAACTAGCTCCAGAGAGAGAAGGAGAGAGAGATTCTCCCAGTGCAAACTTTTCAGAGCCTAAGAAAGGTTCTGGTGAGCAACTTTTAATATTAGAAAGGAGAGAGAAAAGTGTTAGTGAATATGCAGGTTATGATGCCAGAGCCACCATTTTATGGAGTGCTTGTTACAGGCACTGTGCTAAGTGCTTTAACGCATTATTTCCTTTAATCCTCCCACAAACTCCATGTTATAGATGAGACAGCTGAGGCAGAGAGGGTCAGGATGAAATGCAATTGAGGGAGCTGGGATTCAAGCCTAAGATTTTCTGAGGTCAGAGGCCAAGCTTTTAAGCAACCATCCGACTCTTTCTCGCCCTGGGCTTTCCTGATTATGTAAGGTTTTAGCTGGAGAACCTTGCAAAAGTCCATTCAGAAGGACACCTCAGTCCTGCTCCATCTCCATGGGAAGGTGAGTGCCACCTGTGGCACCTTTAATCTGACAAGATCTCTTTTTGTCAACCCATATTTCCCCTACCTGCATCACTTGTAATAGTACCCTTTCCCTGTAAGCCTACCTCAAAGCCTTGGGGAATTGAGAAGGGCAAGGTGCTCCCATTGATAGGGTTCTTCTCCATGGTAAGTATTTACAGATACTGAAGAAGTGAGCCATAGATGGTCTCCTCTGTGCACTGTTCTTTTTGCTGGATAGTTTTAGCACTGTGAATTTTTGGAGGTCATCATTCATCACCAAAAGATGAATAAAGTGAATTCACTTTATGAATTCACTCATAAAGTGAATTCTCTGTGAACTATTAAGGATTACAGCAGTTGCTATGTTTGTGTCCCACCCAAATGTTGAAATCCTACTGCCCAATGTGATGGTGTTAGAAGGTAGGACCCTTGGGAGGTAATGAGGTCATGAGGATAGGGCCTTCATAAATAGGATTAGTGACCTTATAAAAGAGATCCCACAGAGGGGAGGAATCCTTAGCCCTTTCTGCCATGTGAGAACACAAGAAGTCTGCCACTTGGAAGAGGGCCCTCATCTAGCCATGCTGGCATCCTAATCTTGGACTTCTGGTGCCCAGAACTGTGAGCAGTCCATTTCTACTGCTTATAAGCTGCTCAGCGTGTGGTATTTTATTATAGCAGCCCAAATGTACTAAGACAGTAGTAAAGATCTCTAATTTGATGGTCTGTCTTTTCTCAGACACATTCTCTTGCTGTCATTGAGTAGACAAAGGAAGATGTGCCAGAATTTTAATGTTGATTCAGCCTTAAAAAGGAACCATTTTCCTTATCATTTTTTTTCGGTGTGACTAAGTGCTTGGCACTTGTAGTCTGCTGTTCTCATCTGTCTCTACTCTCTTGGTTGTTGAGCTCACGCTTGGCAAGCAGTGTTAGGGTATCTTAGAAGAGGGGCGTTTTCCTTTGTTTTGCTTTGTGCTCTAAAAGTGACATTAAAAAAATTGATGAGATTATTCTTGGCTAGAGTCTATCATATAATTTCATATAATTATTTCATATTCTGTATAACATAACTGAATTTTTGAGGTAAATGTATAGGACTTAATAACTTGCAGTCTTTATTTCTTATAGTAAGAGACCTGGATGATTTTGATGTTCTTTCTTGGCTCTTTCATCGTAGATTTGGCCACAGACTTCCCATATTCTCTTGATTTAGAGAGATACTTTCTGTTCCCTCAAAAAATGTTTATGTCTGCTTCTTCTTTATAGAAAGGAAACAAAAACATCTTGATTTTTTTTTCCTTAGTGGACAAATTATTCTTTAAAATACAGACATTGAGTATGATGCCATTCATCAATGTGTTTCTTCCACAGTGGTGAGAACTTCACTCTGTCTTTAGTGTTGGGGTTCTCTCTCTAAAGGAGGTAATTCAGTTCCTCCTAGGTATAGTATGTTTGTATTCAGATGACTTCATGTGCTTTAAGCTATGGACTTAAGATCCAAAGGGCAAGGCTTTCCCCCTTCAGTGAGGATGTACCTTATTATTAGGTTGTTGAAAAAGTAATTGTGGTTTCAGACTGTGAATTTTAAATCATAACTAGGTTCAAACACATCTTTATTAATCAAAATAGGAACTATTGCAATCAACAGATTTTTGCAAATGAGAAATAACTTGGTTTATTCCTGTAGCATAAAAATCCATGCTTGGGATTCGGTGAACTCTTGGAAAACATTTTCTGCATCCTGCTGGTTGTGGAAGTGCTTTTCCCACAAAAAGGTATCGAGATGCTTGAAGAAGTGGTCGTTGGTTGGCAGGAGGTCAGGTGAATATGGTGGATGAGGCAAAACTTTGTAGCCCACTTTGTTCGACTTTTGAAGCATTCGTGTGTGATGTGCAGTCAGGTGTTGTCATGGAGAAGAATTGGGCCCTTTCTGTTGACCAATGTTGGCTGCAGCTGTTGCCTTTTGCAGTGTATCTCATTGATTTGCTGAGCATACTTCTCAGATGCAAAGGTTTCAGGAAGTTGTAGTGGATCAAACTGGCATCAGACCACCAAACAGTGACCATGACCTTTTTTTGGTGCAAGTTTGGCTTTGGGAAGTGCTTTGGAGCTTCTTCTCAGTCCAACCACTGAGCTGGTTGTTACTGGTTGTCATGTAAAATCCACTTTCGTCTCATGTCACAATCTGATCTAGAAATGGTTCATTGTTGCATAGAATAAGATGACACTTCCAAATGATTTTTTTTTTGATTTTCAGTCAGCTCATGAAATACTGACTTACTGAGTTTTCACACCTTTTCAATTTGCTTCAAATATTGAAAGACAATAGAATGGTTGACACTGAGTTCTTTAGCAACTTCTCATGTAGTTATAAGAGGATCAGCTTTGATGATGGCTCTCAACTCTCACTGTCAACTTCTGAGGGCTGGCCACTACACTTCTCATCTTCAAGGCGCTTGTCTCCTTTGCAAAACTTCTGGAACCACCTCTACACTGTATGTTCATTAGCAGTTCCTGGGCCAAATGCATTGTTGATGTTGCAAATTGTCTCCACTGCTTTACGACCCATTTTGAACTTGAATAAGAAAATCGCTTGAATTTGCTTTGTGTCTAACATCATTTTCCTAGTCTAAAATAAATATAAAACAGACAGCAAGTAATAAGTCATTAGCCAAAAAAATAGAGTAAGAACTGCATGTTAAAATTATGTATAATGTAACCACATTTATTAAGAATGTATTCCAATATCAAACGGCAAATTTCAGCAAAGCAAAAACCGCAATTCCTTTTGCACCAACCGAATAACATGTTTCTCACCAAAATGAAAGGGAGAATTTTATTCATCAGAAATTTTCCATAAAACTTATTAATTAAAATGAATCAGAAGAATTCCCAGAAGACTTCCACCTCAGGGAGTTGAGGAAGGATCAGGTGATGTGTAGTTCTTCAGCCCAGTGGCCAGGAGTGGGTCAGTCCTGGTGGTAAAACCTGGCTAGAAAGCCAGAGAAAGTGCTCACAGCAAGTGGAGGAAGTGAACAGAGAGAGTAGAGTTGTGAGGCAACCTTGAAAATGAGAGAGAACAGGAAGAAGTTTAGCAGCTAGACTGGGCGTGCAATTGGGGGATGCAGACAAAGGTCTGAATATGATTTCAAAAAGTGTTCTAGTTGGTGCTCTGTATAAAACTCCTGGATGGCCCATTTAAAAAAAAAAATCTGCAGTCAGTATCTACAGTGCTGTCTGAAGATTAGGAAGTCTAATTTGTGTGTCCTTTGAATATAACTCCTAGCTGAGACTGAGCCATATGAGGCTTTGGGGATCATTTAGGTTAAATTACTTATTACAAAATATAAACATATTCTTTAGTAAAGTAATGGCATTACTGTCAGCTAACCACAGTACCATAGCATTTAAAGGTAGTTTTGAGCAAGGTTAAAAGAAACACACACAACTAGGCATAACCAAGAACTTTTACATCAGTCTCTTATATCACTTCTTTTGCATACTCATTTGAAATCTTGAAGGAAGTTTAGTAGAACAATTTATAGAGCTCTAGGTGGAATTAAAAAACCAAGAAGAAACACTGAAACAACTAGAGATGAGCAATGAGAAGCTGTTTCCAGGGACAGAAGAGGGGAGGGAAGGAACAGTACTTGTGCGAGCCACTGAGAGTTCAGGCTGTAGAAAAGGAGCTGCCTGACAAGAGCCATAGTCGGGGAGGGACCCAGCTACTGCCAGAGTGGTAGGGGGTGGTGGGGGGAGCAAGCAGAGGAGAAACACCCTCATCTCTCTCTTTTCCTACCCCCTGATCTCCTGCCATTACTTTCCATTAGCTGAACACTGCAGGGCACCGGAGCCCAAGGAATCTAAATAACACTAGCTGTAAGTGTCAGTTGTCTGGGGAACTTGGTGGCCAGAGAACAGAGAATGGCCTGAGGTGGTACAAAGATGAAGGAGAACCAGCTCCCTCCATATCCCTCTAGTGAATTTTGACTGTTCTTTAAGAGAAGCCACCTGATTTTTGAACCTCTCTTAGCACATCCAGGCTCTATGGCTCTAAGACTTTTATAACTCTACCCCATGCTAGGCTTTACATTCCCTAGAGTTTTTTGTTGTGTGTGTGTGTGTGTGTTTTTCCCCCTACAGAAACAGTAGTTTTCAAACATTTTTCCTGTCTCAACATGCATGAAAGACAGAACATAGTCCCGAGATACATCAACACACATTAGCAATGCTGGTGTGCAATTAAAATGTGGTTCTCACTGGAAGAAAGGAGCTTGATGCCCTGAGAAAAGTATAAAAGAAATCTGCAGTGTTGGTGGTACCATTTGAAACAGCCATTCCAAATGATTCTGATAAGCCTCTGCACTCCTCTGAGGATCACTGTACTTTAACCAGGAGTCTGTTGATGACAAGAGTTTTTTTCATTCTGATAGGCAGGGTGGAGTTTTTACCTCAAACATTGGTTTTCTACCAGTGTCAGTAGTAAAAATGCTTGAGAATTAGAGTTCCATAGACTTGGATTTGAATTTTCTTCTAACTATGTGATCTTAGGCTCGTCAGTTAATGTCTCTGAGATTCAGTATATGAACCTGTAAAGTGGGCTTAACTAGACCTACCTCCCCGGATTGTTGAGAACAATAGGTTAAAATGAACTGAAGCACTTTATGAATGGGGAAAATATTAGATAATTGTTATTGGGCTTCCCTGGTGGCTCAGAGAGTAAACAATCCACCTGCAATGAGGGAGACCTGGGTTTGATCCCTGGGTTGGGAAGATCCCCTGGAGGAGGGCATGGCAACCTACTCCAATATTCTTGCCTGGAGAATCCCCATGGACAGAGGAGCCTGGTGGGCTACAGTCCATGGGGTGGCAGAGAGTTGAACATGACTGAGCAACTAAGAACACACACACATTAATTTTATAATTATTATCATGATGTCTTTATAGACATAGGAAAAGTTTGCTTTTTCTTCCCTGCAGCTGCCCTAAAACTGAAAAAAAAAAAAGAATATTTTAATCACTTATGGAATCACCCCACTGTGCATCTTTTGTATCAGTTCTTTTCAATCAGAAGAGGGCATAGTCGTCTGGCCATTTTTATAGTCCTTGTTCTACTTTTTCAGTCCTAAACTTAAATGAATGAGTTTTGGATTAATATCACTCTTTTCTTAATTGCCATCACTTCTAGCTTTCTTGGGGCTTCCCAGATGGTGCAGTGGTAAAGAATCCACCTGCCTATGCAGGAAACACAAGACAAGGGTTCAGTCCCTGGGTAGAGAAGATCCCTTGGAGAAGGAAATGGCAACCTGCTCCAGTATTCTTGCTTGGAAAATTCCATGGATACAGGAGCCTGGTGAGCTAAAATCCATGGGGCTACAAAGAGTCAGACATGATTGAGCATAGAGCACTAGCTTCCTTTGAGTTTTATAGCCTAACACTTCAAGCACAGACATTGTCCCCCTTAGATGGTGTAATTTTTTTAATTTCAAACTTCAAAATGTGTTTATGATACTAAATTAAAAGTAAAATGGCCACATCTCCAAGAAGTAACATTATAGGTGAAAATATGCTTATTGTTCACTTTGCCTTAATGTTGCATTGCTTCTATAATTAACAAGGCAAACATCTCTTTAAATCAAACATAGTTTTTTAAAAATGATTTATTGAGTTTTGTTAAAGCATGAAGATACACATGTAAAAGTTTGCAACAATATTAAGGCAAAGTGAACAATAAGCATATATTCACCTATAATGTCAGTTCTTGGAGATATGGCCATTTTACTTTTAATATAGTATCATAAACACATTTTGAAGTTTGAAATGTAAAAAATTACACCTTTTAAGGGGGACAATGTCTGTGCTTGAAGTGTTAGGCTATAAAACTCAAAGGAATCATGTCTGACTCTTTGCAACCCCATGGATTTTAGCTCACCAGGCTCCTGTATCCATGGAATTTTCCAAGCAAGAATACTGGAGCGGGTTGCCATTTCCTTATCCAGGGGATCTTCCCTACCCAGGGACCGAACCCTTGTCTTGTGTTTCCTGCATAGGCAGGTGGATTCTTTACCACTGCACCATCTGGGAAGCCCCAAGAAAGCTAGAAGTGATTGCAATTAAGAAAAGAGTGATATTAATCCAAAACTCATTCATTTAAGTTTAGGACTGAAAAAATAGAACAAGGACTATAAAAATGACCAGAAGACTATGCCCTCTTCTGATTGAAAAGAACTGATACAAAAGATGCACAGTTGTGCATCATTTAACAACTGTGAACATTTTTATCCCATTTTCTCTTACCCTAGAATAAGAGTATTGTGCATTGTTACTACAGATTTTTCATAAACAATTTTGATGGCTGGATAACATCCCATCAAATGGATATGACAGTTAACATTAGACATTTGTGATTTGTTTCTACTGATCTTAATATATGTCAAATTGAATTGAATTGTAAGAAGAATTTAAGAAGGAAAGAGGAACTTCTCTCCAGTTTTCAAAACTTATTCTGTTTTACCTGGATCTTTTCCATGTCTCATTAAAATTTAACTAACTTGTTTTATAGCAGCTCTTGGAGACTCTAGCAGTGTGATAGACACATCCCTTTCACTTCTGATCACACAGACAAAGCTGTAGTACCACTCTAGCAGAGGCAGTGAGCCAGAGGTATGTGTTATTTTTGGAGTTTCCCTAGAGAAAGTATGAACTTTCTAAAGTCTGGGCTTAACAGCTGTTTCTGTTACACAATCACAAATGTTGGATATTGGGATTCTGGATGGCTTGTTTTCGTTATTCAAGGAAAAAATTCTCTTTCCCAAGATATCTAAAATACTGCAAGTATGAAGTCCAAGAATCATGGGAAGTTAGGAAGTTCAAAGATTATCTATACAGCATTTTTAATATGTGACATATCTGCCATGTTTTTTCCATCCTAAACACATGGCAGACATTACTAATCAATCACTGTTTCCTGAGACAGCTTCAGACTCCTTCCCAGGATAGTACTACTATAGCAATCTATCATAAACAGTTAAGAGAACAAAACCATCAAGAGCTCATTGAACCCCCTTATTTCATAGGTAAGGAAACTTGAAACATTTTATATTCTCTGCAGCAAAAAATAGTGTTTCTGCTTGATTTGTTAAGCATCCACAAAAGATTACATTTTAAAAGGATTCTCAGATGATTTGAAAGTGCATTAAAGTTTGAGAAGAACTGATTTAGAGCACTGGATTGAAGCTGTCACAGGTGAGAACAGATTCAGAGAGAAGCTGTCTGGCAGCCATATGCAGGACCCTAAGGGAATCAGTACCTTGGAGAGGGCATCACAAGTGATGAACTGGTCCTCAATTTCACAGGTCCAGAAGGTTAATTTGTCAATTACATAGAGATGACCAGCCCACAGGAGACAAGGTCTTGTTCATGAAACCTACAAGCTTTGGCACACAAACCAGAATCCCTGTTTGTGGTATGAACAACATCTGTCAGAGTAATTCCATATAGTTATGCATCGTTTTAGAGATCTTCCTCCTGATGAAGTACCTCCATGCAAATCAGAGGCCTAAATGTCACAGATGATAGCAAAGAGAGGAGGCATTTTTGAAGGATGGTTTCCTTGAATTAGGGTTGTTTCTCCTTTAAGAGAGACAATGGCACCCCACTCCAGTACTCTTGCCTGGAAAATCCCATGGATGGAGGAGCCTAGTAGGCTGCAGTCCATGGGGTCACTAAGAGTCGGACACGACTGAGCGACTTCACTTTCACTTTTCACTTTCATGCATTGGAGAAGGAAATAGCAACCCACTCCAGTGTTCTTGCCTGGAGAATCCCAGGGATGGGGGAGCCTGGTGGGCTGCCATCTATGGGGTTGCACAGAGTCGGACACAACTGAAGTGACTTAGCAGCTCCTTTAAGAGAACTTGATAAATATAAAGACATTTTCACCATTATATCGCCTTTAAAAACTTTACACCAAAGCCATCCTTGCCCCATGCTAGGTAGGTTTTAGTGACTTTTCTATCAACTACATTTCAGCTACCTTTCTGGGGATATTTGCTGACCTCTCCAGTTTCAGGAATAATATACGTATAAGCTATTTCATAGGGGTGTCTGCTTCTACAGCTGTCTAAACTCCATATGCATTTATTCTTACTGGCTTCATTCTCTAAGGAGGCATTTTCCTAAGTCTATAAATTCTAGGAGCTCCTTTTTTTAGCTCCCCAAAATGACTATTTTAGTCAAATCTTGGGTCCCCAGCTGATTTGGGGGCAAACTGCTTAGGCAATAAGTATTTAAGTTACCTTTTTGAAAAGCAATGATGAGAAAGTTGGAAGGATTTATAAAATGGGTCAAAGCCTTAACTATAAATGCTCTTGGAGAGAGCAGAATCAAGATGGTCTTTAAAGCCAAGGCATTATTCTCTGCCAGATGGGAAAAGGCACAGTATTATGGTCATGAAGGGCTCTTGTGGATCTACATGGTTCTGTTAACTTCATCTAAAGCCAGACTCCTTGGTTTGCCAAAAGTAGCTACTATAGACCAAAACGCTAAAGAGCACTTGGGGATACTATAAATTTGCTTGACATGCGTCATTTCCAAACATTTCCTAGTCCTTGTGGGGGTGGGGGGTGGGTGGGCATTCTGTTTCTCCAACAAGTGAGAATGGGAGGACATATTCTTGGAGAGCTGCATCTATTACGGCATGTCGATTTCCATAATCAAAAGACAGCCTTTACTATTTTATATTATTAGACAATAAATCGCTCTTAATGCTTTGCAGATCTTTATCTCTGGATACATTTGGAACATAGTTGCATACCTACTCATGACGTGAAGGAATTCATGATATGAGGCCTCTTATTTAGCTTTCAGAAGTCTCAAAATCAGATCTGAAACTTAAGAAGGAAACCAATCAATCGGTGATTATAATGTGAAAGTGAGTGTTAGTTGCTCAGTCGTGTCTGACACTTTGCCACACCCCATGGACTGCAGCTTGCCAGGCTCATCTATCTATGGAATTCTCCAGGCAATAATATAGGAGTGGGTAGCCATTCCCTTCTCCAGGGGATCTTCCTGACCCAGGAATCAAACCTGGGTCTCCTGCATTGCAAGCATATTTTTTGCAGTGATTATTTAATATTTAGTTCAGTTCAGTCGCTCAGTCGTGTCCAACTCTTTGCGACCCCATGAATCACAGCACGCCAGGCCTCCCTGCCATCACCAATTCCCGGAGTTCACCCAGACTCACGTCCATCGAGTCAGTGATGCCATCCAGCCATCTCATCCTCTGTCGTCCCCTTCTCCTCCTGCCCCCAATCCCTCCCAGCATCAGAGTCTTTTCCAATGAGTCAATTCTTTGCATGAGGTGGCCAAAGTACTGGAGTTTCAGCTTTAACATCATTCCTTCCAAAGAAATCCCAGGGCTGATCTCCTTCAGAATGGACTGGTTGGATGTAATTGCTGAATCAATGCAGAGTTTACATATCCTAGGAGCCCAATTTCATTAGCAGTGCTTTCTTATTCCACAAGGTAGAGGTGTGGATTATTTAGCTAGTGTTTTAGTACTGTGAACACTGAATTCCAGGCACAGCCCAGAACCAGAAGGGAAGTTTGCTTTATACCTGGTCACTAGCTGTGGTCACAGGTGATACTCAAGTGGGACCACACAGTAAGCACTTTGCAAAGGTGGAAGTACTGATTAAATGCAAGAGAATTTGCAGCTAAATGGAATGTTTTCATACCTCCCACAGTGAATTCCTTTTCTCAGTCTCCTTTAGGAAATAAATATGTTGTCTGAAAACATTGCTCTTGATCACTGTATCCACAGTAGAGGTGTTTCCCCCATTGTACTCCACACATTTGTTTTTTCATCTTCGAGGGAACAGTTTTAGAATCTGAAGCTGGACATGTGCCTTTACTGTCTCCTTCAGTGTATTGATGCTCACTCAGCCTTTTCCTGGTAACCTCATCTGTTTGTGTGAAATTCCTATGCACTTTATAGTTTGAACTCAAGGTTAAGTTTCTCCTTAAATTCAGTTTCTCCGTTAAGTTCTTCTGAATTCCTATAGTCCTTTCAGCACTTATTGTCTGGTTTAAGAAGTTGAGCCTAGTTGGGTGCCTTTGCTTTCTAATGGTTTCATATGCGTAAGGCTCTTCCGTGAAACTGTTCATTAGTTAAGAGCAAGAGTTTCTGATCCATCTTCAATGTTCTCTTGTTGTTTCAACTGTGTTTTTGTTACAGTTATAAAAATCATATTTCATGAATAAGATAATGAGACATGTATGAACTCAATATTTGCCAATGGGGCAGAATAATTGAAATCTGGGTTATTCTCAAAAATCCAGAATGTATCACTTCTGTATTTATCCTGCCACTTGTACTTCCATTATAGCCATACCTCTGTCTGCCCTGCTAGACTTTGAGCAATTGACATTAATAAGATAATATTTATCTCTGTATTGCCATTGCCCACCATTGTTGCCTACATTGTCATCCATTACTCATTAAAAAATTTTTTTTAATTTATTTTATTTTTGTCTGTGCTAAGTCCTCATTGCTGCACAGGCTTTTCTCTACTTGTGTTGAGTGGGGTGGTGGTTGTGGTGCACAGGGTTTTCATTGCAGTAGCTTCTGTTGTTGCAGAACACTGGCCATAGGACACATGGGCTTCAGTAGTTGTGGCTCATGGGCTCCAGAGCACAGGCTCAGAAGTTGTGGTGCAAAGGCTTAGTTGCTCTGCGACATAATGGGATCTTTCCAGACCAGGGATTCAACTTGTGTCTCTTGCATCGGCAGACAGATTCTTTACCACTGAGCCACAAAGTGAAAGTGAGGTCGTTCAGTCCTGTCCGACTCTTTGTGACTCCATGGACTGTAGCCTACCAGGCTCTTCCCTCCATGGGATTCTCCAGGCAAGAGTACTGGAATGGGTTGCCATTTCCTTCTCTAAGGAAGCCCCATTATTAATTTTTATTTGGCACTTCTGTGCCAGACACAGCTTATTCCTCACAAACCTAATTTTTCAGATGTAATGATGTTCACTTATCTCCATTTTGAGAATGAAACCTCACAAGGGCATAACGAGTAGGCACACAAATAACTTTGGAGTAATGAATAAATCGATGATAAAATGATTGATGAACAAGACATCCACATGGAAATATTCTGCTTATACAATTAGAAAGATAATCTTGGAGACTCAGATCATTTCCTTTTTGGAGGCAGATTAGGGAATGTGAGGATGTGAATGCTCATTGTCATTCTTTAATTTCTTACACGGTGTGCTTCTTTGTGGTGTTTTCTTTTGAAATAGCGTTTGGTTTGTTCATGTGCAGGGATCCTTCAGTGTTAGAAATGATCAGTTTACCTGTATTAAATTAAGAGGTTTGTTCATGTTCAGGGATCCTTCAGTGTTAGAAATAATCAGTTTACTTGTATTAAATTAAGAGGTTTGTGAAGGGACTGTGTGGGAATAAATGGGAGAGGAGAGAAAGGACTAAGTAGAATCACATGGTTGTGGAAATATTTATGTTGTTATATATGTTTAAACATACCTTTATCTATGGGATTCTGGATTCATTAGTGAAATATAAATGCCACAACTAACTAAAATTAAATTTTTGGATTAAAATTAAAATTTATTTTAAAGGAAAGCAAGAAAAAGTTTAGAAAAAGTTGATTATTGCATGTCTTTCATGAGTAGAAATTATTTGATAGACTTGAGTATTTCAAAGACACAGAATTTGCAAAAAAAGTTTAGTTTTATAGATATGATTGCCAATTGGTAATTTATTTTCCTGGAGGAAAGTAGATGACATACTCTTAAGATTTTAGAAGGCTTGGGCTATATAATTCTTATTAAAATAGCCTCTGAAATTACTAAATAGAGGGAGAAAGCAAATTTTGCAGCAGTGTAAAACTCTACTACATGTGGTGTACCCTAAGTCTATACAAGCAAAAGTTTGAAAATTCTTACGACCTTGAGACAGCTGGTCAATTGAAATCTCCCATGTATCATGGTACAACCTGACATGTCACAATACATCAGTGACTATGATTAAATCTCGACTGGAGAAAAATATCAGTTCAATTCAGTTCGGTCTCTCATTCGTGTCTGACTCTTTGCGACTCCCTGGACTGCAGCACGCCAGGTCTCCCTGTCCATCACCAACTCCCAGAGTTTACTCAAACGCATGTCCGTTCAGTTGGTGATGCCATCCAACCATCTTATCCTCTGATGTCCACTTCTCCTCCCACCTTCAATCTTTCCCAGCATCAGGGTCTTTTCCAATGAGTCAGTTCTTCGCATCAGGTGGCCAAAGTATTGGACTTTCAGCTTCAACATCAGTCCTTCTGATGAATGTTCAGGACTGATTTCCTTTAGGATGGACTGGTTGGATCTCCTTGCAGTCCAAGGGACTCTCAAGAGTCTTCTCTAACACCACAGTTTAAAAGCATCAATTCTTTGGTGCTCAGCTTTCTTTATAGTCCGACTTTCATATCCATACATGACTACTGGAAAAACCATAGCCTGGACTAGGCGGACCTTGTTGGCAAAGTAATGTCTCTGCTTTTTAATATGCTGTCTAGGTTGCTCATAACTTTCCTTCCAAGGAGTAAGTGTCTTAATTTCATGGCTGCAGTCACCATCTGCAGTGATTTTGGAGCCCCAAAATATAAAGTCTGCCACTGTTTCCCCATGTATTTGCCATAAAGAGATGGGACTGGATGCCATGATCTCAGTTTTCTGAATGTTGAGCTTTAAGCTGACTTTTTCACTCTCCTCTTTCACTTTCATCAAGAGGCTCTTTAGTTCTTTGCTTTCTGCCATAAGGGTGGTGTCATCTGCATATCTGAGGTTATTGATATTTCTCCTGGCAATCTTGATTCCAGCTTGTGCTTCTTCCAGCCCAGCGTTTCTCATGATGTACTCTGCATAGAAGTTAAATAAGCAGGGGGACAATATACAGCCTTGACGTACTCCTTTTCCTATTTGGAACCAGTCTGTTGTTCCCTGTCCAGTTCTAACTGTTGCTACCTGACCTTCACATAGATTTCTCAAGAGGCAGGTCAAGTGGTCTGGTATTCCCATCTCTTTAAAGAATTTTCCACAGTTTATTGTGATCCACACAGTCAAAGTCTTTGGCATAGTCAATAAAGCAGAAGTAGATGTTTCTCTGGAACTCTCTTGCTTTTTTGATGATCCAGCAGATGTTGGCAATTTGATCTCTGGTTCCTCTGCCTTTTCTAAATCCAGCTTGAACATCTGGAAGTTCACGGTTCATGTATTGTTGAAGCCTGGCTTAGAGAATTTTGAGCATTACTTTACTAGCATGTGAGATGAGTGCAATTGTGTGGTAGTTTGAACATTCTTTGGCATTGCCTTTCTTTGGGATTGGAATGAAACCTACCTTTTCCCATCCTGTGGCTACTGCTGAGTTTTCCAAACTTGCTGGCATATTGAATGCAGCACTTTCACAGCAGGAGAAAAGTATACAGCAAAGCAAAAGATGTTATTTTTTGCTTAATGTAATGGGGCTAGTCCTCAGGCATTGGAACACTTAATAACTACTGCATAAAACTGAGGATAGAAAATTCTGTTATTTTCTTGAGATGTGCTCTGCTCCAGTCTGCTCAGTTTTGCTTGATATCTTTCAGTTTGGGGGTGTGGATTAATCATCTCAGTCTGGGTTCTATGAAGAGAACCCAGGTTCATGCTTGTTCATCTTCCTCCAAGGTTCAAACTCATTGCTAGGTTTGGGCTTATTCAGTTCCTCCTTCAGAGTTCTAGGGATTGAGCTGTGAAACTCAGTCCATGGCTAGGGTGGTAAATGGTGAGAACAGATCTTCCTAAGATTCAGCTAGCACTGGCTTTGGACACATCATGAGCTGCTCAGCTGCTTGATAGATATCGAAATAATTCCAGCTGCTTCTGCTTGGCTGGCATTGAAGTTGACTGTGACATGTCAGTCTTCACTGAGTGTTGTGTTCTGAGGAGGATGCATGATATAAGAAAGTAAAGACTGTGTTGATACTGATCTGGAGAAAGTATAGAGAATGAAAATGGAGGTGAGTGTAAGGTTTAGATACTAAGAAAATAGATAACTTAAAAAAATAATTTATTTTAATTGGAGGATAATTACTTTACACTATTGTGGTGGTTTTTGCCATACATAGACATGAATCAGCCATGAGTGCACATGTGTCCCCCCATCCTGAACCACCATCCCATCTCTCTCCCCACATTACCCCTCTGGGTTGTCCTAAAGCACTGGCTTTGAGTGCCCTGCTTCATGCATCGAACTTGTACTGGTCATCTACTTTACATATGGTAATATGCATGTTTCAATGCTATTCTCTCAAATCATCCTACCCTTTCCTTCTCCCACAGTCGAAAAATCTGTTCTTTACATCTGTGTCTCTTTTGCTGCCTTGCATATAGGTTTGTGGTTATCTTCTTTCTAAATTCCATATATATATAGATGACTGTTTTAAGGGCTCAGTTTGAAAGATTACTTACATTTGGTGGTATAATTGACTGAGATTATAGGGTAACTGAGGATAATCCATTCTTTGGCTAGAAATTTGTAGCATTAAACTCTGGAAAAGGGCAGGAAAGAGGAACAATGTGTCCAATAGGAAAACACTAGCTCTACTTAAAGAGTATTCTAGGATATCAGTATTTCTAGAATTATATAATGCATTGGTTAGGAGTGAGGTCTCTGGAAACAGACTGGGGTTAATCCTGGCTCTGTCACTTAATAGTCCACCGAACATGGTTAAGTTCTTTACTTATTCACCCCTCTGCTGAAGTTTTCTCATCTTTAAGAGAAACTAAATGTGATAGTGGATGCCAATGCTTGTTTAGTACAATACCCAATATACAGTGATGACTCAGTTAAGTGTTTTCCATTCTGTGGCAACCCACTGCAGTATTCTTGCCTGGAGAATCCCATGGACAGAGGAGCCTGGCGGGCTACAGGCCATGGGGTTACAAAGAGTTGGACATGACTTAGCAACTAAACCACCACCATTATGTCAGTATTCATACCAGAAGTCTTGGAAATTTTG
The DNA here is from genome assembly GCF_029378745.1 of Bos indicus. Lineage (NCBI taxonomy): Eukaryota > Metazoa > Chordata > Mammalia > Artiodactyla > Bovidae > Bos > Bos indicus. Next base: position 70,881,237 of record NC_091769.1, read on the forward strand.
ATTGGCAGGTTTTTTTGACTTGATACATCAGTTCAGAGAGGGCTTTGTTCTTATATAACTGTATTCAAAGTATAGTTACTGCCTTGAGAAAGTAATTGAAATCACAATAGGCACCATGAAAATAAGGACTGGACTAAAATGACAACAGGGGACAGTCCCTGGTGTTCAGCTAAGTGACAAGAGAAATTAGTAATAGATGTTTAAAAGGAGAGTAAATCTATCATAGAGTGGCCATATCAATTGTTCTCAATATTCTGTAGGGCCCCACAGTTTTATGGCCATTGCTTCTAAGTATATGTATTCTCAGGGTACTGTTCAAATGACTCAACAACTGGTGTAGCTCAGGCATGGATGGGTCAAGATGGGTCAAAGTGGATGCCTGTTTTAATGCTGCAGCAGAGTACTGGACTAGGTTGACTCCTTCATTATTGGATGGTGGGAGGATCCAGGGAGAGGGCCCAGGGGAGTGGGGGTGCTGGGAATATGGGAGTACAGTGGAAAGTACAGGGGAAGCAGCTACTTACCAAGAAATATGTAAGTATTTCAATATTTTGACAACCGGTATGACTGTGGGCTTCCCTGGTGCCTTAATCAGTAAAGAATCTGCCTGCAGTACAGGAGATCTGGGTTCGATCCCTGGGTTGGAAAGATCCCCTGGAGGAGGGCATGGCAACCCACTCCAATATTCTTGCCTGGAGAATCCCCAAGGACAGAGGAGCCTGGTGGGCTACAGTCCATGGGGTCACAAAGAGTCAGACACGACTGAGTGCTGACTTAGTTAAGCACAGCACATGACTGTTACCAGCTGGACTTCAGTCCTACAAGTTCTTCTATAGTCTTGGAAACTGCATCTGTCAAGTTATAGTTGACCTTCCAGCCAGGACTGGCACTAAGGCTGTATTTTGTTTATCTCACCACAATACTCTTTGTCCTATTAAGATGGACACAAACTTTTACAAACATTTGAACCAAATAGACTTACTGTTGCAGAAGGAGAAGCTACTAGGAAAGAATGGGTTGGGGAGAGGTGGGAAGCTTTGGCTATCAATCACTCATCCCAGCAGAGATTTCAGCAGAAACTTAATAAGCCAGTCTCTGTAGTGATAGCAGAGCTCTTAGGCACAGTTCAGACTAAATCAGAGTGTAGATGGAGGCCAGCTGCTTTTGATAAATGACTCGACATGGCTGAGTGTTCTACAAAAAGAAACCTTCAGTACTGCAAATGTGCATGGGTGATGTCATGAGTCCTTCAAATGGATGAAGGCTAATGGATCAGAAGTGAGCCTGATGCCAAAAGAATGGCTTCACTGAGAGAGAACTCAGGTTTGAAGTTACACAAGGCATCCTGCAGAATTTCTCTTCCTCAATGCCTTGGTTCAGTGCACTGTTTCAGCTTTAACTAGAAAACACTTAATATTCTTAGGTGTTTTTAGCCTAATGGATTTGATACATAAGTATTTCCTCAATCTAAGCTTTCCAAGGTGGATAATTGCTCTGGAGATTGTTAACATTATAATCAGAGATTAATGAGACTGGCTGGTAAATCCCAGACACTTGTAGCCCTTGGCGAACTTTTGTGATCCCTACCAATAACTCATTGTGTATGACTGGATCTGGGTGGAAGATTTGACTTGGTGGGTTTGACATTTAACCTTTAAAATGAATGGCAAGATTTGCAGGTGCACTTGTTCCACAAGGTAGCTAATGAATGATGTATATAATTGTCAACGTAGATCTAAGCCTGGGGAGATTTGACAAATATAGTTTCTGCTGAAAAACAATGAATGTTCCTAGACATCTGTGCAGGCTCTAGTTCTTAGGTTTTGTTGTAGGAGAAAAGATTCTAAGAGATGATTCAACTGAGAGTTGTGGTTATCTACACATTTTTGGAGATAGATTATACTAACTCCTAACTGGCTTAGTTTTCCTGGAGTTAGGGTAAGTTGAAATACGTAGTTAACAACAGTAGGTGAGTTAGCTAAGGGACTAAATGTAGGTGAAAGAAGGATGAATCAGATCTTAATACAAATTGCCTGAATAGTTGTGCAAATTGTAAGTTGGATAAGATTTATTTAAAACAAACATAGCCAAACGGTTCACTGAAGTGCCTTCCTCAACCTATATCCAGAAACAGCATTTTTGCTTTTGGAAGATATGGTAAAATAGTAGCTTGGACTGGTGCCCAGACTGCTGCAAGATAAGGTAAAAGGAGAGTGTGTGTCTTGGACTGGAGCCATTTCCCTAGAAGATGCAAACCCAAGGCAGAGTCTTAGAAGAATCCTTTCTTATTATAATAGGGTCCCCTTCACATATGCTTTAGCAACCCTTGATTTCCAGGGGAAAAGTGGATTCTAAACTCTTCACCCTGAATAAAGTTGCTGCTCTAGGGCATGCACACTATGTGACTTCTTAGATTTTCATGACTGCTTTCTTTCTGTCTTGGTTGCTGCTGCACCCTCACCTGCTTGCCCTGTCATTTTAGACTTGAATGAAATGCTACAGATGGGAGATCTGAAATCCTGAGGGAGACTCCTGAAGGGCTGGATTATGCAACCAAGAAGTGAACGGGGGGTAAGCTTCCCCTGGGGGTGAGCCTTAAATAGAGAGAAATGGAGTTGAAAGAGGGGCTGGAAAGATAAATTCTGATTCCATTCCATCGTCTAAGAACTGCTCTGGGGTATAGTTACTCCTTACAGCCCTTCTGGAGAAATCCCATGTGCCATGTGAAAATGGCTGCCAAGGGACCTGCTGGATCTCTTCCTGGGTCATAACTGTGGGAGAGGCGGGTGGCAAACTGCATTATACTGCAGTGCTTTGTTCCTTGAAACTCATTTTCTTCTTTCCCCTACTGTCCTGGGCTTCCATCTCCCAAAGAAAGTGTTAGCACTTTCAATGTGTTAGGAGGCTCTGCCTTCTAGGATATCATGGCTTTAGATACTAGGCTAATCATTAAACATTTTACCAGCTCATTAACAGATTTGCCTAATCAATATGTGACATTATCTTTCCTAAGGTCAGACTGAAAACTGATTTAAGTCTTTTTAATATTCATAGTTTCAATTTGTGCAGTAACAGTCAATACCAGCCCTTCTCAACCGTAGTTCAACAGAATTAACCCTTAATTCCTAAGGCACCTATAGTATGTAATGAATTAATTTCTCTTCTATGCATCTAGAATGTACCATCCTTGGAAGTAAGCAGTTACTTAAATCACTTCCTGCAGGAATTAATTCTCTTGAAGAATCCTGGTTGTGAAGGGCTGATCTTCACATTCTCAGTTATTTTCCTGAGATGGCTTTTATTCATCTTGTTACTAGACAAGATAAAAATGTATTCAATTCATTTATGTTTTTCAATTTTAGTCCTGTTGACAACTAACAAAGGAAGTGAATTACTTGATTCATATTTATTTAATAAATATTTGAATATCTCCTAAGAGCCAGGTTCTAGGAAAGCCAGGAAGAGCAAGGCTTGTTCTCTGTTTCCCAGAGCTTAGTTTACTGGGAATATAATATAGATAAATATCACACTGTGTGTCTAACAGAAATACATAGAAAGTGACTTGAGAACAGAGGAGCTTAGATAATATTCTCTTTTCACATTGTATTTTGCTCTACTTCTGTACCATTCATAGCATTTATAACTTGTTGTGTCCTAGGGAACATAACTAAAATAAGCCATCTGTAAGAAAACTATGATGAAATCTTCTTAACCATTTATATGACATTATTTTTTTTTTTTCTGGGTACTCAAAAAAAAAAAAGAAAAAAAAAGCTGAGTTCTACATGGTATCAAAAGGAAAAGAGGCTGAAATGTACCAAATCATCCAGTCTGGAGTCTAACAGCTAGGTTACTCACAATGAAATTTTTAGTGCAGTATGTTATTTTTTTCTGATACTTCTCATTAAACAAAGGTAGACTATCAGAAGTTCTCTGCATTGTTTTTCAGAGCCTGACTTTCAAAATAAAGTGATTATGCCAGTCACAAACACTGGGAGATCAGAAGTTTGGTGCCAAAATTGAGAGTGTCTGTCATTTGTATCTTTGGCCAAAGAAGTGGGTCTTCAAAATTTTTTGCTAAGATCCATTTAAAATCTGCTTGCATATTCATATCTGTAAAAATTACTTTGCTGGTTCTAAGGTAGAAGAAATTTATCACTGAAATTTGCAATTTTAGAAAATACTTGAAAGCATTTAAAATTATATAAATAGCTCTGGCCAAACAACTTGAGGAGAGGTGGTCCAGCGTGTGGCCTTGAGCTATGTTAATTTATATGCCTCTAAGGAAGGGTGGAGTTCATTGCAAAAACAGTGCTGTTCAAGAAAAATGAAGACTCATGTCTGATGTATAATTTTTCAGATAACAGAATTACAAATCTCTGGCATTTATGAATTAAAGTTGTACTGCAAAGGTAAGGAGGATAAATATTCTTATTTTTTGAGTAATGATGAAAATTAAGAGAAGAAAATAGGGACAGGCTTTTTGGTACTGAAATACAATTTCATTCTCAAATCTTAACAAAATTAAGATTCTCTCATGGGACAGTCAGTGTGGGAACTGACTGTAGGTAATAAGGCATACCTGGCCCTGGGGATGGGTAGTGGGGAATGTATCAAAAGTCTTTTTGAAATCTGGCAGAAGTCTTATTTTTTTTTTAATGCCCTAGAAGAAAGGATAGGAATTGCAACACATTAGTCACAATAAATAGACCTTGTCCCTAAACACCCACGAACTTCCCTCCTTATTTTTCATTGTGCCCATTGTTCATCTTCATCTCTGTCAGTGAATGCAAATGTTTCACATTCTGGACCTAACTGGGGGCCACAGTTGGAAAGATCATCTATCCTAATCAAATCCTTATTAAACATACAAATCTTCTTAGTAGTCACTTTTTTCTCTTAGACAAATATAGGAGAGGATCCATTGTTCACTTCTAGAAACAATTCCATGAGAAAGATAAATAACAGAAAATCATTTCAGTGGTGATTTTCTGGAATTTTGGAATGATCCCAAATTTTGCTGATTGGCTTCCCTGGTGGCTCAGACAGCAAAGAATCTGCCTGCAATGCGGGAGACAGGGAAGATCTCCTGGAGAAGAAAATGGCTATCTACTCCAGTATTCTTGCCTGGAGAAGCCATGGACAGTGGAATCTGATGGGCTACAGTTCATGGGGTCACAAAGAGTCAGACACAACTAAGCGACTAAGTATGCATTTAATATCAAGGAAAAATGAGTTCTGGATTCTCCTTCCACCAAATGAAGTCTTCTTGTTTATCAATCTCTCGTCAGATTTTGGACACAGGGGCACAGAGAGTACATACATACAGGCAGTTTTTGTTTGACTGTTCTCTTCTCAGTAGCAACTCATTTTCCAGCCAGCAATCTAGGAGAAAGTCATCTGGAGTTATCCGGGTGAAAAAGTCAGAGCTTTTTCTGTGAGGAATCAAAGCTTCTGTTCTTCGGGCTGCATGGTTAGCCTCTCTAGTTAGCCTTCCCCTTAAATCAATGAAAAAGTTCACAGAATGAAATGCTTAGTGCTCTCTTGGTCATGAGCCAGGGATGGCTGTGCCTGCAAGCAAAACAAATTCTCAACAAGAATTTGTAAACAAGGATCAACTGACTAATGCCTGGTACAAAATGATGTCTGACATCTGTATTTCTGGTGGAAATTTGTGCAAAGGAGCAAAAATTTTTTTTTTTTTTTGTTAACACTCTTTTCCCTTAGATGACTGTTGTGTTCCCTGGATGGGTATCATTAATTTGGAATTTGGGTCTGAAATGGTGTTAGGCTGCTTTTGCCAAGTAATTCTTTTCCCCTTGTGAGTTTTATCCTTTTTTGTTTGTTCCTGTTTGAGACCTTTTAGAAACTTTATTTTTGTTCATAAAGAGACATGATACCACAAAGACCTACTGATTGTTTTCTTTAACATGTGGTTATTATCCCTGAAAAGCCTTACAGCACCTCTAGATCCCAATGGGAAGTTAAGAACAAATGGCAGGAGACCAGGTACTCAGGAAGAAAACTTTTGGCTAAGCAATATTGACTCATTGATGTTTAATAATAATACTACCAATTGTCTTTTAATGAACGTATACCATGCAATAGGCACTGTCAGAATTGCTTTAAAAAACAATTTAAATTATATCAAGCCCTTAGTATGTACCAGGTACTATTATGGTACCAGAACTGGAAGCTCAAAACAATAGAAATTATTCTCTCATAGTTTTGAAAGTTAGTAGTCTGCAACAAGGAGTCAGCAGGCCCACCTTCTTTCTGAGGACTCTACTATCGAATCTATTCCATGGCTTTCTTTTAGTTTCTGGTGTTCCTAGTATTCCTTGCAGCTCCTTGACTCCAATCTCTGCTTCAATTGTCACAGGGCCATCTCCCCTCGGTGTGTCTCTTTCTTCCTAGGGTGTTCTCCTCTCTGCGCATGTCTCTGCCCCTCTAAGCAGAACATTAATCATATAGGATTAACCCTGTTGGCTAAGATTGTAAAAAATCTTCCTGTAATGCAGGAGACCTGAGTTTGATCCCTGGCTTGGGAAGATCCCCTGCAAAAGGGAATGGCAACCCACTCCAGTAATCTTGCCTGGAGAAGCCCAAGGACAGAAGAGCTTGGCAGGCCACAGTCCATGGGGTCTCAAAGAATCAGACACAAATTAGCTACTAATACATTCACTTTCATTAATATATAGAAGGAATCTCTAATGACAACCTAATGTTGTTGTTGTTCAGTCACTAATTCATGTCTGACTCTTTGTGACCCCTTGGACTGCAGCATGCCAGGCTTCCCTATTCCTCACTATCTTCCAGAGTTTGCTCAAACTTATGTTCATTGAGTTGGTAATTCCATCCAACCATCTCATCCTTTGCCATTCCCTTCTCCTTCTGCCCTCAAACCTTCCTAGCATCAGGATCTTTTCCACAGAATCTACTCTTCACATCAGTTGGCCAAAATATTGGAGCTTCAGCATCAGTCCTTCCAATGAATATTCAGAGTTGATTTCCTTTAGGATTGACTGGTTTGCAGTGCAAGGGACTCTCAAGAGTCTTCTCCAGCACCAGAGTTTGAAAGCATCAATTCTTCAGCACTCAGCCTTCTGTATGGTCCAACTCTCACATCCATACATGACTACTGGAAAAGCTGTAGCTTTGATTATCCAGACATTTGTCTGCAAAGTGTTTTCTATGCCTTTTAATACACTGTCTAGGTTTGTCACAGTTTTACTTCCAAGGAGCAAGCCTATTTTAATTTCAGCTTGGTTCTCAGATGGGCTGACTCAAAAAGAGAGTGCAAGGGAAAAATGGACCTCAGCTTCTCTACAGTGCATATAGAGGTACTCTTGAAAGGTAGTGCTGAAAGAATATGTCCCAGTGGGAAGAACTTGCCTGGAATAGAGCAGTCATGGTGGTAAGGATGGAGGCTATACATGGGCTCCAAATTGGGGACTCACGCTTAGTAGACCTAGCTACTGCCTCGGCACATGCCCAACTGCCAAAAACAGACACTGTCTCTTGAAGAAATCAAGCAGTCTTTTGGTAGCAAGTTGACTACACTGGACCCTTTTCACTCTGAAGGCCTGGGATTTAAATAAATAAACAAATATCCATATTTAAACCAGGTTCGAGTTTATCTTATGTGCCTTCAGGGATTCAGCTAGCACATTCTCTTGAGATTTCTTTGAGATACTTGAAGCAACACATGGCCAAGCAGGAGTTAGAACATGGAAAGTGTCTCCTTCTTGACTTGCATATGTGCCCTCAGGATTTGTTGTTCTCCCAAGGGGATACAATTATCTGTCTGATACTTTTAATCTTGGGTTGAGATGTTTATAAAGAAATATCATGGACCAAAAGTTGTATTTAAATCAACAACCAAACTCTGGGGTTTGGAAGGATGGTGTGATGTGGAAGGCATGCAGAGTCCACTGAATGTGAGCACTGCTAATTGGTCTACTTGTTACCTTCAGCCTTGATCAACTCTTGAGCTTACATCCCTATATTAAAAAGATTCTTGAGATCCAGAATAGGACAATGGAAATGATTAAAAATAGAGAAATGAGGTTAAAAAAAGAAAAGTTAAAGTTAGAGCTGGTTTAGCATGCCCATCTTTACCTGTAGAAGCTAATTGTAGATGGTAGGAGAGAGGAGGGGCTTTACATAATTTAAGAATTACAGCTTAGGCTGTGCTTAATGAGAGTGATTATAGATACTGGCAGTCATTGTTCAACTAAAGGTGAAAATGAAGAAGGAAGGGCAGAAAGACCTCTTTCAGGAGAAAGAGATCTTCCAAAATTTGTACTCTTCTCCATGGCAAAGCTGTAGGAGCAAATAGGGAACTGTGGGAAAGGTGGATTCCAGGAGGAAACTCGGGACTGGAGAAAACAGGAAGCAGCAGAGTCTGAGCTGTGAAGCCAGTCTCCTGGGACTCTCCGTATTCAGTTTTCTGAACAGGGATCCTGATCTTTGAACTCAAAAGTCTGGATGTGAACTAACAAAGGAATGTGAAATAAAGGCTTGAGCATGAGGTCAGGGAAGATGTGGTATATGAAGTGTGGTTTCCTAGGAAGAACTTCAATTTGTTGGTTTTTGTGACTTAAAAATAGACAAAAAGCTACTGGTCTTTTTAAAAAAATGATCAGGATCATTCATAATTTGTTTTAAATTTGACTTTCCAGCATTTACCACTCCATGCCATTGTCTTCTGATGTAATGACCTATGCATCGTCTGCCCACTGTTTTCCCTCATCATGTAGAGTCACTCCTTCTGTCAGGAATACCTTTCTCTCCCAGTCCTTGTGGATGCCATCTCCTCACCTTTCAGAGAACCACATGAACTATTTTTTTTTTCCCATGCAGTGCTCCATGTTTTCCACACCCAGAGACTTGGCTGATCCTCCTTTGTATCTACCTCTGTTATATCTTTGATAGTATGGCATTAGCTTGATTTGTTGTATCTCTGTTCCTTCATTAGATTGTGAGTTCATGAGGCCAGGGACTGTCTTATTTTCATTCTGGGTCAAATATTTGGCATGTAGCAAGTGACACAGTAAGTGCTTCTTGAAAGTACATTTAGAATTGAGTAACTCTGAAGGAGGCTTACCAGGTGTCCTCCAACTTAAATCACCAAATAAGAAAAGCATTTTACAAGCATAGTAGAAGCATGAGTTTGCACAGAGAAGATGTTTATTAAGAATGTGTAAAATAAATATTATGTAACAGTACAGAAAATATCTTCCTGGGAATCTAAGACCAAGATAAAGAAACCTATTTATCTCTGCTAACAGAGATATAGTCTGGCGTTCATTTTCTGTTCTGTGATTCTGTGATTTAGGATCACAAACTCCACACAGTGAACAACTGATAAACTAGACTGGAATATAGTTAATGAGAAGAAGCATTTTCTTTATCTTGCCTTCTTTGCATCGTGTGACTCAGTTAACTATTTCTGAGATCAAGTGTTGGTCATATTCAAGGAAAATGGACAAAAATGGGTTGTATGTTTTGATGGGGGAATTCTTTAGTTTTTTTAAATCCCATTTATATGGTTAAGCAATAATATTTGTGTTAGCTCATTTATGTCAAGATTTTCATAGAATCAAATCTTGGTCATTTAGACTACTAAGTTAAACTACTATATAAGTGAAATACTGTAGAATATGAAAGCAAATTCAGTCATCACTTTTTGTGCATCATAAAAGGAAACAAAATACAACAAAATATTAATGGAGAAATCTAGTTAGCATGTTTTAATAAATATATTAAATATATTATATATTAAATAAGTGTATTATACTTGCTTTTAAAGAGCCTAAATCTTTTTACATGTAAATAACCACTATAAAAAGTATTTTAAAATGTAGTGCTCACAAGGAGGATGAATGTGTTCTCCTTTAATTTTAGTAATATATTTACTTGTATACACTATGTATTAACTTTAACAGCTTCTTTTGTCCTAGATGTTCAAGATATCAATTTCAGCTCAATTCTTGTCTAGTTATTAAGAACATCAACAAAAAAAGAAGGCTATCTGAATGGATTTTTAATAGAGCTTGTGTTTATTCTGACTCAACCGTGTGCAGTTCCTCCACTATTGACTCGTATCAAGGAAACAGCGAGTGTGTTGAATTATTTGGAACGTTCAGAGAAGAATTTGACCAGCAGGCTGTCATACAATGTAAACAGCATGAGGGCCTGTTGGCTTCATGGAGGGGATATCTGGTTTCTCAACAGGTTCTGGAGGTGGAGAACAGAAGGAGCTGAAGGGCTTTTGCCTGTGGTGCAAGCAGATAATGGCACTTCAGCTGCTTCTCTACAAAGGCAGGAGGTCTGACTTAGCAATTTGGTGAGAGAGTTCTCATTTCTTAATATCTATATCATTAGTTGACAGATGGCTCTCTGTCTGAAATCTTATTTTGAGAAGCTACCTCCTGCTAGATAATCTCCTTAAACTGTAAATCACTAGTGGAATGAATTTCAATTCCTTAAGTTCTGGATGAATATACTAAAAGTTATCCCCTGCTGCAATTTGCGGAGCACATTGTTGTAATATTTATTGGGCATTTACTATGTCTCAAACCTTTTGCTAGGAACTAGGTTATGACAGAAATTAAGAAAGACACTGTCCTTATTTTTCAATGACAGTCAATAAATTAGGTTGTGGGTACAAATACTCTACTTTTCAAGAAGATCGTGACTGAAGTTCTGTCCTTGTTCTTCATCTTTTTAGGTGAAAAAAGAGGCATTTTATAGGTTGTAAGAACTTTTTTTTCCTATAAAAATTGTAGTCACTTTTTTCTCTATCAGAAGTGTAGTCAGCCTCTCTAGTTAGCTTTTTCAGACCATAGCTTCTCAACTTGGGAATACAAGGGAGGTCAGAGAGAACTTCCCTTGGAGTTTTGAAGGCCAGTTATTACAGATGTGTCTAATAAACCACAGCCGCGACTTAGCAGCAGCGGCAGCAGCTTCTCAGTCCAGCCTCTTGGCCTTTACTGCTGATGATGGGAGGATCTCTTTTATGTTGTTTTTTGCCACTTGTCAATGATATTGGGAATAGGAAGTTCTGCCTAAAAATTCAATCTGGCTCAAGATAGATGAGCATGGCATGGGCAGAGCATCCCAGAAGTGTTCTGGGGCTCCTTGAGATACTATGTAATAGATGAGGTATATGCCAAACCCTGCTTCCTCTCCCCTTTGGAAAGCCAGATCTAGGGCCTGGGGCAGCCTCTTACCATAATCTGCCCCAGTCCATTTATCCTATGGTACCATATGAGCTTATCATATCATGAATTTATTATATACCATGATCAAAGTTGGGAAGGACTGTCTTAGGTTATGACGCAGGGGCAAGAAATTCTGCTGTTAGGAAAGGCTTCAGGACATGTGCCAATGTCCAGGCCTAGTCAGGCTCCCAGGAGTTGTTAGGAATAGGGAGATGATGAAAAGGGAAGCTAAAATCACTGTGCACAAGAACATAAAGTAATCTTTCTGTTGTGGGCAGGGAACAGCTTGGCAGATTGTTTGTTTGAAGAAAATATTTTTCTTTGTTCATATTGATTTGGACTGTACTGGAGAATTATTTTTGTTCTTGGGATGTGTATATCTGCATCATGCATGTTTTGTCTGGAAGTTATGTATACATTCTAAAAGACAAAAGGAAGAATCTGGAGACATGTTACCTTCAGATCACTCTGTAGAGAGATCTCCGTGGGGGACTGTATTTAAAATACCAAATCCCAATCTGGATTATTAGCCAAAGCACATTTTTGATAAATAATCCCAGGATTGGAAAGGTATTGCCAGGAACTGTGGAGGCCCACAAATGTCCTTGGTGGGGTATCAGATTGGTACTAGAGAGGAAACAGAGATTCACTCTGGGAAGGATTGAAGAAGTAGTTCTCTCTCCAAGGGGTAAGGGGAAGATGGACTTTAATACAGGGGATTGAAATGTGGAATTGGGTTATATCCTAAGGAGAGTCCCTAAGAAGGGTTTACCTTGGTAAATTTCCTTAAATACTGAACAGTGCTGCTTAACCTGTGTTACTTTTATTCCTGCGTTGCAGTGTCCTCTATGTGGCCCCATGCTCACAGCAGTCTAATGCATTCATAGCACCTGGTGTGTTAGGTAAGAAACTAAGGAAAGGAGCCAGGAAGGGTTCTTGTCCTGACCCTCTCTCTCCAGGCCAGCCTGGTGGAGGCAGTCTCATGTCAAATATGGTTCTCCTTATTCCCAGCCTGCAGGGGTTCCCAGGAGCAGCACAAGTGGAGGCCCAAGGTAGCCTGGAAATCAATGAAAGAAAGTGATGAATAGACGGGGATATGAGTCAAATCTCCCTTCTCCCTCAGTGTATTATAAGAAGGTCAGTCTGGAAAGAGGGAGGGGATGACAGGTAGATAGCAGCTTGCTTACTCAAGCTTTGTGCACACACATCTTTCCAGGGCCCATTCTGAAGGATACCAGCTATCTTCATGTCCTGAGTTGATGTTGTATGTGAGTGTGAGGCAGGAGGTGTCAGCCTTTCTCAGCCAGATATATAGAATGCTGAGAACACTTAAAATAGAAAATTTTATATCCTGCCATTATATTTCAGGAAAAAGTAATGTGATAGTTAGTTTTATCAATTGGCTAGGCTATGGTGTCCAGTTGTTTGGTCAAACATAACTCTGGATGTTCATAGAGGGATGAAATGCCCTCTGTGAAGGTATTTTTTATGATATGGTGAACATTTATAATGAGTTGACTTTGAATAAAAAAACGTTATTCTCCATAATGTGGGTAGGTCTCATCTAATCAATTGATTTTGCTTTAAGACTACACCATAGACACCGTACAAATCCCCTGCCTGCCAGACTGCCCTGTAGATTTCATACTCAAGCCTGAAATGTCAACTCTTAGCTGAATTTCCAGCCTGCTGTCCTGTCTGTCCTACAGAAAGACTTGAGACTTTCCAGCTCTCACAATTTCCTGAGCCAGTTTCTTAAATCCCCACCCCCCCAATCTTTCTCTGTATATGCATGCATGCTCAGATGCTCAGTCGTGTCTGACTCTTTGCAACCCCATGGACTGTAGCCCACTGGTCTCCTCTGTCAATGGGATCTTCCTGGAAAGAATACTGGAGTGGGTTACCATTTCCTCCTCTAGGGGATTTTCCCAACCCAGGGATGAAACCAGTGTCTGCTGTGTCTCCAGAATTGGCAGGCAGATTCTTTACCTGAGCCACCTGGGAAGCCCCTCTCTGTATATAGGTATACTCTATCTATATCTCTATATATCTATCCATCCCTGTAACTATGTATATCTATATCAGTGCCTTTAACTATAGCTGTATCTATCTTTCCGTCTATTGATCCCATTGATTCTGTTTCTCTGGAGAACGCTGACTAAACCAGGAAATCTAAAAGGGAATGAAATCGTAGTGTGTTGCAATGGAAATACCTCAACATCCTAATAGATTCAGTATATTTTGCTGAATTCCACTTAGAATTTGTAAGAACATGCTGCCAAAACCTTTTGTCTGCTTAAGAAAGCATATAGAGCTCTGTCCTCCGTCCAGGGCTTCTGGTTAAATATCTCCTGAAAGCATTGTCTACTTGTCTCCATCTCCTAGATGCCTATTCATGGGCTAGAAAAAGGCAGTGCTCAGACCCTTATGTCATCCCGTGTCGTCTTTGTCCCATTAGCAGCCGCGTGTGGCTGTCTGTGGTGAGTAATTGGACGATCGCTCAGGGAAGTGCGCGTGCTAATGGTGCATGGCAGCTTTACAAACACTGTCTGTTTGAGTTAGACCTGAATTGTCCTCTGATTTAAAGATTCTTCTGTGACAATCAGAGCCTTGGGGATGATGTTGGCCAGAAAGAATGTGCATGGCCATTATTGAGCCAATTTTATAATTCATCTTTTAATAATCTGTAACTGAAGAGCTGAGTGAAATTCATCAAACCCTGCCTTGTTTCTCACTGGGGAGCTTTCTGTGTTTTGTTACAGAGCCAAAGCTGTATGCAGCTGTTGGAGCTGTCACCGGTATTCTGGTTCACCCAAATATTGATAATAATTACTTTGGCTCCACATGGAAAGCATTTATTCCAATATCTGTAATGGAAAGACTGTTATTATTGATATTACAGCTTTACAGTGAGTCTATCAGAATGTGGATATGACATTCATAAACTATATTTGGTAAAAGCTGTATGTTTCTCCTACTTAGTACACAGGACCCTGGGCTGTATTGTTGATCATCTGTTCTTCATAAATATAAGGAGAAGTTCTTACCAGATAATAATAATTAAACCTGTAGAAATGTCCAAATGGTGGCAGGCTACAGCCATCCTCAATGTCCCACAACAGCCTGTTAGGATAAGCAAATTCAAACAGCCAAGGCTTTGAGTCTGAGGGGGGTAAGTAGCATAATGAATTTTCCTCACCCTGTCATTACTCCTCTCTTGGCTTTCCTGGGTTACAGTCACAAGCTGGTCACATCACATTTATGCACCTTTGTGTAGAGAGCTTTGGAGTGGAGCCTGGGACTGGTCCAACTGGGAATGACCAGCTTATCATCGCAGGAATGAAAAGCTGCTTTGACCCTTGTCAGCCACATCCCTGGGAAGCCGTGTGCTTGCCCAAACCCATGGCTTTATGTTTCCTTCTTACATGTTCCCTTTTCTGTTCTCCTTGCCTTTCTTTCTTGCTTGCCCTGGGTGGTCTTCTGTCTCTTGTATCAAACTCTTTGTTCTTCATGATGTGGGACATGTTAGTTGCTCTGATCAAGATGATTTTCTTTTGACATTAGTGTCTGACCACCTCCAAGAGAATGACTAGGTTCCAAGCCTGGACTAGGTGGGCTCTGAGTAGCAAGGAACTCAGGGGCAACTTGGCCGCATGCTTAGCAGATGGGGTGACTTGATGACCACCTTTTTGCAGAGGACTAAGGAGATATTATGAGAAAGCTCTTGGGGTTGGTAGGATTTTATGTCAAAGACTTAGTTATAAGAGAGCAGGAGGGAGACTGAGTCCAGCTCTGGAGCTAGAACGAGTCTCGAATCACAGCCCAACTGCTGTAGCACTTCTGGGCTTAGAGGAGAGAGACTGCTGCTGCTGCTGCTAAGTCGCTTCAGTCAAGTCCACTCTGTGCGACCCCATAGATGGCAACTCACCAGGCTTCTCTGTCCCTGGGATTCTCCAGGCAAGAATTCTGGAGTGGGTTACCATTTCCTTCTCCAATACATGCATGCATGCTAAGTCACTTCGGTCATGTCTGACTCTGTCTGACCCCAAAGATGGCAGCCCACTAGGCTCCTCTGTCCACAGGATTCTCTAGGTAAGAATACTGGAGTGGGTTTCCATTTCCTTCTCTGAGGAGAGAGACAGCTGTAAGTAAAAACCATGCCATGACAGTCTGTGACACACTGGAGCTCAGTGATCTATGGCATAGGGACCAATAATAACACAAAGGGAGGTAGCCCCTAGTCCTCCACAGGAGGGCTGCAGGACCTGGGGCAGCTGTGAGCAGTAGCAGTCCCCAGGCTGCCTGGTGTGCCAGGCAGGCAGCGTGGGTGCTATAGGAACCAGCACACGTGAGTCACCCTTGGGGGGTGCTCCTAGAAATACATGGGTGGGGAGCAGTCCTCAGGCAGCTGGAGGCTTCTTACTAGCACACAGGACTGGAGTCAGCAAAACGGGGAGCTGCACGCTAATGTGTTGGACCAGAGTTGGACGATAGTTGTCCAACAGTACGGTGATCTCTGAGGGGGGAGTCTGAGTTCATCAGACTGTTCTTGAGTGACTGGACAATATACCTTGGGCCTTCCCTTCACTTGTGTTAGGTGGTCCATCTTGGGTGGTCAGATCCTTATGCCATGTATCCTGAGTCCTTTGCCAGAAAGGCTGAGCTAAATTCCTTAAGAGAGGCTTCTGGATTTCCTAAGTGAACCCTGCATCTTGATCTTGGCTAAAAGCAAGAATAAGAATAATTTCTGTCTTAAAATTTTATAAATAAATTTATAAAATTTAATAAAAATTTCTGTCTAAAATTTGACCAGATTTCCAATAGCCTATTGACTAATAAAGACATTTGTTTCCAAGAAAGAGCTTTTGTGACTTAAGTGTATTTACTGCAAAGAAAAACTGGAGAAAGTTTAGGAGATGCATTGAATAATAGCTTTAAGACAGAAAAACACTGGGTAAAAAAGAAAGTGATGAAAAGAGTGTTGTGCTTGGCCAAGTCAGCCACTTAATGACAAACCTCCTCTTGTTTAAACTGGGAACTGTCTATTTTGGCTGATTAAAGTAGTCTCTAAGAATATTCTTAATTTCTGAAGGCTTTGTTATAAGAAAGCCAAAATAATCAGAGTTTATTGATCCATTTCAGAGCACTTCTGTTTTCCGATGGACTGCCTTGAGGTTCAGAAAGATGCATGGTGTAATTTCATAGGAATCCCTTATAATGCAGTATGGAATTATGCTCACATGCTCTGAAGTGTTTCTAAACAGCTCTGGCCACATCTTGGATATTCATTGTCTGAGAATGTATAATTTATGAAATTGTAATGAGATGGTAGAATTTTGCTGTAAAGGATTCTCAGGGAGTTGATCTACATTCGCTTGTAGTGTCAGCTCTTTTCTAGGATAGCTGCTGCTATACCTGCTCCTCCAAAACCACCATTTTCAGAGCTTTTAAAGTGGGAGCTCTTCCAACTTGGGGTGGTGGTCTGTCATACTGTGAAGACGTTGTTGACCCATGGAACTTTTTCCTATTCTTTGATCTCATGAAGTTGGGGTCTGCCTTCTGTTCTATTTTTGTTCTCAGCTGGCTGGAAGTTCCTTGCTAAATTTCCAAGTGATTATTAAGGGCTTAGCTTAAGGCAGGGGGTACTGACCTACCCCTCAAAAATATTAGGTGAGGAACTCCCCTGGCAGTCCAGTGGTTAAGACTCCATGTTCCCAATGCAGGGGGTGTGGGTTTGACTCATGCATGCTGCATGGTGCGACCTAAAAAAAAGGAAGTTAGGTGAAATTTGGTGTATCTCTAGTAGGTGAGCATATTTCTGAAATTCTAAATCATAGTCTTTAAGAATCTTTTTTAAAAAAACTTGAAAACCAAGGACTTAAGGAACTGTTTTTATTGACGTATCTTGGGAACTCTAGGCAATATGACTGATATTTGAGAGGGCCTGGGAATATTGAACAGCACCCCCTTTTTTGAGGTTAGCAGTTAATTCAGGTCCATGATGCCCTCATGGACCCAGGTTTCCTCTGGTTTTCTGCATTTTCATGCTCTGTATGTGGCTGTCCTCCTTGTGATGTAAATCATCATGCCACCTGTAGCATCATGTCTGGGTTCTGATAGTGGCTTGACAGCAATCCAGTCCTTTAACCATTTTTCAGTTTTTCTGTCACCCTGTGAGGTTGGGCAAGCTGCGGTGTCTTTATCTGCTATTGACCAGCTCTCGAACAACAACCTTTAAATTCCACTATTCACAAGACTGGCTTTGCTTGTGTGTTCTTCCAGGAGCTAACAATTTTTTCTCAGTCCTTTTTATGAATCAGTGTTTTGGCCTTCTTGACTCATGTTTTGCTTCTAGGTGTACTTGAGCTGTTTCAATCCAAAGAAATCGGATTGATACACATGAATATATGATAAATTGAATACTGTTTTAAGATTTAAGAGTAGCAAATTTGTAAAGATTTTTTTTTTTTTTTTTTTGCAAAGCTTTTGTATGATAAAAAGCAAACAGATAATTCATTTACTTGGGGAACCCAAGTTTTTCATGTATTAACTCCACCTTAAAATGGGGAGATCTTTTATAGTACAGTCTACTCTGAACCAGAACTTTTATCTGGAAAGTCATTTGGGGCATCAGATTTACTGCCCTCTCCCATGCTGCTGCTTCTTCTGAATACAATCATCTTTTTCTACTTGGACATTGATTAAAGAACTCAGAGGAGCATGACCATAGATTTGATCTGTGAAGAATATATAGCCTGTTCAAAAAGGGAACTCTTGGAAAATTAGAATTACTAGATTTTAT
This sequence comes from Bos indicus, assembly GCF_029378745.1. NCBI lineage: Eukaryota > Metazoa > Chordata > Mammalia > Artiodactyla > Bovidae > Bos > Bos indicus. Next base: position 70,899,267 of record NC_091769.1, read on the forward strand.
TTTTTTGATGGAAAGCATAAAAATGCCTGTAATTGGAAAAAATAGGTTCCTAGTGGCAATGTAATTTTAATATTTCATGTATCTTTATGGAAGGCATGAAAATTTGAAAATAAAAGTATCACAATCTTCAGTATTTTCCTTAATTTTGAAGTCAGTTTTTTAAAAAATAGACATTTGCATTTCTGGATTACATTTGTATATATAAATCTTTACAGTTTCCTGTTCCATTTTTCTTTTGTTACTATGGTTCATCCCAGAGAGCATTTGAAGGCACCCACCTTCAGATGGACTGACTGAGGCAAGGATGAGGTCAGGATAGGGAGGAGAGTGAGGAGCTGGGATGCACAGCCCATCCTATGCTAGAGGTCATGGCTAGAAGGTGGATGGGGGATGGAGAGTGGGAGGAACCTCAAGGTAGTAAGTACCCCAGGGAGGGGGACCATTGTGCTAAGAAAATTGAGAAAGGCTTAGAAGAGCCAAATTAAAGAAAATAAAAAGGGGCAAAAAGATGAGAGAGTACCGTGAAGTATAAAGGAAGGAAGGAGTGGATGTTATAGGGCAGAGGGTGGGGATGGAGAGTCAGAAAGAGCTTCCAGGAACTTCCCTCGTGGTCCAGTGGCTAAGACTCTGTCCTTCCAATGCAGGGAGCCTGGGTTCGATCCCTGGCCAGGGAACTAGATCCCATATGCTGCAACTAAGTTTTCTTATGCCGCAACTAAAAGAGTCCACATGCCACAACTAAGACCTGGTGCATTCAAATAAATTAAATAAGTAAATTTTTTTTTTTTTAAAGAGCCCCCACTTACTCTGCCATGGTCACTTCTAGTTCATCGTCAGAGCAGGTGGGGTGAGATATAGTGGGGCACAGAAATAGACTTAGGGTGAGAAAGAAACACAGAGAATGAGTGAAGGATGTATAAAGTATATGAAAGCAACTGTCAGGTGTGAAGTGATGAGCTGGCCCTCTGTAGCATTAAGAGTAGCAAGTGATCAATAGAAGACTGGAAAGAGAGGGTTGGCTTCAAAGGGCAAGGAAGTAGTTTTCTAGAGTGTTTTGCTTTCTTTTTTCTCTCTCTTTCTCCCACTAGGAACAGGGATGAGAGGGCCATGAGGAGACCCTCCTGCAGGGGACAGGTGAGGCTGTGGTAGGACAGCCCTGCTGGTGGCAGAGACAGTCTCCCAGAGAGATCCTGTGGGAACCAAAAGATTATAACCCTACTATTCCTGCCTTTGTGACTTCGGACAAGTGGTCTAACTTCTCTGAGCCTCAACTTTTTCATCTGTAAAACAGAGATGAGAATGTCTACCTCCTGGGGTTACTTCCATAAATGAGATATTGTGCAATATGCTTGAGTTGACCCATGAGTGTTTGGAGTTAGTTATTGCTCTGTTGGGATACCCGGGATAGCCATTGAGGGGCACATGGCTCCTTGGGGACTGGAGAGGCCTGGTCCCAGTTCCCTGGTATCTGAAGGTGATAGAACTTGAGAATGTCACTGGTCTCCAAGTGCCCTGCATTGTACTGATGCTCCTGCCCACCCTTCATAGTAAGCACCTTGGAGTGAGCTGTTGTGTCACTCACACTTGACTAACCTGCTTACTTACTCTACAATCCAGGTGTATGCAAAGTCATACAAAGTCTGTTGACTTCTAACTCCTAATTTTGACAGTAATAATCACATACAGTTGGCTCTCTGTATCTACAGGATTTGCATCATGGATTCAATCAACCATGGATCAAAAATATTTTTTAAATAATTCCAAAAAGTTCCAAAAAGCAAAACTTGAATTTGCTGCATACTGGCAACTGTTTACATAGCATTTACATTGTATTAAGTATGATAGGTAAACTGGAGATAATTTAAAGTATATAGAAGAATGTACGTAGGTTTTATGGAAATACTGCACCATTTTATATAAGGAATGGAGCATCTACAAATTTTTCTATCTGTGGAGATTTTAGAACCACTTCCCCACAGATAAAGAAGGATGACTATACTTTCTATGAAATATTCTCCTTAATATTTTAGACCTTCTTGCTATGGAATCAATGATAAATAATGGTAAAATAAATAGTAATGGGATTGATATTTTGAGGCCCAGAAAATTTAAATACTACCTTTCAAATTCTCTAAGGCTGGCTTGACTATATTTTCTTTCTTTCTTTCTTTTTTTTTTTTTTTTTAAGAAACTCAGTTTTTCTCTTTTATGTGAATCAGTGATTTTGGTGTCTTGAGCTGATGTTAACCTCCAAGCTCTGAGTGGAGATGTAATTTATTTTCCTCTGCCACTGTATCTGCCTTCTTCGGGCTTATTCTTGTCTTCTTCTTCTTCAACTTTTAGTTGCTGAAGTTTGGCTACTGTTTATCCAGTCTGTCTGAGATCCTGTAAACTGGAGTTAATATTACCTCTTTTGCCAAGCTATCATGAAGATTCAGTGCAACTATATAATTACAAAGCATACAACATATATAGAAGGCCCTTGGTAAGTAACAGTCGTGAATGAGTATAGTCCAGACAGATGCTGCATAAGTTTAAGTTATTAATTTTCAGATATTGAGATGAGAGACAAAGCAGAAAAGGCAACTCAACTAAGAGTGAGGAGTTTTAAATTCTGGATTCACAGAGAATACTTTGTCCCATATCCATTTTCTGGGATTTTTCTCCCAACCGCATTACTGTAGTGAAAGCGGTCATATTACAATGTGACCATGTACCTGGGCTGTGGGTGACTGGTCAGGGATTGGGCATCTGAGTTTGCCTGGATCAGTGAGTTTATTCCCTGGAGTCTTTGATCTTCATCTGCAGAAGTAAGGAAGCAGGTTGAAAGAGAAATGGAGAAAAGCACAATGGAGAAGCAGGAGTAGAGGAAAGAGAAGTGAGGCTGCAGATAGGATTTGAATCCCTGATTCTACCTGCTTTTGTGCTGCCAGTATTTCTGCCCTTGGGCTTCTGGAGGCATTCCCACCATACCCCTATAATAATTATTCTTTTTTACTTTAACTTGTCTGCAATGAAGTTCTGTTGCTTAAAACTAAGGAGCCTAAAACAATGAGTAGCTAGACATAATATCTCTGGACCTCAGTTTTCTCATCTGTAAAATGAGCAGTGTAAGCTAATCTATAAGATGCCTTTGATTTCTGTAATTTTAAGTGTGTGTGTGTGTGTGTGAATGTAGGAGGTGACAGCAGGGTCTGGGCAATCATGAGATTCTGTCTGCTGCCAAATAAATGCTGAATGAACCACAAATGATAAATGGAATTAGAAACTGTAAATTTTGGACAGTAAACACTTGGAGGAGGTTGCCAACTTGATATATAACATGGTTACATAAGCATTAGAAATACAGCTTTTAATAACTTTCATCAAGTTACTTTTGAACTTTGGGTGTTGGTGAGGATAAGTGTGAATGTAGCAAAGAAGGATTTCTAAAGTGTCATTTCAGGAAAGTAAGGAAAAACAATAGCAAATTGGTAGATATGATGTTCCAAAATGAGGCAATTTCAGTACCATCTGATTGTCCTTGACCCCTGACCTGGGACAGCTCTTTTCAAATAATTTCTGAGAAATGAGTGGTGCCCTGTCTTGGAAGTGGGAGGGATGGGTGCACTGCAGCTGTCCCTTCAGAAGAGAACAAGCCAGATGCAATATGGCATTCTGGCCTCTTGATGATGATTTATGAGCGTTGGGCTTCAATTACCGTGTGCTTGATGGAGATTTAATTTGTTATTGTTTTAGGAATGTAGTTCCAAATATTTGAAAAATAAAACTCAGCTCTACCTTAGTAATGGTTTATTTTTAACGGATCTTAGTGCTAATCACTTTTGATGGGTGACTTCTGTTACCTTATATCTGGGCTGAAAAAGCTGTTGCTGTCTCCGTTTTTTAACTGGAGTTAACTTTCATCCATTCTAAACTCAAGTTTGTTCCTTACCATACACATTAAAAAGCCATTAATTTACCAGTTATGCAAGGATGGACACAATAAAGGATAGAAATTGTATGGACCTAACAGAAGCAGAAGATATTAAGAAGAGGTGGGAAGAATATTCAGAAGAACTTTACAAAAAAGATCTTCATGACCCAGATAACAACAATGATGTGATCAGTCACCTAGAGCCAGACATCCTGGAATGTGAAGTCAAGTGGGCCTTAGGAAGCATCTCTATGAAAAAAGCTGGTGGAAGTGATGGAATTCCAATTGAACTATTTCAAATCCTAAAAGATGATGCTATTAAAATGCTGCACTCAATATGCCAGCAAATTTGGAAAACTCAGCAGTGGCCACAGGACTGGAAAAGGTCAGTTTTCATTCCAGTCCCAAAGAAAGGTAATGCCAAAGAATGTTCAAACTACTGCACAATTGCACTCATCTCACACGCTAGCAAAGAAATGCTCAAAATTCTCCAAGCCAGGCTTCGACAATACATTAACCGTGAACTTCCAGATGTTCAAGCTGGATTTAGAAAAGGCAGAGGAACCAGAGATCAAATTGCCAACATCTGCTGGATCATCGAAAAAGCAAGAGAGTTCCAGAAGAACATCTACTTCTGCTTTATTGGCTACACCAAAGCCTTTGTGTGGGTCACAACAAACTGTGGTAAATTCTGAAAGAGATGGGAATACCAGACTACCTGATCTGCCTCCTGAGCAATCTGTATGTAGGTCAAGAAGCAACAGTTAGAACTGGACATGGAACAACAGACTGGTTCCAAATCAGGAAAGGAATACGTCAAGGCTGTATATTGTCACCCTGCTTATTTAACTTATATGCAGAGTACATCATGAGAAATGCCAGGTTGGATGAAGCACAAGCTGGAATCAAGATTGCCAGGAGAAATATCAATAACCTCAGATATGCAGAAGACACCACCCTTATGGCAGAAAGTGAAGAAGAACTAAAGAGCCTCTTGATGGAAATGAAAGAGGAGAATGAAAAAGTTGGTTTAAAGCTCAGCATTCAGAAAACTAAGATCATAGCATCTGGTCCCATCACTTCATAGCAAATAGATGGGGAAATGATGGAAACAGTGAGAAACTTTATATTTTGGGGCTCCAAAATCACTGCAGATGGTGACTGCAGCCATGGAATTAAAAGATGCTTGCTCCTTGGAAGAAAAGTTATGACCAACCTAGACAGCATATTAAAAAGCAGCGACATTACCCTGCAAACAAAGGTCTGTCTAGTCAAAGCTATGGTTTTTCCAGTAGTCATGTATGGATGTGAGAGTTGGACTATAAAGAAAGCTGAGCACTGCAGAATTGATGCTTTTGAACTGCAGTGTTCAAGACTCTTGAGAATCCCCTGGACTGCAAAGAGATCCAACAGTTTCAGCTTCAGCTGAAGCTGAAACTCCAATACTTTGGCCACCTGATGCGAAGAACTGACTCATTTGAAAAGACCCTGATGCTGGGAAAGATTGGAGGCAGGAAGAGAAGGGGATGACAGAGGATGAGATGGTTGGATGGCATCACCGACTTGATGAATATGAGTTTGAGTAAGCTCTGGGAGTTGGTGATGGACAGGGGAGCCTGGCGTGCTGCAGTCCATGGGTTCGCAGAGTCGGACACAACTGAGCAACTGAATTGAACTGAACTGCACTAATTTACCAATAAGCTCTACTTGAGTTCAACCTATAGGTTATCACTGTCTGACTTATATGGGTAATACTCTCTTAACCCCCACACTGTCTTGTTAGTGGCCAAGAACCCAGATTCTGCTGTTGGACTCAGTTCAGTTCAGTTCAGTCGCTCAGTCGTGTCCGACTCTTTGCGACCTCATGAATTGCAGCACGCCAGGCCTCCCTGTCTATCAACATCTCTGGGAGTTCACTCAAACGCACGTCCATCGAGTCGGTGATGCCATCCACCCATCTCATCCTCTGTCGTCCCCTTTTCCTCCTGCCCCCAATCCCTCCCAGCATCAGAGTCTTTTCCAATGAGTCAACTCTTTGCATGAGGTGGCCAAAGTACTGGAGTTTCAGCTTTAGCATCATTCCTTCTAAAGAACACCCAGGGCTGATCTCCTTTAGAATGGACTGGTTGGATCTCCTTGCAGTTCAAGGGACTCTCAAGAGTCTTCTCCAACACCACACTTCAAAAGCTGTTGGACTACCTGGGTTCAAATCCTAGCTCTGCCATTTATTTATTTTAGTATCTCTGTACCTCAGGTTCCTCATTTATAATATGAGGATAATAATGTTGATTGAATGTGTAACTATATGCCAAGCCCTTAGAACAGTGCCTGGTACCTGGCAAATGCTATGCAAGGGTTTATTATGACTATTCTTAATTGGAGACAGTGACTTCTCCATGCAGAGAATGGGCTTAAAACTCAAGTTTCCCCCTCACCCAACCTCACCAAGCAAAATATTGCCTTGAGACACACTAAGGTAAAATTTGTTTGATGCTTTTCCAAGAATGACTCCTGATGGGAAGGACTGGGAAATCTAATGATGAAAGGAGATTCCTGAAAAAGAACCATAGACCGTCTCTATCTCACAATCTTCCGCATCTAAGGAAGGAGCTGCAGGGCAGATTGAGCGATCTGTCTCTTCTTGCAGTCTCCTGCTGCCATCCCTAGGGAGCCATGTAAGCCAGGGTTCCCCATGGAGACTCCCAGTAGGACTGTGACACTATGTTCCTCCGACAACAACGGTGCAATTGTAGAGGGGGTTGAAATAAGCCATCCTCTGACTTTTCACAGTGTGTCGGTAGAAAGCAGGGTTTAAGAGAAGGAAATTACCCATCATTTTTCATGATCGTGGGTATCACTCACCCACTACAAAGAACACAATCGAGGCAGTTGTGAGGATGCAGAGCATCAGGCCCCAAACCAGCTGGCAGATCAGAAGGGGTGTTTTCTGGCTCAGCGAAGCTGACGTTAAGTAAATTGTTAGTGCTGACTCCTGCAGTGATGAGTAGAGCTTTAGGCAATAGGAACTCAGGGTAGGGAAATGAAGCTTGATATATAGGTTTCAGAATCATAAAGAGATTTCTCTAAGTGACTTTTTCTTTTCTAACAAGGATGACTTGAGAAGGTTTTATTTACATTGTCTTGTTGCATCTTGGGGCAACAGTTCTGCATGGGTCTCATGTTTCTGTATGTCTTGTGAGCAGACATGCTGGCTGTCCTTTGTTCTGGACAGCCTTTCCAAGACTGTTGATGATAAACCTGAAAGATAGTGCTTCCCACTGGAGCAAAGTGCAGGCGTGCTTCTTGTCCAGGATAATAATGATTGTGTCTGCCTCAGGAGAAAAGGGCAGCACTCTCTCTACCAGTTATAAAAGATTCCTTCAGCTTAGGATTCCTTTTGTGTAATTCAGTGTACTGTGTGCGGGTGTTATCAGCCCCTCTTCACATGGTCTTAGAATTGGGAACTGGGGCTTGAGGAGCTGGCACAAAAATGTATGCTAGTTCTCTGGTGACTGCTCTTGCTGTGAGTAATTAGTTGTCCTTCATCTCTGATCCAGGAGTCCTGTGTCTTCCACCAACAGCCATGAAACGGTAGTCGGCTAACTTGGTAGCTCACAAGTAGAGTAAAATCTCCAATCCTTTATAATTTTTGACATGTATTCTTTCTGGCTTGTTGGGGTTGTGGAGCACATCTTAGAATATCAACAATTCAAACAACTGAATGTGATCCTCAATGGCGCACATTAATTGTGTGAGTCAATAATCTCTTTTTCCTTCCAGTTTTCTGGTCTTTGGGGGGAACTTTTTAGTCTTGTTTAAAAGTTGGATATCTTTGCTAGGATTAAAATTTATTACTATAATTTGTACATTATCATGACTTTCTTGAAAAAAATCTATTTCCCCTCCCCAAGATCCACCCTGGCTTTACCCTTCTAACCTATCTAGTAAAGAATCCAAACTTTCCGAGAGTCTCTTCCTGGAATACAGTTATGTATTTGCTTAGTTCCATAAATAGTAATTGAATGAGGCTTTGTACATCCCATCCAAAGTTTGTTTTAATCCAAATCTCATATGCTTCTGCTGTATCATTCTACTTTTACGTAATAAGAAGAGCAACCACAAATATTTATTGAAGAGTTATTTTGGCCAGGCACTGAAATAAGGGCTTCACATATATTCTCTTCCTTAATCTTTATAATAACTCCATGAGGTAGATTCTTTTATCATCACTTTAACACAGATGGAAAAAACGAAGGCTTAGAAAGTTCATGTGTATAATATAACAGCTAGTAAATGGTGAAAACACAGTGGGAACCCAAGTCTGTCTTCTTTACCACCAGAACACACTGCCTCTCAGGGAGGTGCTGCCTAATTGGTCTCCAAATAACATAGTAAATAAATGAGATTTTATTGGCATAAATTATGCCACCCACAAAATATTCATCTTAGGTTTTAAAGGTGACCTAAAGTTAATTGCAATGAAGTGAAGATTACATGGTCTTGATTCTCTATTGTAAAGAATCAAGAAGAATTGGTAATGCTCCCTGTTACATTTTTCAGATTTTTTTATTCTGGCATTTGATAATGTTTTAAAATCAGTCTGAAAGTGTTTATCCTCACCAGTGATGAATTCTGAATAACTTACTCATCTCGGCTTTGTCAAATTTGGACTATCTTGCTTATATAGTGATGATAATGTAGTACACATAATTTAACCATAATATAACCAGGAATCTGTTTTCTATTCATTTATACCAGTGCCAGGTATTAATGACTATCAGATGGTCCACCAGCTAAGAATTACTTTTGTGTCTTTGTTTGCTTACTTGCACAAGCTTTATCTTGCACGGTATTCATTTCCTTTGTTAGATTTCTAAAGTTCTGTTCAGTAAATGATGCATCATTTGAGGTTTTTTTTGTATGTCATAATATTTATGAGCCATTATTCCAGATAAAAAGAAAGAAAGCCTTATTGAGGCACTTGAGATACTTCATGGTATTAAAGCCACAGCAGAGTCAAAAAACAGAAAACAATGAAGTAGGTCAAGTGTGGGTCAAAGCTCAGCTCCTTCATTTACCATTGGAGTCATTTTGGTAAGTTTATAAATCTTTAGAAGCCTCAGGGTTTTTTTGTTGTTGTTAAGTGTAATAATATTGTCTAACACACGGTGTTTTTGCAAAGATTAGAAATAATGTACTTAAGGTAATTGAACAAACTAGTTACTCAAGAAGTGATCATTGTTGTTTTTAAGGCAATTATTATTATTATTACTGTGTATCGTTGCTAAGTGGCTAATATGTGCAAGATATTGTTCAAAACACTGTACATGGATTTTAATTCATTTTTTCTTAATAACTCAGTGAGAAAGGTAATTATTGTTTCCCCAGATCACACAATATGTGTCAGTGCTGGAATGTGAATTCATTTCCTTTTGACTCCATAGTCTATACTCCTGATAACCACAATAATAAGAAAATTTCATCTGTAATAAAATAGCCCAGTTACTGATATTTAACAAAACACCAAGGAATGTAATGCAATTATGGTGTTGTGTATGAAAATACATGGACCCATCTATTCACTCTGTGTAAACCATATCTCTAATGTCAAAACCTCTCACCACCCACCTCTTAGATTACCTTGTACACGTTTACTAATGTAAATGAATTACAAGTTTAGTTAACTCAAGTGTGATATTAAAATATTAGGTCCTACTGTAAAGAGTGAGTTTGCGTGTATTCCAGTGTATGAGGAGAATGCTGTCAAGGCCTACATTGGCCTTTCGTATCAGTGGCAGTAGTAGTGCGGTGGTGTGTGTGTTTCTGCCCAATGTATCTCTATAGATACATTTAGATATACAGCTGTAGAGTCTCACTAAATAATAATCATGAAATATTTCCTTTCTTTCCCAAGCAAATATGAATATTTCTCTCACTTTGTACCTTCATGAAACTTCAATTAAGATTCTCTGGGTACAAAAAAAATAGATATTTCATATCAAACATTTAATTCATACAATTTCAGGCTTTAAAAATGAATATATTTGGCCACAGGTCTTTGTGAATTTGAATTTGGGGCTTCAGGATCCCTCCCCACCATCTGAGGTGCCTGAGATGGGTCCATGTATTTTCATACACAACACCATAATTGCATTACATTCCTTGGTGTTTTGTTAAATATCAGTAACTGGGCTATTTTATTACAGATGAAATAAATAGTGACACTGTATTTCTATGGCAACTGTCTTCGCATTTTACAAGACTCACAAGAACCCATTCCCACATGTTAAAAGCACCAAACAACAACTGACATTTAATATTAATCCCGTTATTACCTCCACGGTTTCCCCTCTATTCAAACATTTTCCTTTGATTAATGCTTTACTAATTTCTGAAAATGTAATATTTTCTTGTTTCATTTTGTTTCCTTTGCTTAGAATGTCCTCTCTTTTCTTTTCTCCTATTGCAATTGCATCTACCTTTCCAGGGAGAGCTACAAAGTCAGTTTTTCTGGAGACTAATCCCAGTATTAATCAAGCTGGAAGGTTTTCCTACCTGTATAACATTAAAGTTTTCCTGATAATAAGGAATAAGGCATGTTACCTAAATATCTTCAGGTTGGTGAATCATTTGTGCATTTTGATTCTCCAGAGAGAAATTGTTACCTGTACAGCTTGTTTACTGTATGGTGCCCAAGATAGTCCTTCACAGTCAATAGCAGGTATCTGATTTAGGTTTCTTGAAAGAATAAATCAACAAGTGATTTGTTTGAAAACGTAAGAGACAGACATTGTCTGGTACAGCAGGGAAACTACAAAAGACTGGGCTGGAGACAGCCCGGATGACGTGGGAAGAGAATTGAACCTTTCTGAACTCAGTTTCTTCATCTGTGAAAACATAAGTGATCCTGCTTCTGTCCTTGCCCTGTATACTTATGGGATTGTTGTGAGAACCAAACAAAGAAATGTGTGCACGCCGAAGTGCACCATACATGCTGACCTAAGTGATCAGATGCCTGGACAGCTGGACAGCCCAGCTGACACTTTAATAGGAAATCTACACACCATTATCTCCATCCAAGAATATGTTATCCAACTCTTCCGATGTTATGTAATAAAAATGGTTCACTTAGTCCCTCATCTGTTTTCCTATTCATTCATTCTGTAAATATTTATGAAGCACCTACCAGGCACCATGGTAGGCATTGGGGGTAATAAACATGTAAAGACAGATGTAGTTCCCTACTCTCAGGGTCCTTGCATTCTTCTGGAGGAGACCCAAAATAAGCCTGCAAATCGATGAGGATAACATTAGATAGAGGATAAGAGGTGGTAAGCAAGTAAAGCAGGGACCTGCTAGTAGGTACGTGGGGGTAGGCATTATTAGCACTGTCAGAAAAGGCCTCTCTGGGTGACCAGAAGGCAGATAAGGCACAAGCTCTACAAAGGCTTGGGGACAGCAGATACAAACCCTCTGAGGTGGGACAGGCCTGGAGTGTTCAGAGAGCAGAAGGAAGGCAGTGGGCTGAAGCAAAGCAAACTGCTGTAGTGCGGAGGTAACGGATGGTGGACAGGAGATCTCTTTCCATAGTTCAGTCAAGAAAAAAGCAAGACATTTTCTTTGCCAATTAGGATCAAAGAATTTAAGACTGGCTTAATTCTGGTGAAAACTTAGCTCATTGGATTATACTATAAGGTATTTATATAACCATGCTATTAGAGACTTTTGAGCTTCATTTTCTTGCATTATTTTACCATTATTGAAAGCAAAAGGATCTTAACATTGTCCATGATTATTATTATTTTACCAGAATAATTTTTTCTTCTCAATAAGTTATCATTTTGGTGATTTGCACACCCCTTAGTGTAATTTCATTATAACCAATATTTAGTGGAAAGTCTGAATTAATATATTTAAAAGATATTTAATTGTATTGCATTCATAGTATTTTTTCAGTAGGAAGTGCCAGCTTCTCTGTAGGTACTAGCTGAAGGGAAAATATACAATCCTTTGTGGAATCCTCTTGGAATATAAACATGCACAGACACACAAAATTAAATTCTTAGGTGATAAGCACTGTAATAAGTGTTGAGGAAAAGAGGTTATAGGGTAAAATGAAAATTCTTAGCAGTAGGAATTGACCAAGTCAGAAAGGTCAGGGAAGGGATAAGCTACTTGAGTATTATACACTAGTTGTTGTTAAGTCACTAAGTTGTGTTTGACTCTTTATATATACTAGGATATATACTCATAGTCCCATTTTAATGAGTGGATTAGAATGATCTTAATAAGTTTCTGTTCCCACTGCAGCCTTCCCTTTCCTTAGACATAAACTGCATGCACATAAATACATACTGAAGTGACTTGAATCAATTTGGTCCCTTAAGTATGTAAATTTTCCTTTGTCATCTGCTTCTACTTTTAATTTGCTCAGCAAATCAATATCCTCTCTCCTCACCTTTTTCACCTTCACAAAAGAGAAGTCAGCCCTGGTATGTACACATTGCCACTAATTAAAGATCACTGATATTGGTTTATGGAGAGATTTATCCTGCACCCGTCAGGTCTTCTCTCCTCCTGTACATGCTGCCCTAGACATTTGGGACCCAGTTGCCAGAAGCTTCCAAATGCTCTGATATCACCTTTCTCCCTCATCACCTTTCCCACACACTGTTACTCTGGTCACCTAGGTGCCCCAACCTGCCACAGTCCTCGCAACTTCCTGATGCTGAAACCACACAAGCAGATGGCCCAGCTCCCTTAGGCAGCAATTCTGTGCCAAGCATCAGACTTCCAGCCTCATAATGTGGGCTCTATCAGGCTGAGCACATAAATGCTCCAGCCCATTCTTAGCTGATAGAAAGCATATAAAAAAGGACTTTACAAACCAAGGCATGAATAAATAATTTCATGAGCAAAGCTGCAGTGTGGCAGTCCTTGGTTTAAAGCTGAAAGCCTTTCTAATGTGTTGCCAGAGGATTAAATGCTATCACCATGTTTCAGGCAGTAATTTTCATTGCATGCTTCATTCAGGATTTGGCATTGGAAAAGAAAGAATTCTGCACACGTCAAATTGAAATTAGAAGGCAGTGCACTGCTGTTTGAAGCTTGGATGCTGTTGTTTTGAGGGCATTATCTTCTTTTCAGGTGTTTCCCTCTCTTCTTTCTCTGTCTCTCCATCTCTCTCTCTCTTTCTCTCTTTCAACAGATAGTTACCACATTTCCAGTTCCTGATAAACCCTTGCTATATTGCCTAGAACTCTTCAAAACTATTCTTCATGTTGATATTTACAGCAGGGGGTTTGCAGTATTAGGAGAGTAACACCTTGTGTCTAATTGCATAGAAAATCAAAGATTAACATAGGCAAAGGAAAAGGTCTGGAACTCTGGTCTCTCACCTAAAAAACTTTAAAAAAAATGTCTACAGCACAACCTTTGGGCATAACGCCATGGCTTTGGATTGGTCACTTTGAGTCAGGGAGAAACCTGAGTGTCTGCATGTCACTTAAAGTCCTTTCAGGCCCTGGTTGATCAGGCCCATTGAGTCCAGTCCACCTTGAGTTTGCTTCAAGGAATGGTGACCAGAAGTTCCCCAACTTCTACAGTCAACTCCCCTTTCCTTTGTAACATTTGCTACCCTCGTTTCTTTCCTCTAGTAAGGGAAATAGAATTGTTTAATCTTAATGGCTTAGCACCCAAATTCCTCTTCATGAAATACCTTTTTCTTTCTTTCCTTCTTTTTTCTTCTTCTTCTTTTTTTTTTTTGCTGCACCACACAGCTGACGGGATCTGACTTCTGTGACCAGGGATTGAACCTGGGAACTTCAGCAGGGAAAGTGGAGTCCTAACTACTGGGCAGCCAGGAAATTCCCCATGAAGTAACTTTCTTTGTCAAGAAAAGGTGCCATCATTTTTGTAACAATTATAGGCAGAAGATAAGATGCAAGGCTGGGGAGCAGGCTGGTGGCAATCAAGGAAGGCAAGAGAAATGGTGCCTGATAGCTGAGGAAGACAGCCCCAGACTGAGAGGCCTGCAGACTGAGAGTGTGGGGCGAAGGGCCTCGGGCCCCAAAGATGGAAGGGCTGCAGCACTATTAAGAACTGTAATGCCACTGTTTCCATTGGAATTTCTGAGATGGAAATGCTCCCTCCATCCCCATCCCAATGCCTTCAGTAAAGAAGGTGATGAAGGGGCCAAAGGAGGGCCTGGGGTTCAAGTACTGGTAGCACAGCACAAAGCGAGCCTGCAGCAGCTGGCGGCCAGGAGGCTTCACAAGAGGTGGGCCCTTAAGGGGCTTTGTGGAAACGCTGGGGTGGAATCTGGACTGCCGCTGGCCACAGAATCAGGAGGCTCAAGCCAATTTTTCCTGGATTTCCAAAGGACAAGAGAACCTACTATAGACTTTGCCTTATACTAGATTTTCAAGGGGCCTACAAAACAGTACTTTGTAATAAGCACTATGAAAATGAATGCTAGTAGTTTGCAAAGATCCTGGCTTGCAGCCAGGCAAAATGAGGGCAAAAATATGCTTAATGCAAATAGATAACTAAGAGAAGAATTTGTTTTTGTTTGTTTTTTTTAATTATCTGGGCTGGTTCATCATAGAATAAAATGCTATTCCATTCTGTTTATATAAGCATTTTTCTATTGGCATATATTAGAATCCATGGAAAATCAGTCAGAGAAAATCCAGTTATAATTCTTCATGGGTTCATGCTCGAAGGAGCATTCTTAGGAATAATAACTTTCAGAAAGAAATGTGCTGTATTTCTTACTCCACGTACTTTCAGGGAACATTCTCCTGCAGATGGCTTCTTTTTTGGGTTTCATCCTGGAGCTCCATCTCTCCATCTCTCCTCTTTCAGTCACAAACTCACGGGTAGCATCACCTTACGTGTGGACAGCCACCCCACAGTGGTAGCCTCTCTTCCAGAGATTGCATGGGATGGTTACTTTCTCCATGACCTGCCTCACAGTCCTGGCCTCATCTTCTCCCAGAGATACTCTCAACCAGCTTCTCCACATAGGTGGAAACCTACATGAAGAAAAGTTCAGAATAACCCGAGGAAGCTTTCTTTTCTCCCAATGCATAGATAATAGAATCTCAGAATGGGAAACTCTTTGAATGGATTTTCTTCTGTTCTATTTGGGGAGAAAAGTATCTTCTGTTAGCATAGAGGGTGGCTTTGCCAGTCTCTTTAGATCTGGGTGAAAAAGAATGTAAGGTGTGTGGTTGTGTGTGAATGTATTTGAGTCAGTGTGTGTGTGTGTTTGTGTAGGAGGATGATAGAAAAAGGGGAAATTTAATGACTTATCTCAAGGATGAGCAAGGATTTTTCATGCAAGACAATTGTGGAGCCGATTTAAAACCAATTATCTTCTGTATCAGTACACATAATATCCACAACAGCATTTCAAGCATTGTTTTTTTTCCACTGTCTTCTCAATAAAGGGTTTCATTTTAAGGGGGTCAAATATCAAAATGACATAAACGGTACAAACTGGAGAACTGGGCTGTTATCCTGCAGCTTTCTACGACGTTCACTTTAAAGCTGGTAGAACTGAGAGGAGGGATTTGAGGAATTTGGGAGTGAGGATGTGACTTGGTGCCAATATTCAGTCACAGATCAGGCAGTGATCGTTTGGGATCTGGGAAGGCAGAGGACAGAGCTATCACTTGAGAGAGTGCTTGGACAAGAATGGATTTTAAATGCTCCATGAACACCTGCCTTTACTTGTCAATCCACAGTCTGTGCCATTTAGGCTTCTTGGTTGCGAGCAATAGACACCAGCTCTATTTATTTTAAACTAAAAGGGAATTTGTGAGAAGGATCTTGGGGCTCACAAAATCATTGGGAAGCTGAAGAACAAGTCTGAAGCACGGGAAGCACCAGCCTCCTCAAGACAGGCAACAGAGCTTTAGCATCTCAGGTACCCTGCAGAACAGGCCACTCTGCATACTGCCTGCATAGCTATTAGAAGTGTGACCCCAGCCATCCCAGCCTTTCCTTACAGCCTTGGGATTCAGAGTTCTGGGCACAAACATTCCCTTGGCTCAGCCTAACTCAAGGGGCCCCTCCCTCCCTGAGAAGGCTGCACAGGGCTGGAGGAGAGGAGAGCCAGCCTCTTTAACATCCAGGGTGTTCATTAATATCCATGATGACAATTTCCCTTCTCACCACTACAATACAAAATAAAGCTTCTCCCAAAAGGTGATTGGAGTGATGACTATCTCAGTGTGTTATTGTGAGGATCAGATGAGTTATTTGTAAAGTGCCTGGCATTCAGCAGTGTTCATTAGATGTTCTGTCATTTTCCTCATTGTATTGTCTCCCAAAAGGCAGTGTGCTTGTGGGTGTGTACCTGTTGTTGTTTTATTTACTCACTGAATATTTATTGAGTGCCATTGTTCTTATTTTTATTTGTTTATCAAGGACTGATGAAGACTTTGTCCAGGAGTGTTACCACATAGTATCAATACCTGTGCAACTCTAGGCAAGTTATTTAACCTCTGAGATCCAGTGGGATTCTCTGAAAAGGGGAGTTAATAATCACACCTATGTTGAAGAATTCTTCTAAGCATTAAATGAGTTAATCTACACAAAGTACTTAGCACAGTGCCTAGCAATGAGAAGTACTCAATTTGTTTTAACTATGAGTAAGATCTCAAAGGCTTACATTTTTTCTTGAATCTGCTTATGTATTCAGCCTCTTCTATCAGAGTAATATATTCTACAAATTTGCTACAGGCTCTTTGTTCTATATACAGCTTATTTTCTAAAGACCAAAGTATCCCCCTTGTAGACTTAGTGTGGGAAAGACCTTAGGAGTGTTACAGTTCAACCACTTCGTTGTGTGAAGCAGGAAGTGCAGGCTGCTCAGTGCAAGATTCGCTGACTTTCAGTCTGGTGCTCCCTCTAGCCCATCTCATTTCATTATTATCAACAGCAACAGAATTCATTTCTGTTTCTATGGACCCTCAATTAAACCAAGAAAATCAGAGGTTGGTGTGAGGCAGGATTCAGCAACCATGGGCTTCTGCTATATATTTCACCATTTCTCTTCCCACTGTTTGTGATGGTAGTGGTCTGGCTGTATGCTAGGTAATGCCTATCACACTCACCTTATCTAGTCCTTGCCATCTACCTATGGCACACTGCCACAAGTAGAGACAGATGGGGCTCTTAGAGAACTTTGGCCAGCTTTTACTTCCTATCATTCTTTAAGTGGTTACTTATTATTCTACTATTCCCTGTAGTCTCTGACATTACCAATTCCCATGCTTTCTCATGGAATTAAATTAGCTTCAAATTCTTTTTCTCATGCTATGGTAGCTTGCATTTTTCTATGTTGACTGTAGCTTATCATTTTCTGGCTTTATATCCAATTCCTTCAGATTTGTGCATTTGAACACAATC
Source organism: Bos indicus (assembly GCF_029378745.1). Lineage (NCBI taxonomy): Eukaryota > Metazoa > Chordata > Mammalia > Artiodactyla > Bovidae > Bos > Bos indicus. The sequence continues at coordinate 70,916,602 of NC_091769.1, forward strand.
TTTCCCTACTCAAAACAAAACTTCTATTAATATCAATAACCTAATGCTCATTCTCTATTCCAAGTCATTAATAAAATTTTTATTGAGACCAGAAAGAATCGATTTTCTGCCAACTATCTTGTCTCAATTGGATACCGGGCCATTTATCAATTTCCTTTGTTTCAAATAGTTTAGCCAATACTTAATTTATTTGGAAATGTTTATTTCTAAGCTAATTTAAATTTGCTTCAGATAACATTTTATTAAAGTTATATCAGAATTATATTAATGCCCTCCCTCATATAATTCTGTATTATTTCCTAAATAAACTTTATAATTATGCCAAGAGCAGCTATATTATTTTATCTGGAACAGTTTGTTTTAATAAATGCCCAAATTGCTTTGCTATTACTTGGGATTTTAAAATTACTTTTCATCAGAGTCATTGTTTTAAATTAACAGTTGTATTTGGAATAAAATTTTGAAGGTTATAGTTTTCATTTTTCTTATGCTTTTAAAAAATATGTGAGCCACACAGTTCCCCTTAATCAAGAATTTGCAGTTTACAAGTATCAACATATATCCATACCAATTTAAAAAATTAGATAATTCTTTGCAAATTGATGCCTATATGGAAACAGCAAATTCTTTCCAGGGATTTTTTTTTTTTTTTTTGACCTTTAGAAATTGAGGATTTTCTGCTTTTGTTGCACTTCTTACTCATAATAAATCTCAAATTAACCCTCAATTTTATTTTTAAAGGCAGATTTTAAAATGACTGAGTCTAGTATATAAGCTTTTAAAATATGTTGTCACTCATTTTATACATGTTGTGTATATTCTCTGCAATTCCCATTTTCTAATATACTTACTAAAAGTTAGAATTTCTTAGGTGGTTCTCTTCAATGTGAGGCTTACTGTAATCACCAAGTACAGATTTTCTTTGGGCTTATTTTCATGCTCGATGGCTCAAAATTGCTCTTTTGGGACTTTTTGATGCCAAATGATGGGTTGTGAATAGTTTAATGTGTTCATGTAGCATCATGAGACTCCATCTATATTGTCAGTCTCATTTCTCTCTATCCCTGGAGGTTTAAAAATCAGAATCGACTGCAGTTTCTTTTTCATGTGTTCAACTACATACTATTTTATTGAACTAGAGTTTTTTTCCAATTTATCCAAATAGACTCCAGACACTTTGCAAAATCACAGTCCTTATGTATCTAATAATCTAGCATTAAAAACGCTTTCTCTATATGCTATGCTATCTTTCAACTTACTTTCTGTTACTTTAAATTCAATATTCATCAACTGACATCATGTTATGAGGAACACTTAATATTTAATGTGAGGTGATTAGGTCATATTTTCAACTTTAACTCCATATTTAGCTTAAGTGTCTCACATCTCTTGCATATGAGAATATAATGACCTGGCAGTTTTCTTTTTCACAGAATTTAAGACTCTTGATTAAGCTTATACTGTTACATAGCATGAATAATTATAGTTGAAGTTTTGGAATTAAATGTACAGATGGTCTTGTTTCTTGCCCCTTACTTAAACATGTGTGTAAGTTCCCTTCCCTCACCTGGCATTTTATTAAATGTCTAGGATTTTGTTAAAATTAAACTCTCCTCTGAATAATCCCTCCCTCCCTCTCCACTCTCCCTCCTTTCCTTCCTACCTTCCTTGTTTTCTTCTTTCCTTTCTTTTAAAAACAGTGTTATATTTAAAAAAAAAAAATCAGAGGTACATGAAGTTTAGTCAAATACTTACTACCAAGGAGTACCCATATGTAGAATGGTCTTCTGCTAAGAAAAAGACCAGGATAAAATATAAAACTAACCCCTTCCCTGTGTTGCCTAGTCCAGCTTCACAAGGTGGTACTACTGGTGTCTTGGGCATCAGGGGAGGTCTGTTGAGGGTTGACACTTTGCTGTGACACTGTGCTGACCACTTTTGGGGAATCTGAGTTTCCTTGAAATCCAGCTCCAATTTAAAAGTCACTGATTATCATCACAGCTGAAAATGCCACACATTTTTGTTGTGGTAAACTATATGTAACATGAAATTTACCTTTTTAAACCATTTTTAGAAGTGCAGGTCAATGGCTTTAAGTGTTTTCATTGTTAGGCAACTATCACACCATCCATCTCTAGATCTCTTTTCATCTTGCATCAGTGAAGCTCTATGCCTAGTAAACAACAGTCCGCAGTCCCCCCTTCCCCCAGACTTTGGCTACTTCCATTCTACTTTCTGTCTCTATGAATTTGACTTCTGTAGGTTTTCTGCATATCTCATATAAGTGGAATCATATAGTTTGTCATTTTGAGACTGACTTACCTTGTTCATCATAATTCCTTAGGGTTCATCTATGTGTAATATGTGTCAGAATTTCCTTGTAAAAGCTGAATAATATGCCAATGTAAGTATATACCACATTTTGTTTATCTATTCATCTGTCAATGGATATCTGGGTTGTTACCACCTTTTGACTCTATTGGTATGGTTCAATATCTGCTTGAGTCCCTCTTTTCAGTTTTTTTAGGGGGATATATACTCAGAAGTAAAATTGCTAGGTCATGTGGTAATGGTGTGTTTGATTTTTTTGAGGAGTCCCCAAATTTGTTTCTACCTGTAAGACGATTATTCCTCCTATCATATTCCATGTTTGGAAAAATTTTACTCTCTTTTGATTTCTGAATTAGTTTTTTTTTTTTTTACAAGTACAAAATCCCTAGTTAAATAAAGGGCCAAATTTTATGACACTTTTAATTTAGTAAGTTTTTTTAAAGAGTGTAAAATTAATCTTTAGGAATAATAAGCTATAGCCTCCTTGCCATAGCAGTTTAACAGTGGAAAGTCTTTAGCTTTTCAAAATTATAATTAAAAAAAGAATTTTATGCATGATTATCCTTTTGTAAGGTTCAATATCTGAAGTTTTCAAAGTATTTTTTTCTATTCATAGAGCATTACATTATAAGGAAACATGTAGATGTGTGATATCTTCATGAGTCAAAATTACAGAGTTGTCCTTTTAAAAATAATACATTGCTAAAAATAATTCATTGCTGAAGGTCTGAACTTAAAAGTCCACTCAAAGATGATTATCTGCATGGTAAAAAATGCTGGGAATAATCATGATTTCTTTTAATGAGTGCCTGATTGCATTTTAGGATTTGATTTATTAATAATTTTCTGACATCATAGAGACATTATGGTAAAATTGTGTTGATTTGTAGTTGAGTAATTAGAATTTGTGGTATTTGTACAAAGGTCATGAAGTTGGCTTTTTTGCAAAAGTTGTTTGGGGGAAAATAAAAGCCTGTTAACAAGACTATAAACAAAATTCCAAAGGAAAATGATTGCATATTGAAGAGAGCTGAAGTGTTTTCAAGCATTTAAGAAATAGTAGAGACAAACTGCCATTTTAGTGTCCTGTGGAGGCTAACAATGCTTCTGCCAAAACGATAACATGCTAGCTTCAAGCCATTCTTCTTGATTAACGCTTTAATAGGCTTTTTGCTAGGCAACATTTGGTTAGCCCAGTTATTACACGTCTTTATATAAAGCTGCACTTATTGAATACCCAGCTTTGGGGGGTAAAAGGGAAAATCACACTTTTCTTGAGTTGGCTCTGGCCCTGTGTTTAGCTTAGTGCATTATAGACGCTTGAAATTAAAGCTTTCATTTTGGATTGTCATAGTACTTTTGCTTTATTTTCTGAGTATAGTCTATGGTCATAGCTACTGACAAAGAATGGGATCTGGCTAATGCAAATTTGAAAGAAGGAAGAAAAAACTGGTTGGAGTCCCTGTAGATCAGGATTGTTGGTTTTGTGATAGACATTTACCAACATCTGTTTCAAAAGGAAAATAGAAGCCCACCCTGGAAGTCTGAGGGTCATCAGGAAATAGACAAACATCAGGATATTATATTAAAGCACATCTGTCTCCACTTTGGCATGGCAAGCCTATATTTAGATATTAAGAGCTGTGTTTAAAAATGCTGATAAAGTGGATTCCGTGCTCATTTTTTGGTGAACTGTGTTATTTTTCCTTTTTACAAATGTGTGCACTTGGTACCGTACTCAATATATGTTCTACCAAGACCAAATTTAAAACACAGAAGTGTGGAATTTCTCTCTCTTTTACAGCCTGGCTTATAAACTTCAGAGTGTCCCTTGAATAGTTGACGTGTCCTTGGTGGGAAGTCTCCTCACTGTTGTTTTTCCTGGTGCACATACATGCATGTCTCCTTTGCTGTCTTTGCCCAGGGCCTCCTCTGTTGGTGTGCTGTAGCACCGGTCTTTAATCTCCCAGTCCTATGAAGCCTTGGTGTTACCCTGGCGTATTGGTTCATGTTTGAATCAAGCCTGGTAGCTACCTTCTGCAGACCTAATTCTTTCATCTGCAAATTGTCATAGGAAAAAACCATTAAACCTGAGATCTAGGTCAGCTCCTATCAGCTGCCCAGGGTTCTGGGGATAGATTTGGGCTGGTGGAGGTAGGAGCCCACTGTGCATGTGGAAGCCAGATTTTGGCAAAGCTCGGGGAGTAATAAAAAGTAACGTTCATTTCACAGTTCTAGACTTGAACAGTCTATTATGGGTTGGGTTTACAGTTAACATAGTATAATGTTTTGATTATTACACGTAAAATTTATTTGTATTTTTCCTCGTCTCTTCATAGGCACTGGTTTGCTCTGTCTTTTTGAGGAAAATTAAGGTGATTCCCTGCCCCTGTCCCCCATCAAAATTTATCCCTGGAAGCCTGATGAACCAGTTAGGAGAATCTGGAGTTTCTCTGTAAGTTTTTTTTTTTAATGTATTTTTATTGGAATAAAGTTGAATTACGATTTTGTGTTAATTATTGCTGTACAGCAAAATGACTCAGTTATGCATATATTTTATACATTCTTCTTCATATTCTTTTCCATTATGATTTATCATAGGATATTGAATAGGGCTCTTTGTGCTATACAGTAAGACTGTGTTTATCCATTCTGTAGATATCAGTTTCCATCTGCTAATCCCAAACTCTAAATCCAACCCTCTCCAAATCCCCTCCCCGTTGGCAACCACCGGTTTATTCTCTGTGTCCCTGTTAGGTTCTTTTGTGTCATGTTTTAGATTCTACATATAAATTATAACACACGGTATTTGTCTTTCTCTTTCTGACTTACTCCACTTAATATAATAATCTCTAGTTGCATCCATGTTGCTGCAAGTGGCATTGTGTGCACGCATCCATACTAAGTCTCTTCAGTTTGTCTGACTCTTTGCAATCCTACGGACCGTAGCCCACCAGACTCCTCTGTCCATGGAATTCTCCAGGCAAGGGTAGTGGAGTGGGTTGTTGTGCCCTCCTCCAGGGGATCTTCCTGACCCAGGGATTGAACCTGCGTCTCTTATGCCTCCTGCATTGGCAGGCAGGTTCTTTACCACTAACACCACCTGGAAAGTTCGCAAATGGCATTATTTTGTTCTTTTTGTGACTGAATAGTATTCCATTGTGTATATGTACCACATCTTCTTTATCCATCCATTTGTCAATGGACATTTAGTTCGTTTCCACGTTTTGTATATTATGAATAGTGCTGCTCTGAACTTATGAGTTCTCTATAAGTTTGGAAGGAACAATGAAAGAAATACTATAATCTTTGTTTTCTGAAAGAAAATATTACTACTATTATTTCTTAAGAAAGGGAGAACATCTCAATCTAGTGCTAATATGTCTTTAATGTATTTTTAAAACTTTTTTTAAAAAGAGAGAGAGCAGACCTCAGGCTCAGAGTCTTAAGAAGGCAACTGTTTGCAGTGAGAATTAAATAGCATGATCATGTTTTTATTGCTTTTATTTGTTTATGATTTGCTTCTGTTTATGGTAAATAGCACAGTTTAAAAAAATTTTCTTTAAATCTTTTGTGGGACTAGGAGTTGTTTGATTTAACCCTTACAAGGATTCAGTGTGTTTGATGCTATTTTAAACTGCCTTTTACAAATGAAAACACTAGTGCTTAGGAAATAGGTAACTTGCCTAAGGCTGCACAAACTGTGGAAGCCTAAAATTCAGATTCAGTTCTGTCTGAATCCAAAGACTAAACTCTGACCCACTCTTCTACATACATATTAAACATTGTACTCTGAACTGTCCTCACCAAGACCCCAAGACCTCCATAAAAGGGGGAAAAGATGCAGCTTCAAGTTTCATCCGCTGATAGATATTCTGCTGTTCTTCTGCGGGAAGCACAAAGATTTACAGAGGCTCAGTTCCTCCTGGCTCCTTATTAGTTGTTTAACAATGTCATGCACTTAAAATCAAGGCAGTAACATTCTCATGATGTCTTTTCCTTTTTAGAAGTGGGACTAAGTTAAAATAAAACTATTTTTCCCCACCAATGGTATGTTTTCATATGGAGAGATAAAAGGAGTTGAGGGGGGAGATTAAAAATACTCAGTCTAATTTATGGTCGCTCAAGAACAGCTGAATATACTGAGAAAAACCTTAGGCTGTGAACCAGGAAGGAGGTCTGCTTCCTCAACCAGCACAGCCTCAGTCCTTCGTGGACAGATCTGAAAACTGCGGGGCTCTTCTCTCACTTCACAGACCCAAACTATGGTTAAATTAAAACAGGGAGTTTCACATAGCTTTTCAAAAACCAAATCCATCATATATTTCTTAATCTCATGTATACACATGAATAAGTGGAGCTGTTCTAATTTCTAAATTAAGGAGGGAGGAGAGTTTAGGAATCTGTCCACTGAGGTTTAATTCCAGGTTCCCCCATTTCCCATCTGTGTAGTCTTAGGCAGTTTCTTAATTTTTCCAAGTCTCGGTTTCCTTGTCTATAAAATGGGGATAATGATATTCACCTCATAGAGTGGTTGTGAAGATAAACGTAAAGAGCTTCAAACAGCACCTGGCACGTGAACCATTTGTGATTTTACTTTTATTGGAAGCGGAGGGGAAGATTTAGAAAGTCACTATTTAAGAACCATTTGCCTGAGTTATCTCTAAAGTCTCAGAATTGTATGTATGCTTTTATGTTAGATTTTTCTAGGATGTAACTCAGAAAGCCCAGTGTAATGAGAATCATTAAACTAGTGCACTCAGGAGGGTTTTGTGCTTGTGTGCCAACTGTGCTCTAAGTTCTAGGAAAGGTTTTTGATAACTCTGTGCCTATCACTGCTGGACTCTTCTTCTCAATGAGATCTTCTCTGAAAGGCTGAAATCAAAATGTTTTGGAAGTGATAGCAAAAAAAAAAAAAAAAAAGTCTAGACTTTGCTGATTATCTTTATTTGTGGTGAAAATGTCCAACAGCCAGAGAATTGCACTTGGTGTTACCCGTCGTGTTCATCGATTCTGTCTTGAAAACAATAGTGTGTACATCACTGAACATATTGCTCAAGTGTTTAATTAGCTGAAGTCCCTTGATTTCATCAGTATCTCTGAGTCCTCGACCCCTGACCTTTTTGGCTCCAGAAAGACTGCAGGTACAGGTCTATTTGCTGTCAAGAAGCTGATATCGAGTCTCCTCTTTGTCCCACTCCTGCCCCCTCTTCAGTAAACAATACATCCTAATATAAAATAGATGGGATGATAGCTTATCAGGGAAACTTCCAAGATCTCAGAATCTCTGTCTCCTTGGAAAATTACTAAACCACATTTAATACTGTAGTAATCAACTTCCTGAATCCCCAAATGAGCCTGCCCTTTTGGCATTAAGCAGCACAGCTGATATGATCTATGCTAAAGACAGAAGAGAAATGAGGACCTCTAGCCTACTGTCTTAAAATAAACACAGGCAAATCTGTTGGAGGAATTAATCATGTTTTAAAAATCAAAAGGATGTGAAAATAAGTACAAATAGATAACTGTGGATGGAGAAAAGATACATGTCTTTGGCAGAAATTCTTCATTAGATAGGAATTAGAATAAATGCTAAGAAGAATCAAGATGTTATATATGCCCTATCTCTGGAAGTTAATTATAATTTTAAAATAATTCAGTGGAGTGGCTAAGATTATAGGCTTTTGAGGCAGGCTGCTTGAGTTGGAATCTCAGCTGCACTATTAATTACATCTGTGATTCAGAACAAGTTACTTTGCTTAATATGATTTTGCTTTTATACCAAGAAAACAGAGTTCTAGTTATCTATTACTGTATAACAATGCAAGGATCTTTTTATTAAATCTCATGATTTCATGAGTCAGAAATTTAGCAGGACACTACCAGCACTTCTTCTGCTCCAAGTGGCATGGACAGGGTCATTTGGTGATATTCAGCAGGCAGCTGCTCTGATCTAGAGAGTCCAAGAAGAATTCCCTGGGAGCCTGGTTCCTCCCTGGAGATGGTTGGAAGGTTGGGTTCAGCTGTGCCCCTTTCCTGCTCCAGATAGGCTCAGAGCTTCTCCAGGAAGTGTCTCCTGTAGGGCTGTTGTGCTGATGACAGTGGGGGCCTCAGGCTCTGACAGTGATTGTACCGCAGATGGGGAAGAGCAGCTCTCGTGATTTGGGCCTGGAGACTGGCACTCCTTTCCACATACTATTGGCCAAACTGGTCACAGTGCTTGCCCAGATTTAAGGGAGGGGGCTGCAATCTCCTCAATGGAAAGAGGATTAAAGAATTTGTGGCTGCATCCATCATAGACTAAATGTTCAGTAAGTATTAGATGTTATAGCATCTGTCCATATGTAGTATTACTTCATATAATATACATACTTATATTAATACAATTGATAAAATACATATTTGTGTACTATCTGACCTGCACATAGAATGTTATATTTTTATATGTTATATATATATATAATATGTTATATGTTTAATTATATTTGTATAATTCCCAAAGTGGTGGTAGATGTGAGTACTAACAGTTGTCAAGTTATTTCTGTATCAAATTTCTTAGTATTTGTGTGGTGAATCACTTCCCTAACTACAGGAAATAAAATAGTCCCTGAAGGAAAAGTTCTTTTATTTGGTTGGTTTCTTTTAAATACAATTACACATAACTAAACACAGGAGCAACTGACCTGCTCCCATGTATTGATTCCTGAGTATCTGGGGGCAGAGGCACCCAGCCCATTAACCTTTGGGAGAAAAGCTAGAATATTAGGCAGAATGTTTCACAGGGAGCAGAGAATAGTTGGAGAATTATTTTATTTTAGAAATTATTTTACACTTTTGTGCTTTTGAGTATCAACTTTAAGAAGACACAGTGTAATTAATAATTGGAGCATAAGCTTTCACACTGAAAGAAAGGGTTGGTCTCCTAAGAAGAAAAGTTTCCAAATACAAAACAGGGTCACATATGAAAAAGTTATTGTGACAAATGTGCCATAGTGTTATATGAAGGCCAGAGATCTAGAAAAGAAATGGAAAACCCTGTGTATATAATTATCAGAGAGAACCTGTACTTATTAAAAGAAAAAAGTGATAGAGAATAGGGACATTCAGAGAACCTTAAGAGTTTTAAGAAGGAATTACTGAGTAATGAGCCATGAAATTAAAAGACGCTTACTCCTTGGAAAGAAAGTTATGACCAACCTAGACAGCATGTTGAAAAGCAGAGACATTACTTTGTCAACAAAGGTCCGTCTAGTTAAGGCTATGGTTTTTCCAGTGGTCATGTATGGATGTGAGAGTTGAACTATAAAGAAAGCTGAGCGCCAAAGAACTGATGCTTTTGAACTGTGGTGTTGGAGAAGACTCTTGAGAGTCCCTTGGACTGTGAGGAGATCCAACCAGTCCATCCTAAAGGAAATCAATCCTGAATATTCACTGGAAGGACTGATGTTGAAGCTGAAACTCCAATACTTTGGCCACCTTATGTGAAGAGCTGACTCATTTGAAAAGACCCTGATGCTGGGAAAGATTGAGGGCAGGAGGAGAAGGGGACGACAGAGGATGAGATGATTGGATGGCATCACCGACTCAGTGGACATGGGTTTCGGTGAACTCCGGGAGTTGGTGATGGACAGGGAGGCCTGGCGTGCTGCATGGAGTTGCAAAGAGTTGGACATGACTGAGCGACTGAACTGAACTGACTGAGCTTTAGTAGAGACGTTACTCAGAATACGTTGCATTATAAAGCTGGGCAAGTAACATTTCTGCATGTGAGATGGAGTTCTTGTCAACAAAAGGGTATGAGAAAGAAGAAAATCAGGTTTAGGGAACTCCAGTACTCTTGCCTGGAAAATCCCATGGACGGAGTAGCCTAGTGGGCTGCAGTTCATGGGGTCGCACAGAGTCGGACACAACTGAAGTGACTTAGCAGCACACCAGGATAAAATTATTTTAAAAGTTGAAACTTAAAAGCCCCAACTAAAGAGTAATTCCTAACAGTTAAGTAATTCTCCATTTTTCATACCCAACATATCCAGATGGATTTGACTTACTATACCATGCTGATGTGAAAAATTCAAAATTATCATCTAGAATAGAAGGCCCAGAAAATCATTGGTTACAGCCTATGGACTTGCATGATTCATGAACAATCCATGGTCTGTGTCTTGCTGGGTAAAGTGTTTGGTCCTCGCATCCTCTCTGGCCTCCCTGAGGCCTGCCTGATCATTGTGACTTTTGTTCCTGCATTTACTTCTGATGTTTATTAGATAGTAGAACTTAATTTCTACCAACTGTGCTCATGATCTGATTGCCTTCATTAATTTTTGCTTTTCAATTGGTTTGTCAGATTTTTTTCCTGAATGATTTATATGAACTCTTTGGCAAACTGGCCCTTTCTATGTTCCTAGTTTGTTGTCATTTGGCTTTTTTTTTATATATTTTTATCCAAAGGTGTTTATATATATATAACACCTTTATATATATTACTTAGAAAGCATTTCTTATTCTAAGATGATGAATAAATTGATCTATATTTTCTTCTGTTCCTATCATAGGTTTATTATTTTTAAATCACTGATTAATCTGGTTTTTTGGTATCAGTTAATAAATCTCTGATTAAGCTGGATTTACTTGGTGTGAAGACTGAGGAAGGCATTTATCTTCTTCTTAATGGTTAGCTAGTTTTCCTGTTGTCGGAGAAGGCAATGGCACCCCACTCCAGTACTCTTGCCTGGAAAGTCCCATGGACGGGGGAGCCTGGTGGGCTGCAGTCCATGGGGTCGCACAGAGTTGGACACGACTGAAGCGACTTAGCAGCAGCAGCAGCAGCAGCAGTTTTCCTGTTGTAACTTACAGATTAATTCATTTTTCCTATTTTGATTTTAATATGCTAAATTGTCATGTGAGTTAGTCTATTTCTAGATTCCTTTGATATTCTCATTTCCTCTTCAGCACCAAACTGTTCTTAATTATTATAGTTCCATAATATATTTTATTATATGGTAGGGCCATCCCCTTCATTGCTTTCCTATGTATAAATAAGATCAAGTAAGAGAATATAATGGAAGAAAAGATTCCATTTACAAAATGGGTTAAAAAAAAATGTACAGACTCATAGAAAGGATCAATTTAAATTATGCTGAGAACATACGAAGAAACTTAAAAAGACGCCTTGATCTTGGATATGAAGGCTCAGCGTGAAGCTGTCTGTTCTTCCTCAATACATCCATAAATTTAGTACAGTGACAATTAAAACATTCACAGGATTTTAAGGAAAACTTAACAAAATGATGCTGAAGTTCTCCTGGAGGAACAAACATTTTATCCTAAGTGAAATAAAGTAGATAAAGACAAATGATCTCACATATGCAGAATCTAAAAACAAGTGGACTAGCAAATCAAAATGAAAACATTCTCACAGATACAGAGAACAATTGAATGACTGCCAAAGGGGAGGGATGTGGGGGGATGGGCAAATAAGTGAAGGAGATTAAGAGGCACAAACCTTCAGTTATAAATAAATCACAGGGATGTAATACATGGCATTGGGCATATATTCAATATTATAATAACTTTATACAGGGACAGGTGGTTACAGATTTATTATAGTGATCATCTCATAATGTGTATAAAGGTTGAATCACTATGTTATACACCTGAAATTAACACAATATTGTATATCAACTATATTAAAATAAAGAATGGCCAGAAAATCCCTGTTCATTTTATATAATCTTATTAACTTTTAAAATTCTCCCCATTTAGGTTTTTAAAAACTTAACAGAAGTGACTCATGCTTGTGGCAAAATGATTGCCAACATTACAGAGGCATAACAATGACCCTAACCTCTGAAAGTGATGGAGAGTTCTAGGTGCTAGGCCTTGTTCTGTGTGTTATTTAGAGGAAATGTTCATGATTTCATTTCATCCCTACGGCAGTCTCATCAGGCAGGCATCCTCATTCTATTTATTTGTATTGAAATGGAGTTGATTTACAGTATTATATTAGTTTTAGGCATACAGCATAGTAACAGTATTTTTACAGTTTATGCTTCATTAAGTTATTATAAGATTATGGCTCTATTTCCCTGTGCTGTATAATGTATCCTTGTTGCTTATATTTTATACATAGTAACTTGCATCTTTTAATCCCATAACCCTAACATGCCCCTACCCCTTTCCCTCTCTCCTCTGGTAACCCACCAGTTTTCCATATCTGTGAGTCTGTTTCTGTTTTGCTATCTACATTTGTTTGTATTCTTTTTTAGGTTCCAATACAAGTAATATCATATAGTATTTGTCTTTCTCTGACTTATTTCACTAAGCATCATATTCTCTAGGGCCATCTATGTTACTGCAGATGGCAGAATTTCATTCTTTTTTAGGGCTAGTAATATTTCATTCTTCTGATCTCTTCATTGGTTGATGGGAAAATGGTTTTCTTCCTTATCTTGGCTATTGTAAACAGTGGTGTTATGAATATTGGAGTGCATGTGTCTTTTCAAACTAAGGTTTTAGTTTTATTTCTGGGTATACACCCAACAGTGGAATTGCTGGGTTATATGGCAACTCTATATTTAGCTTTTTGAGAAACCTCTGTGCTGTTTTCCACAGTGGCAACACCTTGGAAGGGTTCCCTTTTCTCCACACCCTTTCCAGTATTTATTATTTGTAGACATTTGATGCTGGCTATTTGGAAAGGTGTGAGGTGATATCTCATTGTTTTAATTTGCATTTCTCTAATAATTTCTCATGTTGAGCATCTTTTCTTGTATATATTATCCATTTGTGTGTTTCTGAAAAATGTCTGTTTAGGTCTTCTGCCAATTTTTTGATTAGGTTGTTTCTTTTTTTGATAGAATTAAATGAGCAGTTTACATGTTTTGGATATTAGACCCTTGTTGGTCATATCATTTGCAAATATTTTCTCCCATTCTGTAGGTTTTTTCATTTTATTAATGATTTCCTTTACTATGTAAAAGTTTTTAATTATGTTGAAATATGTTCCCTCTATATTAATTTTGATGAGAATTTTTATCATAAATGGAGGTTGAATTTTGTCAGTTGTTTTTTATGCGTTTATTGAGATAATGATGCAATTTTATTCTTCCTTTTGTTAATGTCTATCACATTGATTGATTTGTGAATGTTGAATCATCCTTGTTTTGCTGGAGAAAGTCCACTTGATCATGGTGTTATGACCCTTTTGATATATTGTTGGATTTAGTCTGCTCAAATTTTGTTGAGGATTTTTGCATATATGTTCATCAAAGATATTGGTCTGTAATTTTCCTTTTTGGTAGTGCCTTTTTCTGGTTTAGGTAACAGGGTAATGGTGACTTTGTAGAATGAATTTGGGAGTGTCACGTCCTCTTGAATTTTTTGGAGTAGTTTGAGAAGGATAAGTTTTGGTTTTTCTTTATGCATTTGGTAGAATTCCCCTGTGAAGTTGTCTGGTCCTGGACTTTTGTTTACTGGAAATTTTTTCTTACAAATTCAATTTCACCACTAGTGATTCACCTGTTCATATTGTCTGTTTCTTCTTGATTCAATCTTGGCAGAAGTGTGTTTCTAGAAATTTGTTCATTTCTTCTAGATTGTCCAACTTGTTGGCATATAGCTGTTCATAGTGTTTTCTTATAATTTTTTGTTTCTCTGTGGTATTGGTTCTGATTTCTCTTGTTTCATTTCCTCTTTTGTTCATTTGGGTCCTGTCTTCATGGTGAGGCTGGCTAAAGGTTTATCAATCTTGTTTATCTTTTTAAAAAATCCACTATTGATTTCATTGATCTTTTCTGTTGCTTATTCATCTCTATTTTATTTATTTCCTCTCTGATGTTTATTATTTCCTTCCTTCTGCTAACTCTGGGCTAGTTTTTTTTTTTTTTTCTTCTTCTTTTTTCTTTTATTAAGTCCTTTAGATGGTAGGTTAGGTTGTTTGAGATTTTTCTTATGTCTTGATGGGCTTCCCAGGTAGCTCAGTGGTAAAAAAAAAAAAAAAAAAAATCCTCCTGCCAATCCAGGAGATTCAAGACATGCAGGTTGGATCCCTATCCCTGGGTTGGGAAGATCCCCTGGAGTAGGAAATGGCAACCCACTCCAGTATTCTTGCCTGGAGAATTCCATGGACAGAGGAACTTAGTGAGCTACAGTCCATGGGTTTACAAAGAATCAGACACAACTGAGTGACTGAGCACACACGCACGCTTGTTTCTTAAGGAAGGTCTCTATCAGTATAAACTCTCTTAGAACTGCTTTTGTTGTATCCCATAGATGCTGGAAAGTTGTATTTCCATTTTCATTTGTCTTGACATATTTTCTAATTTCTTCTTTGGTTTCTTCATTGACTGGTTTTTTTAGGAGCATGTTATTTAATCTTGTTCTTTTCCGATTTTTCTTTCTGTGATAGATTTATAGATTCAGATCATTGCAGTTGGGAAAATGCTTGATACGATTTCTATCCTCTTAAATTTGTTGAGACTTGTTTTGTTTTGTGACCTAACCTCCATTGATGCATCCTGGAGAATGTTCCATGTTCACTTGAAAAAAAAAGTTCATTATGCTGTTTATGGATATAATGTCCTATAGATATCTATTAAGTCCAATTGATCTACTGCTTCATTTAAATTCATTTTTATCTGAATGATCTGTCCATAGATGTAAGTGGGATGTTAAAGTCCCTTACTATTATTGTATTGTTATCAATTTCCCACTTATGTCTTTAATTATTTACTTTATATATTTAAGTGTGCCTATATGGGATGCATCTATATTAACAAGTGTACTTCTTGTTGTACTGACCCCCTTTATCATTATATAATGCCGTTCTTTGTCTTTTATTGTAGACTTTGTTTTAAAGTCTATTTTGTCTAACATGAATATTGCTACCTCCATGTTCTTGTTGTTTCTATTTGCATGAAATAGCTCTATTTCCTCACTTTCAGTCTGTCTTTAGTGATCAGGTGAATCTTGTAAGCAGCATATTGAAGAGTCTTGGTTTTTGTCCAATCAGTTACCTCATGTCTTTTGACTGAAGCATTTAGTCCATTTGCACTTAATTATTGATAGGAATGTACTTATTGCCATTTTAAAACTTGTTTCTAATTGTTTTTGTAGTTCTCTCTTCATTGCTTCTTTCTGTTTCTTCCCTTGTGGTTTAATGATTTTCTTTAGTAGTTTGTTTGTGTTCCTTTCTTTTTAGTCTTTGTGTATCTATTATCGGTTTTTGATTTGTGTTTGCCATGTGGTTGGTATACGTTGACCTATAACTGTATACTTGTTTTAAACTCGTAGTCGTTTAAGTCTAAGCACATTCTGAAAGATCTACTTTTTTTTTACTCTCATCCTCAACATTTTGTGTTTTGATGTCTTATATTATTTGTTGTTGTTCAGTCGTTCAGTCACGTCCAACCCTTTGCAATCCCATGGACTGCAGCACACTGGACTTCCCTGTCCATCACCAACTCCCAGAGCTTGCTCAAACTCATGTCCGTTGAGTTGGTGATGCCATCCAACCATCTCATCCTATGTTGACCCTTCTCTTCCTGAATTCAATCTTTGCCAAGATCAGGGTCTTTTCCATTGAATCAGCTTTTAGCATCAGGTGGCTAAAGTATTGGAGCTTCAGCCTCAGCATCCGTCCCTCCAATGAATATTCAGGATATTCATCTTATTTTATACCTTTGTGCTTATCCTTTAACTGTTGTATTTATAGTTGCTTTTACAACTTTTTGTCTTTTAATCCTTGTACCAGTTTACTTAAGTGGTTGATCCTTAGTCCTTAGTATATATTTGCCTTTCCTAGTGGGATTTTCTCTTTCCTATAGAAGATGTTTCTTATAGGACAAGTTTATATTTAATGATCTCTTTGGTGTTTGTTGTCTGAGAAGTTTTTCGTCTATCTTGCTGGGTATAGTACCCTAGGTTGCAGGTTTTTCCCTTTCAGCACTTTGAATATATTATATTACACATTTATGGCCTGCAAAGTTTCTACAGAAAAATCAGCTGATAGCCTTTATGGGGGTTCTCATGTATTTGACTCTTTTTTTTTCTCTTATTACCTTTAGGATTCTCTGTCTATCTTAAAGTTTTGCTATTTTAATTATGACATGTTTTGGTGTGAGTCTGTTTGGGTTCATCTTGTTCACTCTGTGCTCCCTGTCCCTGGATATCCATTTCTTTCTTCAGATTTGGAAAGTTTTCAGCCATAGTTTCCTCAAATACATTTTCAGCCTCCTTCTCTCTCTCTTCTCCTTCTGGGACCCCTATAATTTAAATGTTGGTATACTTAATGTTATCACAGAAATCTCTTAAATTATTCTCATTTTTAAAATTTGTTTTTCATTTTGCTGTTCTGATTGGGTAATTTCCATTATTCTAGCTTCCAGATCACTTCTGCATTCTTCTGTGTCATTTAGTCATAAGGGATGACCTTATATGAGAGTGTCCCTGTACAGACTGCAGGTGCCCAGTGTCTTTTGTGGAAGAGCTGTGTTTGATAGGGATACAAATACCATTTTTCCTCAGGGTGCACTGGCAGTTTTCACCTTGGTAAGAGACGGAGCTGGAAATGTAGGGGCTAGAGCTGGCACTAGGTATGAGGCAGGAACTCCCCTCTGCTCAGTGGCCAGTGTTGCCTTATCAGGAGTGGGGTCTGATTCCAAGTTGCTGGAGCAGAAGCCCTGAGGGTTGAGCCTGAGCTAACTCTGTTCCTTTTAAACGTGTGGTTTTCCCCACTTCCCAGAGTGTTGGGACCATTGCTCCAGAGACAGGAAATACTGAAGCAAGTGGGCCCCATGTGGGCTCTTAGCTTGGGTTGGCCACAGACAGAGTTCTGATGCACTGCCTGTGAAGGCCAGTGCTCCACTCAGATTCAGCCTCAAAGTGCAAGTCCCCTTTGTCCCTTTTAGCTGTTCACTACCCTCAGCCTCTGCTGCCCTCCCTTTATGGACTTGCTCCTCACGGCAGGGGATCACAGGAAACCCGGGAGTCATAGAGAGGACCTCTCTATACCCTGCCTCATGGGCAAGCCTGCATGTATGTGCTTCTCACAAGGAGAGTCCAGGCTTCCCACAGCCCTTTGATTAATCCCAGCCATCTTCCAACTAGCGAAGGCAACTCATCTCCCCTACACAGGACTCTAGTACTGCAGTGTCTAACATGTGGCTTGAACCATCACTCCCCAGGGCAGATATCTCCTGTGGAGTCTGTCTTTTCCTCTGAATCCTCCCGGGGCACTGGTTCTAACCCAATCGCTTTTATTTCCTTTCTGATTACTTGTGTGTCTTTCTTTCAGCTTTGGTTGTACAGGAGTCCTTTTGTCAGTGTATCGTTAGTTTTCAGTGAGAATTATTCCACACGTAGATGTATTTTTGCTGTGTTTGTGGAGGAGATGAGTGCCACATCCTCATTCTACCATCTTGATCCAACCACCTAACATTCTCATTTTATAGATGAATAGACTGGGCATGGCGGAGGCAGAAATGGCAACCCATTCCAGTATTTTTTCCAGGAGAACCCCATGGACAGAAGGGCCTGAAGGGCTACAGTAGAGACCTGCAAAGGGTCACACACAACTTAGCAACTGAACAAACACAACAAGACTGGGCACAGAAGCGTTAAGTAACTTGCCCAAGGTTACTTAATTGCTAGACCTGCAGACTCTGGGTTTTAAACCAGTACACCATTTTGCTTTCCACTAAGTAAATAATAAAAAAGGAAAAGTTCCTCCTACACTGCAGCCTCATTTGCCAGATTCCTTGTTGTGTACCTGGTTCTTTTATGTATGCATCATCGTATAAAGCATTCTGGTAAAATAGAGTAACTTAATATGCATGATGTCCTGACTTTATTGCTATACACCATGTAAAGGATTTCTCCAAGTCAGCACAGATAGAATCATTACGTTCTTTATAGTAGTTGCTCAGGATATCGACATTCCATAATTTATTTAGCAATCCTTTACTGATGGGCATTTAGGATGTGACCTCAAATTGTTCATATGTTTCCTCTTTCCTCTAGGAGCTGTTGTTAGTTCTCATTATTTCATTGTGACCCTCATTTTAGTCTTCTCTCATTTTTCATTAAAGGCAGGATCCTGGACGTTCTCAGTTGTCTTATGAGAACTTGCCAGTGAGTCTGTTAGACCCAGGCCTCCTTTCCCTTCAAAAACAAGGCAGCTCATTTTCGAAGTTGTATTTGTTCAATAAATTATTTGAGGGCTGTCCTTTCTTTTATTAATTCTCAAACATTAGCCTACATCCTTATGTGCATTTTTGTTTTGCTTTTCAAATAGTTCCTTGAAGATATTCTATGTTCTAGCTGCATTTTCTCTTTCAGTGCTATTTGGTGGGTTTTTTTTTTTTTTTATAGTTTGAAGTTATCATAAATAATTAATCCTTATGATGGAGATTTATTGACTCTTCCTGATGAGGAGGCTTTATGTTAAAAGCTTCATATTCATCATTTCATTTCATTCCTCATAACAGGCCAGGCTAGAGATGGTAATATAAGGATAAAAATCTCCCTTTCTTCCTGTTTACACATAAAGAAAAACTGAGGCACAGAGAGATTAGGGAAGTTCCATAAAAAAAAGAAAGAAGAAAAGCAATTTGGCTTAAGCTGTAGGGTTGGGACAAAAACCCCACGGGACTAATCTTTTAAATCCAGCCTCCTAACTTTGGTGAGCTGTCTCTCTTTTAAGCCAGCACTACTTTCTCTGCTTTTTGAACACTGAAATGTTCATTAGAAGAAATCTCACTCTTTCTCGATCTCCCTTCCTTCTCTCATTACCTTGACTATTTCTCAAACATTTCTCATTTGTTCATTTATTTGTTTTTTTGCTTCAATTTGCATCCTTTTCCCCTTTCTTCATGTCTTTCATTAGCCATTACCACAGCTGGGAGCATTTATTTGTTTTTTAGAAAGACTTTGGCATTCTTCCTTCCTTTGCGTTTTCTTTGTATCATTTTTAAAACATGTCCCACCATTCTCTTATCCTTTCCAAAGCCAGAAGATCTTTCATCAGCTTGACCATTCCTCTTACATATTTATTTCTTCTTGTTTGAAGAAAATTTGATCTCCTGCCATCTACCTCTGTAAAGTATCCCTCATTTTGATAAATTATTTTCAGTTATTTCCTTACCATTAATAAAGTAGCTCTATTTCTTTCATAGCTCTTAAGCTTTCCTGGCGCAGTGCCTTTAGGGGGACTGTTAGCATGTGTGCTAAACAAGTGACTTTTAAGATTTCGTCTTTTTATTGAGGGATTCTAAATGTCTGTATTTTTGAGTCACTTTAATTTACTTCTGATACTATCACCTATTCCAAAGTCTCATCTGAAATTACTTCTTGCTGCTGCTGCTCTTAAAGTTACTTGTAGGAAATGGAAGTCAGTACTCTTCTTTCTTCCGCTTTCCAGTTCATCCTTATGATCACACATATTCTTACACAAGTCTTATCTTTTAAGCTTTCAGACTGTATGTTTAAAAAGAGAAAAAAAAGAAAGAAACCTAACCTCCAATCTCATTCTATGTTGACCAGAATAATGAAGCTCTTTTTTTTAGGACTTTCATTTACAATACACTCTTATTTATATTTAGCCCTGCTTTCTCATCCTAACATTTATGTGACTGGGAGGCTGTGTGATACACTGGAAAAGATCAAAGCTTTGGAGAAAGACAGAAATGGTTTTGAACCTGGCTCTGCCATTTACTATCCTGTGTGACCCTTAATAAAATACTGAATGTTAGCCTATTTTTTTTCATATTAGTGGGAAGAAAATGTACGCTGTGGTCTTTGTAAGGATGAACGGAAATGAAATAAAAAATGCAAAGCACAATACATGGCTTTGGCAGATGCTCCATAAATGGGAACTGCTGTTATTAGTGTTATCATGATTATATGTTATTAATGGCCTTCTGGATTTACATTCTGTAACTCGGATTTAATTTGTTCCTTTAGGTTGTTCTTTGCATTTTCTTTGTCCTTTGCCCCTTCTTTGATTCTTTGCATCTTACCTTCCACTTGTCAGGTTTTATTTTACTTTAAAATCCTCACTTTATTGAGGTATTATTAGCATACAAAAGCCTGTGCATGTTTAGTGTATATGGCTTGATAAGTTTGGAGATTAGTATACACTCATGAAACCATCCCCACAATCTATGCTATAAACCTATCCATTACCTCCAAATTTCCTCCCCCTTTGTGAATAATTATTATTCTACAATAAGAACACTTACCACGAGACCTACAATCATAGCAAGTTTTCTATTTTACTTCTTTCTTTCTATGATCATATGATTTTTTCCTGCATTTGTCCTTTTATAACTTTTTGGGGATTTTTTTTTTCCCTTGTCCATTTCCTCCTTTGTGAACATGTTCTTTTTACCATCTGGGAGTAGCAGTTCTATAGTCCTATGCATGGACATAGAAGCAGAGCCTTGTTTTGATTGAAGCTCTGAACACCTTCCTTATAGCTTATTTATTTATTTCTTTACATCAGAGTATTCTTTAGTTTCCCTTTTGATTTCTTATTTTAGATTAAGAAGTCCACTTCTTAAGGATTATTTGAAGTCCAGTTTTTATTTCCAAACATATTTTTTTTTACAATCAAAAATTTTTATCTGATTATTTATTTTTTTTTTTGGTTTGATTTCTGTCATACATCAACATGAATTAACCATGGATGTACATATGTCCCCTCCATCTTGAATCTCCGTCCCATCTCCCGCCCATTCCTACCCCTCTAGGTTATTATAGAGCCCCAATTTGAGTTCACTGAGTGATACAGAAAATTCCCTTTGATTGTCTGTTTACACATGTTAGTGTATATGCTTCCATGCTACTCTCTTCCTTCATCTCAGCCTCTCCCTCTTCTTCCCCACGCCTGTGCTCTATGTATGTGTCTCCATTGCTGTTCTGTGAACAGGTTCATCAGTACCGTCCTTCTAGATTCTGTATAAATGCATTAATACATGACATTTGTTTTTCTGACTTACTGCACTTTGTATAATAGGCTCTTGGTTCATCCACCTCATTAGAATTGACTCAAATGTGTTCTTTTTTATGACCGAGTAGTACTCCATTGTATATATGTGCCATAGCTTCTTTATCCATTCATGTGTCAGTGGGTATCTAGGTTTCTTTCATGTCCTAGTTATTGTAAATAGTACTTCAATGAACATTGGGGTATATGTGTCTTCAGTTTTGGTTTCTTCAGGGTATATGCCTAAAAGTGATATTGCTGGGTCATATGGTGGTTTTATTCCTAGCTATTTAAGGAATCCCCATACTGTCTTCCATAGTGGCTGTATCAATTTATATTTCCACCAGCTGTGCAAGAGGGTTTCCTTTTCTCCACACCCTTTCTAGCACTTGCTGTTTGTGGATTTTTTGATTATGACCATTCTGACCCACATGAGTTGATATTTGATTTGCATTTCTCTCATAATGAGTGATGTTGAGCATCTCTTCATGTGTTTATTAGCCATCTGTATGTCTTCTTTGGAGAAATGTCTGTTTAGGTCTTTTGTCCGTTTTTTGATTGGGTTGTTTGTTTTTCTGGTATTGAGTTGTATGAACTACTTGTATATTTTGGAAATTAATCCTTTGTCAGTTGTTTTATTTGCTATTATTTTAGAGGTCCTGAGACAGAGCAGCTAGCTACGCTGCACTCTAATTCCTGACCCGTGGAAACTGTGAAATAATACATGTTGTTTTAAGTTACTCGGTTTGCAGGGTAGTTTGTTATGCAGCAGTGTGTAGCTGATACATCAAAAGAGAGGAAATGGAATATATATCAGGATAAATATAAAATATTCTTCCTCTTATTTTTTTTACAAATCTTTACAAGAAAATTGAGTGTGTAAGGCAAGCATAGCAAGAGTGGATTGTGATTTTATAACAAATTAAAAAATGAAATGTATGGAAGTTTTGTATTTTTGGTGGTCTGGGGACAAGGCTGGGTGTGAAGAAGGGTGGGCTTACAGAAGAGTATGAGGAAAGTTTGAGAGTGATGGGTATGTTCATTATCATGATCTGCAGTGATGGTTTCAGAGGAGCATGCTAATGTCAAATCTCATCAGTTTTTTACCCTCTAAACATCAACAACCTCAGATATGAGGATGATATACTCTAATGGCAAAGAGCAAAGAGGAACTAAAGAGCCACTTGATAAGAGTGAAGGAGGAGAGTAAAAGAGCTGACTTAAAACTAATTATTAAAAAACTAAGATCATGGCATCCGGCCCCATTACTTCATGCAAATAAAAGGGAAAATGCAGAAGTAGTGACAGATTTCCTCTTCTTGGGCTTTAAAATCACTGTGGATGGTGACTGCAGCCATGAAATCATAAGACAATTGCTTCTTGTCAGGAAAGTGATAACAAACCTAGACAGTGTGTTGAAAAGCAGAGACATTACTTTGCTGACAAAGGTCCGTATAGTCAGGGCTATGGTCTTCCCAGTGGTCACATGTGGTTGTGACAGCTGGACCATAAAGAAGGAAGAGTGTCAAAGAATTGATGCCTTTGAACTATGGTGCTGAAGACTCCTGAGAATCTGTTGGACAGTAAGGAGATCAAATTAGTCAATCTTAAGGGAAATCACCCCTGAATACTCATTGGAAGGACTGATGCTGAAACTCCACTATTTTGGTCATCTGATGTGAACAACTGACTCACTGAGAAAATCCCTGATGCTGGGAAAGATTCAGGGCAGAAGGAGATAGGGCATCGGAGGATGAGATGGCTGGATGGCATCAGTGATGCCATGGGCATGAACTTAGGTGAACTTCTGGAGATGGTGAGGGACAGGGAGGCCTGGCGTGCTGCAGTCCATGGGGTCACAAAGAGTTGGGCATGACTGGGCAACTGAACAGCAGCAGCAGCATTGGAATGACCCCAGTGTGATTTATTCAAAACCCACCAAGTTTTCAAGAGAATTGTTCTAGTGAAATCATCACTAGCTTGGCTTAAAGAGTCAGAAACAGAGACTTCCCTGGTTGCCCAGTGGCTAAGACACCATGTTCCAAATGCAGGATGCCTGAGAAGTTCCAGCATGGCCCAACTAAAAGATCCTATGTGCTGCAACAAGGATTGAAGATCCCCCGTGCTGAAGCTAAGACCCATTGTAGCCAAATAAACAAATGTTTATATAAAAAGAGATAGAAACAGTACAAAAAAAAGAGGCTTGATGTTAATGGAGATCTTGCGAGGGTGAATGTATTTTGCATATGAGAGGAATGTAGTAAATAATTTGTGGCCAGAGAGCAGACATCCTGAAGGTTTAAAAAATGACCCAGCGGTTATTTGATATATTCTCCACTGAGAGATGTGTGCAGCCCTTTGCCCCCTCCTTTTGAATCTGTGGACTCCGGCTGTTGGACCAGTAAAATATGACATGTGCCAGTCTTTGGGCACAAGCCTTAAGAAATGGACAGCTCTTACTTGCTGTCCGTAGAGGTTCTTGCTCTTGGAATCCAGCCACATCAGTTTGAAGAAGCCTCCAAAGCCTATGGAAAGGCCTACCCACTGAGGACCTCAGCCCCAGGATTTGTGATGCTGGCTGAGCCCCCAGATAGTAGTCAGTATTAATTTGTCATCTTGTAAATGGATCCACCAGCCCCATGTTGAGCCACCCCAGCTAATGTCATGAGGAACATCTCTGAGCTGTCCCTTCCAAGTCCTGCCAAATGCCAGATTCAAAATTAAAGATAAAAAAAGACATGTGTTAAGTTATTAAATTTTGGAGTGATTTGTTACATAGGAGTAGATAACTGGAATGTCCCATTTTGTAGATGAGAAAATTGAGATACTGAGAGATTAAATCACATGCCCGAGGCCACATAGCCAGCAAGTAACAAACCCTTATGCTGTTGTCTAGGCTTTTATTCCATATGTTCCAGAGCTCCTCTTGTGTCAATGCCCTCTTCACCAAGTGGTCTCCAGTTGTTATTTTTTCCTCTTTCTGGAGTCAGCCTGTGGAGAAGAATGTACTTGTATGTATGTGTACACCAACATTCTGGTTTATAGATCTCTGGGACACTGGACCCAGTCCCAGGGCTTTTGAACCTGCAAGGCTGAAGACCAGACCCTACAGCTGGCTGGATCAGCACATCGGCACATGCAAAGGTTGCACACTGAGGCTGGTGGTCAGTGCCTTCTCTGGTACACAG